>NC_090727.1:13656650-13723352 GCF_036898095.1 Palaemon carinicauda | reverse complement strand
ATCAGTTTAAGAGATTAAGTTTTGGTCTTGCTAATGCGCCTGCTGCCTTCCAAAGAGCGATGAATGTTGTATTGGCTGGTTTTGATCGACAGAAGGTGACTGTTTTTATAGATGATATTCTGATTGCGAGCGAGACTGTTGAGGAACATATGCGGTTGCTTGAGGCAGTGTTGAGGCGGTTAATTGAAGTTGGTGTGAAAATTAAGCTTGAGAAGTGTACATGGTTGTCCAGGGAGGTGGAATTTCTTGGGCATGTAGTGGGTGAATCTGGTATAAGGTAGAGTGACAAGTTTGTGAATAAGGTGCGAGAATTTCCACGTCCCCGGACTGTGCGTGAGTTGCGAGGTTTTCTTGGTTTGGTTGAGTTTGGGCGCAAGTTTGTTAAAAATTGTTCAGGTATAGGGAAGCCTTTGAATGAATGGACGGGTAAAAGGAATAGTACAAAATTAAAATGGGATGATCGGATGATAGAAGCGTTTGAAAGGTTGAAGGAAGAGGCCGCGAAAGACGTCACTTTGGCATTTCCAGACTACAGTGAAAATGCGAGTATGCTAGAGTTGTATACGGATGCGAGTGGGGTTAGTATGGGTGGTTGTTTGGTTCAAATGCAGAGAGTAAATGGAGAAGAGCAATTGAGAGTAATAGCGTATGTTAGTAAAGCGTTTAATAAAGCTGAGCGGAAGTATTCGACGATTGACAGGGAATTGGCTGCAATACGATTTTGTGTGAAAGCATTGAAAGTATTTTTGTATGGTGTAAAATTCATTGTGCGTACTGACCATCAACCCCTAGTGTATATGATAAGGAAAGAGTGTGGGAATGCAAGGGTTGCTAGGACCATAGAGGATCTGAATGAATTTGATTTTAGGTTAGAATATGTACCGGGAAATAAGAATGTGATAGCGGATGCGATGTCGAGGATGCATGGAAGGATGGAAGATAAAGAGAGTAATCAGAATTCTGAAAGGTTGCCTGAAGGTTTAGTTGTGGAGCAGAGTTGTGAAGGGCAAGATATGGTATATAAGTGTATCCTAATGGGTTTAAGTAAGTTGGTACAAGAGGGGTTAAATACGGAAATACCAGGTAGTGTAACTGAGCTTAAAAGAAGGGTGATGAATGAAGTGTCAAAAGAAATGTAATATGAGGAGGAGAGTAGTGTACTAGAAGGGGAAGTATTATCAAGGATATTAATGGTGGTAAGTATGTTGTATGGTGTAACTGTGTATTTGTATTTTGGATGGAATCGACCGATGGAATATAGGGCATGTAAGGAGAATGATAGGGAATATATTTTGAGGATTCAATGTAAGGAGGAATGTTGCAAATTGTTGAGTGAGAAGGATAATGGTGCAAGTGACCTTAATCTAAGATATGGGGGTATAGAGGACAGTGAACATGATGATGAACATATTGGTGAAGTGAGTGACAGAATTGAAAGGAGAGTAAATGTATGCATGCATGGTGTTAAAGGAAGGATGATGACATATGTGAATATAAATGAGAATGAATATTGTAGTTTTCAATATTAAACTTACCCGATAATCATGTAGCTGTCAACTCCGTTGCCCGACAGAATTCTACGGGAGGGATACGCCAGCTATCACTATACTAGAAGGGGGTGTACTCACAAGCGCCACCTGTGGCCAGGTACTACAGTACTTGTTGTTGACGCCACCTCACTTTTTCCTCTGTCGTGCTTCCGGCAAGACGTTCTTGGATACGCTTATGATTTTGGAGTATTGTTCACGGTTTGGTGAAGTATTTCTCTAAAATTTGCAGCTATTCGCTATACTAGAAACTTCTATATTAGCTTAGTTAGCTTTTGGAATTAATTTAATTATGGTGACGAAGAGAGTATGAACTCTCTTTCACCTTTAAATGGCCGACCCTTCCCTTAGACGGAAGTGTTGGTGTCTAAGAGAGTATAGACTCTCTTTCTTAATTTTGCTTAACAAAAGTTATAGATTTATTTTATATCTCTCCGCCTTTTATAGGCCTCTTCGATTAACTTCCTTTTATTTTAAAATTATTAAAATTAATTTTTATATATTCGACCTTTCCTAATGGTAGGCGGTCTTTTCTTGTACCGAAGTTAATTAACATTGAGCCCGTCATTTCGGTTTTACCTGTTAACATATTATGCTATTTTAATGTTTTTGAAAGAATTTCTTTGATAGTCTCGTACTGTTTTCAAAGTTGAACTAACGTTTTGTTTTGTCTCTGCAGTTGTTGACGTTTCAGAACGTTCAACTTGCGCTCTATCGTTACGATAGAGAGAGAATTTTCACGGTGTCACGTTGCAGTAAGAGTAACCGTGTCTAGCGTTTTGTTCATTCTTTCTTAACTTAATGGTTTTAATTCTACAAAGGAACTTTTCATTTTGGGAAATATTTTCCTTTAACAATAATTTGTTTTAACGATATATATGATTGGGCTCTTCTCTCAGGTTCTAAGTCAAGAGAGAGAGAGAGAGAGAGAGAGAGATAGAGACGGAGGGAGAAAGAGGAGGATAAACGTTTCGTTCAAGCGAGTAACGTTGTTATCGTTTTTGCTCTTCTCCCTAGTCTCTTTAGGGGAAGAAGGTAAACGTTTCTAGAGTTTTTCTTGTTCTCAAGCTTTATGCGGTGAGAGATTTTAAACGTAGTTTATTTGATCTAGTGTTTAGTCTCTTTCCAGCCACTGAATTATTTATCTTTCATTAGATTTTTCTGTTACATTGTAATTCTGTTTTCGCAATTACTAACTTTTGAGAAAGGATAGAATTGCGTGTTTCAGGTACAAACCACTTAAAGTTTCGAGTTCAGTGAAATAAGTGCAAACAGAAAATCAAAAGTGATAAGTGATTAGCGCAAAGTGTGTCAGTGTTGTGCGTGAGGGTACTTCTGTGCGTGCCAGTCGTCCTCCCAGTCCGGGACCTCTTGCAAGCTCCCAAGCCCAGGGGAGAAGCAATGTCGAAGGGCAAAAGGGTTCGGCAGGCCTTGATCGGCGCACAGAAGTATCCTCGGTGGTTGCGGGCGTGTCTTAAGAGACCGTCACTCCCACCCGCAGACGATTGAGCCCTTATTTTGCTCGTCTGCAGAAGAAATTTCGGGGAGAAAACGCTGGTCTCAGGTCTCAAGACCTCTTAAACGTAAAGTCCAGACCTATGCCAGACGTACGAAGTTAGAGTTCAACAACCCGAATGCAGTCATTGGGTTAGCTCTGACTCTCCTCAGTCTCAGGTGACTGCACACCTCCTAAGAGAGGTAAGGCGATGCCACAACAGACATTATTGTCTGTTGATCCCAAGACGACTTTGCTGCAGTCCATGCAGTCGCAGCTTGGGGTCTTAATGCGTGAGTTTCAGGCTGAGAAGGTTACACCTCCTCCTGCGAACGCTCCGCCTCTCCGCAGTCCAGTCTGCCAGGCGTACGAAGTTGAGGTTCCTCAGGCTACCTTACCGCGTTCTGAGTTGCCAGTTACCAGCGGTGTGCAGCAACCTCCGCCTCCTCCTGCGAGAGCTCCGCCTCACCGCAGTCCAGTCTGCCAGGCGTACGAAGTTGAGGTTCCTCAGGATACCTTACCGCGTTCTGAGTTGCCAGTTACCAGCGTTGTGCAGCAACCTTAACCTTCCTTAAGGGAACCTCAGCAATGGGAGCAGGAGTCTTATGCCTTACTTCCTCCGCTTCCGCTTGCGGTTCCACCAGCGAGGCAACAATCTCTTGAGGTACGACAACCTCTTCCATCAATGAGGCAGCCACCTCAGCACTCGCTGCAGCTTAGGCTAGCTCCTCAGGAACCTCAACTCGCGAGACAAGAACTGCGTTCTGCGCAGCCGCTATCTCAACTCTCGCAGCTCACACCTCAGGAACCTTAACTCGTTCCTCAGGAACCTGCTACTGCGCATCCGCAACCCTTACAGCAAGCGCAACTCTTGAGGCAGCAACCTCATGCTATGAGTCAGCCACCTCAACGCATGCATCTGCCACTTTCTCCTCAACTTGAGAAATAACAAATGACAATAATAACACCTCATTACTTTCATAACTTGCATTTGTAATCATATACATGTATGCCTACACAAACATTATGATAATGGAGGTTATTTGTCTTACTTATATAAAAATATATATGTTTTCCTTGCAATATATTTTTAACAATATCGCAAAATATGGCAAAAATATCTTCAAAACAAAAATGAATCATGAGTTATGAATGTAAGGTAAATATTATGTTGATATTAAAACCCCATGCAAGCATGCATGAAGCACTCTAGCACTGGTCATGGAATTTCTGAGAAATGTTAAACGCCATGCAACACGCTCTGCTTACCTTACAGCATGCTCTACATACAGCATGCTCTGCATTCAGCATGCTCTGCATACAGCATGCTCTGCATACAACATGCTCTGCATACAGCATGCTCTGCATTCAGCATGCTCTGCATACAACATGCTCTACATACAGCATGCTCTGCATACAACATGCTCTGCATACAGCATGCTCTGCATTCAGCATGCTCTGCATACAACATGCTCTGCATACAGCATGCTCTGCATACAACATGCTCTACATACAGCATGCTCTGCATACAGCATGCTCTGCATACAACATGCTCTGCATACCTTACCGCATGCTTCTCAGTCATACATCTTTGGTTGTTGCCAACTCACTAGACTGTCAAGCAGTTTCATAATGTTGCCTTCTAGTCTGCTGCTTTTGCACCATTGAAACCCTCACTGAGAGAACTTAACTTTTCTCGGATATGGTCCCTGTAGATGAGAAAGTGCTTTTCTCCCTCCTTCTGATATTCCCTTGAGGACTCTGTCATTTGGAGAGGAGCCTTTAGCTGCGTAGCCTCCTATGGACTTTTCTTTAAGCATAACATGCTTCCAGGGAAGGTAATGGTTCCACTTCAGTCACTAACCCCGTCTGTTACCACACCTGCTCCCATAGACCTTGAGCTGTGTTGCAAGACATACAGTCCTAGCTTAGTCCTTGTTAAAGGATTTTTTGTTTACGGAGTCAGTGTGTCACTGGGAAGACGTTCAACAACCAGCAGAAGTGACTTGTTGTGACGCAGTGCGGCAACCTCAGCAACCCGATAAGGAGTTGTCTGTACGACCCAGACAGTCTAGACAGCTTCGGGTTGTCACTGTACTTCCTCGCTTCCCCATGGTTGACAGTTCACAGACTGTGCAGCAGTACCATGATCTTGTGTCCGGCTCCGTCAGACGACTGGCTTTTAAGAGCTCCCACAAGTCGTCGCTGTCTGGAGATTCTCAGATGGACTATGGATCTGACCAAGGAACTGGGCCTCCTGGTCAATTTTGAGGAGTCTCAGCTCATCCCATCCCAGACCATTGTCTCCCTGGGTATGGATCTTCAGAGTCGAGCTTTTCGGGCTTTTCCGTCGGCCCCAAGGATCTTCCAAGCCCTAGAATGCATCCAGAGCATGCTGAGAAGGAACCGATGCTCAGTCAGGTAGTGGATGAGTCTAACAGGGACACTTTCATCGCTGGCCCTGTTCATCGTGTTAGGGAGAATCCACCTCCCCCCTTCAGTATCATCTAGCTGCTCACTGGATAAAGGACATGACGCTAGAGACGGTCTCAGTTCCTGTTTCCGAAGAGAGGAGGTCTTCTCTCGCGTGGTGTAAGAACAGCTTTCTTCTCAAGGAAGTCTACCTTTGGCTGTTCAGAAACCCGACCGCCGTCTCCTCTCGGACACATCAGACACGGGCTGGGGTGCGACTTTGGACGGACAGGAATGATCGAGAACATGGAATCAGGAGCAAAGGACACTTCACATCAATTGCAGGAGTTGTTGGCGGTTCTTCTGGCCTTGATAAACTTCAAGTCCCTCCAGCTTAACAAAGTGGTGGAGGTGGACTCTGACAACACCACAGCCCTGGCTTACACCTTCAAGCAGGGAGGGACTCTTTCGTGAAGTTGTTCTAGATCGCAAGGGACCTCCTCATCTGGTCTAAAGATCGAAAGCTCACGCTGGTAACGAGGTTCATTCAGGGCGGTATGAATGTCATGGCAGATCACCTCAGCCGGAAGGGTCAGGTCATCCCCACAGAGTGGACCCTTCACAAGAATGTTTGCAGCAGACTTTGGGCCCTGTGGGGTCAGCCAACCATAGATCTGTTCGCTACCTCGATAACCTAGAGACTCCTATTGTATTGTTCTCCGATTCCAGACCCAGCAGCAGTTCTCGTGGATGCTTTTCTGCTGGATTGGTTCCATCTCGACCTGTATGCATTCCCGCCGTTCAAGATTGTCAACAGGGTACTTCAGAAGTTCTCCTCTCGCAAAGGGACACGGCTGACGTTGGTTGGCTCCGCTCTGGCCCGCGAGAGAATGGTTCTTAGAGGTACTGCAATGGCTGGTCGACATTCCCAGGACTCTTCCTCTAGGAGTGAACCTTCTACGTCTACCTCACGTAAAGAAGGTACACCCGAACCTCCACGCTCTTCGTCTGACTGCCTTCAGACTTTCGAAAGACTCTCAAGAGCTAGGGGCTTTTCGAAGGAGGCAGCCAGAGCGATTGCCAAAGCAAGGAGAACATCCACTCTCAGAATCTATCAGTCTCAAGGGGAAGTCTTCCGTAGCTGGTACAAGACCAATGCAGTTTCCTCAACCAGTACCACTGTAACCCAGATTGCTGACTTCCTGTTATATCTAAGGAAAGTAAGATCCCTTTCAGCTCCTACGATCAAGGGTTACAGAAGTATGTTGGCAGCGGTTTTCCGCCACAGAGGCTTGGATCTTTCCACCAACAAAGATCTACAGGACCTCCCTAGGTCTTTTGAGACCTCAAAGGAACGTCGGTTGTCCACTGCAGGCTGGAATCTAGACGTGGTCCTAAGGTTCCTTATGTCATCAAGATTTGAACCTCTCCAATCAGCCTCTTTTTAGGACCTCACATTAAAAACTCTTTTCCTCGTGTGCTTGACAACAGCTAAAAGAGTAAGTGAGATCCACGCCTTCAGCAGGATCATTGTTTTCACATCTGAAACGACTACATGTTCCTTGCAGCTCGGTTTTTGCTAAACGAGCTTCCTTCACGTCCTTGGCCTAAGTCGTTCGAGATCTCAAGCCTGTTCCAACTTGGTGGGGAATGAACTGGAGAGAGTACTTTGCCCAGTTAGAGCTCTTAGGTACTATCTAAAAAGGTCTTAACCTTTACAAGGACAATCAGAAGCCTTATAGTGTACTATCAAGAAACCTTCTTTTCCAAGTTCTAAGAACTCAGTTTCTTACTATTCAGGCTTCTGATTAGAGAAACACATTCTCATCTGAAGGAAGAAGACCTTGCTTTGCTGAAGGTAAGGACACATGAAGTGGGAGCTGTGGCTACTTCAGGGGCCTTCAAACAGAGCCATTCTCTGCAGAGTGTTATGGATGCAACCTATTGGAGAAGCAAGTCAGTGTTCGCATCATTCTATCTCAAAGATGTCCAGTCTCTTTACGAGTACTGCTACACCCTGGGACCATTCGTAGCAACGAATGCAGTAGTAGGCGAGGGCTCAGCCACTACATTCCCATAATCCCATAACCTTTTAACCTTTCTCTTGAATACTTTTTATGGGTTGTACGGTCGGCTAAGAAGCCTTCCACATCCTTGTTGATTTGGCGGGTGGTCAATTCTTTCTTGAGAAGCGCCGAGGTTAAAGGTTGTGATGAGGTCCTTTAGTATGGGTTGCAGCCCTGTATACTTTAGCACCTTTGAGTTGATTCAGCCTTCCAAGAGGAACGCTGCGCTCAGTAAGGAAGACGATCTTATTAAAGGCAGAGTAACGGTTCAAGTCGACTTCCTTACCAGGTACTGTACTTATTATTTCATTGTTATTGTGGATAACTGATTATATGAAATACGGGATACTTAGCTATCCTTTAGTCTTGTACACTGGTTTTTCACCCACCCCCCTGGGTGTGAATCAGCTACATGATTATCGGGTAAGTTTAATATTGAAAAATGTTATTTTCATTAGTAAAATAAATTTTTGAATATACTTACCCGATAATCATGATTTAATTGACCCACCCTTCCTCCCCATAGAGAACCAGTGGACCGAGGAAAAAGTGAGGTGGCGTCAACAACAAGTACTGTAGTACCTGGCCACAGGTGACGCTTGTGAGTACACCCCCTTCTAGTATAGTGATAGCTGGCGTATCCCTCCCGTAGAATTCTGTCGGGCAACGGAGTTGACAGCTACATGATTATCGGGTAAGTATATTCAAAAATTTATTTTACTAATGAAAATAACATTTTAATTGATACGGGTGCTCAAGTGTCATTAGTAAATGAGTCGGTTATCAGGGAAATTGAGAGGTACAATTGGGAAGTGAAAAGACAGTGTACGAGTGTGAGAATTCATGGAATAGGT
The DNA here is from genome assembly GCF_036898095.1 of Palaemon carinicauda. Taxonomy (NCBI): domain Eukaryota; kingdom Metazoa; phylum Arthropoda; class Malacostraca; order Decapoda; family Palaemonidae; genus Palaemon; species Palaemon carinicauda. Next base: position 13,714,978 of record NC_090727.1, on the reverse strand, counting down.
CAGGGAAGTTTACTTGTTTGGGAAGAAGTGAGGTTGAAGGTGAAACTAGGGAGTATGGAAGTTGAACATAATTTTATTGTAATGGGAGAGAATGAAATGCCTAGTTGTTTTTTGATGGGAATAGATTTTTTGAGGTTGCACCATGTGTCAGTTGATGTTGGTAAGGGTTTGCTTTCAAAGAATGGCTGTAAGGTAATAGTAATTGAGGATAATAGTGTATTCATGGCGAATTTTGTTGGCATGATTGATATTGCAAAGAGTGAAGATGATTTGTTAAGCAAAGAAGAGGTGGAAGGAATGCAAGGTGAATGTTTCAAAATAAATCGGTTACGTGAATGTATTTTAAATGGTATTAGGGTGGAAGAATGGCCGTGTGATTTGGAAGCGTATAAGAAAGTTGTTAAAAGATTTATTGTTTGTAAGAATATTGTGTATTTTTTGCATAGGGGAATGGATGAAGATATATATGTTCCTGTATTTCCAATGCATGCAGCTGTAAGTATGTGTATGGTAGTGCATGACAGGTATGGGCATATGGGGAAGAATAAATTGTGGGAGTGCATGCGAGAGAGGTTGTTTACGCCTGGGTTGAGTCAAATTTGTAGGGATGTAGCGACCACTTGTGAGGATTGTCAGAAGGGGAAGTATCAGAGCATGCATGCAAGTCCGCCTGTTCTGAGATTACGTATGAAAGAGCCATTTGAGATGTTTGTGATTGATTGTGTTTCGTTGCCTGTGACTGCGAGAAGACATGTGGGAATGATTGTCATGGTCGATCATATGAGTAAGTTTGCATATGCAGTACCCATCAAGAATAAAAGAAGTGAGACTGTAGCGAGAATGGTAAGTCAAGTGATGTTGCCGATGAGTGTGTGTAAGCCTGCAAAAATGTTAAGTGACAATGGTCCGGAGTTTGTTGGATGGGAGTTTGAGCAGATGTTGAGAGAATGGGGCATTGAACATGTGTATTCGACTCCGTATATGCCAAGTGCGAATGGTTTGGCTGAAAGGACTGTAAGAACCTTAACAGAAATTTTGCGGATGATGAGTACATGTGATAATGATTGGGATTTGTATGTTGGGCGTGCGTTGTGGGCGTATAATGCGACTTTGCACAAGAGTACTGGTATGTCTCCGTGTAAGTTTGTGTTGAATTTTGAAAAGATAGTAAGACCGAGATTGAGTGTGTCCGAGAATGATAGAGATGTTTGGAAGAAAGCAAATGAGAGATTTGAAAGCTACAAAGTGGGAGAGAAAGTGTTAAAAGAAGTAATTGAAAAAGGAAGAATGAATGTCAATAAGGTACGTGATAAGTTTGAAGGTCCATATGAGGTGTTAGATGTTGGTTCTAGTGGGTTGAGTTATGTTTTAGGTAAGGTAAGTGTGGATGGTAGTGTGGAAAAGGTTAGGGCACACCACAATCAGTTGCGAAAATGGAAGGAGGTACCAAGATATATTCAGGAGAATGGTATGAATAAATGGCTGAAAACGAACAAGTATGAACCGAGTATGTGTGAGGCATTAGGTTTAGAAGATAAGCAATTGGTGTTAGTAGAGTATGGAAGGAAAAAGAAGTCTGAGAATTTTACTGGGGATAAAAGGCGGGAAAATTTTGTCGTTGTAGGCGGGAATCAGAATAAGCAGGACAAGGGTGTAAATGTACAGGTGAGTATGGAAGATAAATGTATTAATACAGATGAAACTTGGATGAGTATGAATGATACTTATAGTGTGTGTAGTTTTTCGTTAGAAGAGGCAAGAGAACGTATGACGGACACGAGAATGAAAGATAGGAGAATGATAAGCAGTATGAATGATTCTTTTGTTAAAGTAGAAAATGGTTTAGATGTAATGGATGAATTGTTGACAGAAATTAGTGGGATTTTCGGGCCAGATGAAACTGAGGTAGATGAAATAGTGAATGATATCTTAGACGAGCAGAGCATAGACGGGAATCGTAATAGTACGTTGAATGAAAACGACATGGAAGAAGTGAATGAGAGAGTGCAGGTATATGAAGGCCCAGTTACTCGAAGCCGAGGTCCCGTTCCAGACTGCGACTGGGTTATGAGAAAATAGGTAAGTGTTGTGTGAGGATTTGGCAAAGTAAGGGGGGAGGAATGTGGAGGATTAATTTTATTTTAATTTATTTTTTGTTTGCCAAATCAAGAGTGAGAGAGAGAGAGAGAGAGAGAGAGAGAGAGAGAGAGAGAGAGAGAGAGAGAGAGAGAGAGAGAGAGAGAGAGAGAGAGAGAGTGTTTACAGTATTGGCTTTAGTTTTGTCACACACACACAGAGAGAGAGAGAGAGAGAGAGAGAGAGAGAGAGAGAGAGAGAGAGAGAGAGAGAGAGAGAGAGTGTTGTTTTAGTATTGTTAAATAGAGACATTTTATTTGCTTTAGCTTTGTCATTAATGAGAGAGAGAGAGAGAGAGAGAGAGAGAGAGAGAGAGAGAGAGAGAGAGAGAGAGAGAGAGAGTGAGTGAGTGTGGGTGTTTATTTACTTAAGTTTTGTCAAACCGCAAGAGAAAGAAAGTGTTTATTTGCTTTAGTTTTGTCAGAGAGAGAGAGAGAGAGAGAGAATTTCATGTGCTTTAGTTTTGTTAGATCGCGCGTGCACGAAAGAATATGTGTGTATGTGCGTTTGTGTGTGCGTGTTTTGTGTGTCCGCGGTGCGCGCCGAAGAAAAAGGGTAATTAGCGAATGATTGTTTGAAGTTGGAAAGATTGTTGGTATATTTGAGGTTGTTTGTTTACATTTTTTTTAGCTAGGATAGGGTGGTGATGAATGTCTTGGGCGAAAGCATTAGATCTTGGACGATAGAAGGAGTCGGTTCTGCATTTTTTTGTTCTTCGGAAGCCGGCTGTTTAGTGTTTTTATGTTCTGAGTAAGTACTGTTTTTATTCATTTTTGTTAGGCGCGTTCGTGAATGATAGAAAGTTTATTGTTTATCTTTGATTATAGTACGATAGTTTAGTTTAGTTAGGAGTTTTCGTAAGCGTTTTTTTCTTTTTTATTGCAGGCCGTAGTTCCTCCTTTGGATTCCTTTATACTCCTTGGAGTTTTAGTTTGGCCTGGAAGGTGGTGTTTGCCAGCCGTGTGTATTAGATTGTATATGAATAGCTTGATGATGACGACCCGGACCGGACAATGAATGTAGGAATAGACTGCTGAAATACAGAATTTTTGAACGTTGATGACCTGGCTATAAAATACGGATTTCTCTAACGACAATTGATGACGACGACCACCGCATAAGATTGCACGGTCGAATTGGCCGTACGATAGTGTTGGCCAGTGCCAGTAGGCTACAACTGCGCAAGGACTGTTGCGTGTGAACCAAGAGGTTTTCTTGGTTTGCCATTACATTTTTCGTGTGTTGCAGAATATGATTGGTGTTTAGTATTAAGTAATTTATTTAGTCTTAAGTGTGATTTTGGTACTGTGCGTGGACTAACGGTGTTGGGTATATTAAAGGGATATTGTTTTTTTTCGATTGTTGGCGTTCTCGGTACCCTCACGCACGGATATATATAGCAAATTTTGTTTTTTTGTCTATTGAATTTATGATAAATTGTGATTGTTCCTGGTTTATGGCATATGGTGGATGGTTTGGTGATAAGTGATTTGTGTTAAGTCAGTTTAATGATTTGTGTTCTGTTTTTGGTTGCGTTAATATAGTTTTAAGGCTATGTTTTGTTTTCATTTTCCTTCTGTCCAAGAGTCTAGTTTAAAGTAAAGTAAGGGGAAAGTTTGTGTTGTGGGATATTTTGGAAGTAAGAGTGATCAAGGGTGTGGGGGGTTTGTTTTTGTTGACATCCCGCCACACTATGCCATGGGATCGGCAAAGGGGCTGGCCCTTCAGGCCGAAGTCGAGACCATGTTCGAGAAGGGTGCTCTCCAGGAGGTCGTGGACGGCTCTCCAGGCTTCTTCAGTCGACTCTTTCTTGTAAAGAAGGCTACTGGAGGCTGGAGACCCGTCATCGATCTCTCGGCTCTGAACAGGTTTGTCAAACAAACCCGGTTCAGCATGGAGACAGCAGACACGGTCAGACTTGCGGTGAGACCACAAGACTTCATGTGTACACTGGATCTAAAGGATGCGTACTTCCAGATCCCAATCCATCCGTCTTCCAGGAAGTACCTGAGATTTTGCCTAGACAACAAGATCTACCAGTTCAAGGTGCTGTGTTTCGGTCTCTCCACAGCTCCTCAGGTGTTCACCAGAGTGTTCACCCTGATTTCGACTTGGGCGCACAGGAACGGCATTCGTCTCCTTCGTTACCTAGACGATTGGCTGATCCTAGCAGACTCGGAGTCGACCCTTCTTCGACACCGAGACAGGCTTCTAGATCTTTGCCAGGATCTGGGGATCGTGGTAAACCTCGAGAAGTCCTCTCTGCAGCCGTCCCAACGACTGGTTTATCTAGGCATGCTAATAGACACCAATCTCCACAAAGCCTTTCCATCAGACGACCGGATAGCAAGGCTGAGGAGGGTGGCGGAACCTTTCCTCAGGCGAAAAGAACTCCCCGCCCAATCGTGGTTGCGTCTCTTGGGCCACCTATCCTCCCTGGCCCGTCTGGTTCCAAACAGCCGCCTCAGGATGAGATCCCTTCAATGGCGGCTCAAGTCCCGGTGGAATCAAGGATCCGATTCCCCGGACACTCTGATCCCAATGGGGTCTCTGGAACAGACGGACTTGCGGTGGTGGCTGGCCGACGAGAACCTGCGAAAGGGAGTGAGTCTTCTCGTCCTTCCCCCGGAATTGACTCTGTTTTCGGACGCGTCAAAAGAAGGGTGGGGGGCGCACGTTCTGAACCAGAGGGCCTCAGGCCTTTGGTCAGAATCAGAAAAGTGCCTACACATCAACCTGCTAGAATTGAAGGCCGTCTTTCTGGCCCTTCAACAGTTCCAACGGTTCCTGGCGGGTCACTCCGTGGTGGTGATGAGCGACAACACCACGGTAGTGGCTTATATCAACAAGCAGGGAGGCACTTTTTCGCAACAGCTATCCCATCTTGCAGTAGAGACTCTGAGGTGGACCGAAACCCACTCGATAACACTATCAGCTCGCTTCATTCCTGGCAAGAGGAATGTGCTCGCCGACAGTCTGAGCAGGGCTTCGCAGATAGTGAGTACCGAGTGGTCTTTGGATCCTCAGATAGCCAACAAAGTCCTGACTTTGTGGGGTTCCCCGACGGTGGACTTGTTCGCGACAGCCTTGAACTTCAAGCTGCCCCTGTACTGCTCACCAGTCCCGGACCCCAAGGCACTCTGGCAAGATGCTTTCCAGCAACGGTGGGACAACATCGACGTGTACGCCTTCCCACCATTCTGTCTGATGAGAAGGGTGCTCAACAGGACCAGACTATCGGTCAACTGTTCCATGACTCTAGTAGCTCCGCTATGGCATCACGCGGAATGGTTTCCGGACCTTCTGCAACTCCTGACGGAACTCCCAAGGGAGCTTCCTCCACGACACGAGCTTCTCAGACAACCCCACTCCGGTGTCCCTCACAGGGCCGTAGCCTCGCTTCGGCTTCACGCCTGGAGACTATCCAGCGTCTCCTCGCGGAGAGAGGCTTTTCGCAACAGGTTGCGGAGAGAATGTCTCGGCACCTGCAAAGGTCCTCTGAGGGAGTCTACCAAGCGAAGTGGAGAGTCTTTTGTGGTTGGTGTCGTGGAAGGGGTATCTCTCCACTCGATGCCACTATTCCAGCAATAGCGGAATTCCTTGTGTATCTGCGAGAAGAAATGCGCCTTTCTGTCTCGGCAGTGAAAGGCTATCGCTCAGCCTTAAGCTTGGCCTTCAGATTGAAGGGCGTGGATATATCTTCATCGCTAGAACTCTCTTTACTCATACGTAGCTATGAGCTTACCTGCCCCCAGTCGGAAGTGAGACCCCCTCCTTGGAACGTGGTTCGAGTTCTCAGGTCTCTCAAGAGACCTCCCTTCGAGCCATTACGCCAGGCCTCCGATCGCCACCTGTCTTGGAAGACGGCTTTCCTACTTTCCTACTCGCCTTGGCCTCGGCCAAGCAAGTTAGTGAACTTCATGGTCTCTCGTACGACATCGCCCATTCAAGGGGATGGGGGGAGGTAACGTTCAGGTTCGTCCCTGAGTTTGTGGCCAAGACTCAGAATCCTGGAGTGCCGGATCCTCGGTTCGACTCTTTCAGGATCGCGAGTCTCCGTTCTGTAACAAACGACCCAGACCAGCTGCTACTATGCCCAGTGAGGTGTCTGAGGTACTACTTGAAGAGAACGGCTGCAGTCCGTCCTCATGTGCGAGCTTTGTTTGTGAGCACAGACAGGACAAAGAGGAGGGTCACAAGGAACACCATCTCTGCTTGGATTCGAAGGGTTATCCACCATGCCCTGAATCCTGACCCTCCTCCGTCACGTCGCCCTCGGGCCCACGATGTCAGGGGTATTGCTACATCCCTGGCCTTCAAGAGAAACTTCTCTGTGATGCAGGTACTTCAAGCGGGGTCTGGAAGCGTCAAACGACCTTCACAGCCCACTACCTGCAAGACGTGACCCACAGGAGCCTCGATACGTTCTCTATCAGCCCTGTGGTGGCTGCACAACAGCTGGTCTAACCTCAGGCTCCTTTTTGGACAAGTAGCAGTAGGTTGAGGGCGTTGTTACCCGGTCTTAGTCTGTGTGAATGAAAGAGTATGTCTGACCCTTACTTCTTTCTTCATTCTCCCCTCTCTTGGGGAAACAGCATCCTGGTCCTCGCATAGCTGACCTCGACCTCTGCAGGTAACCCATGCTTCTTTGTGCTCCTAGTATTAAGCTTAATACTGTTGCGTCTCCCATACCCTGACGAGGTGGTATGGGGAACGTCCTATCCTAGAATTCCTATCTGAAGGTCTCAAGGTCAACTTCATAGGACGAGTCACACTCTCCTCCTCACACTACTTATGTAGGCCACTCGTTCCTAGCGATGCTAGGAACCTGTGAGGTACAGGGGCTCCCTCTCTCTAGTGCTGCTCACTAAGGGATCGAGCCCCCGGGCAAGCCGAAGTCAGTAAGGCTGGGGACTTTCCATCCTTCCTAAGGGGTAAGTCACCCTTTGTAAATAGCGTGGTTTGTATTTCGGTTACGGAACAAATGACAAATTCGAAGATAATTTGTATTTTTCCTAACCATACAAACCTTAGGTATTTACACATATGTGCCCGCTATCCCTGACCCCCAAGTCAAGTCCTACCTCTAAGTGAAGTGAAGCAAGTCACCGGTGTGTGGAGGGGGGAGGGGTAGCAAGCTACCCTTCCCCACCCCCCGCTAACTAGCGCGGGGGTAATTAACCCTCGTTAAAAACTATTGGCTCGTCATTTCAGCTGCGCTAAAAGTAAACCCTTTGTAAATAGCTAAGGTTTGTATGGTTAGGAAAAATACAAATTATCTTCGAATTTGTCATTTTTATATGAATACCTACCTGGCAGTTATATATATATATATATATATATATATATATATATATATATATATATATATATATATAGTCTCTGACTTTCGGCAGTATTTTTCAAAAATCGCGGCAACCGCCTTGTGGTGGTTGTGCGGTTGGGAGGTTAACAACCCTTACAGGGTGGTGCTTGGAATCATTCCTGTTTTCTGTTCTTCAGATCATCTATGCCCGACCTGTCTCCTGAGAAGAGGTGGGTGGGCCTTAGAAAATATATATAACTGCCAGGTAAGTATTCATAAAACTTTGTTTTATCATAAAAACTCCATTTTTATGAATAGAACTTACCTGGCAGTTATATATATACAGTGATGCCTCAGGATACGAAATTAATCCGTTCAGGATGCGGTTTCGTATCCTGAGTCGTGTTTTACATGTAAATAGCCTAATCCGTTCCAAGCCTTATAAAAAGTCACTCTTTCTTTCATAAACATGCTAAACTGTAGTAATAAACATGCAATGCAGCCATTTCTATCATTCAATAATTAACACAACCGTTAAAAACAGCCTAATCCATTCCAGAAACCACTATGAGATTATTCAATAATGTAGTTATAGCCAAGTTATTCCCCCAAGCCCAAAGAAAACGGTCCGTTTTCTTTACTACTGTATAAAAGTTACGGTACTGTATGTTCGTAAAGCATTTAGATCAGTGAAGGTGTATTGTTACCTGTACGTACACCTAAATTAATGATTGATACCTGTACACTCTGAAAAAAAGGTTACAGTTAATTAGTGTAACAAAAAAGTTGAAACTTACCTTTTGATTGAGACGATGTCCGATAGCGAAGTCGCGGCAGAGGAGGATGGCATAAGGCAGAAAACGTAACAAGTGACAGACTACGTACAGTAATTTACACACTTAACACATTAACACTTAAACTTTACGAAATAAAAAAATGGAAGAAATAATTAACACTTAACATTACGTATGGAAAACTATAAAATGAAAGAAAAAATTACTTTAACACTTAATGGTAACATAAAACTTAAAATTGAATTTTTTTTTTTTTGCTTTTTTATAACTTTACGTTTTTCTTATTTTCTAAATCTCTTCTACTTCTTCATCACTTTCTTGTTTTCTGTTTCTTTTCTTTATTTTCACCTTCTAATTCTTCATCCCTTCCTCTTTTCTGTTTCTTTTCTTCACTTTCACCTTCGTCTTGGCCTACTAATACCGCTGGCCTCTTTAATAAGAAACTATCAATTGAAGCTTGTTTCTGCCTACTTTTCAACACATTTCTAAAATGCGTTAGGCAAACGTAATATAATACACTACGCAACAAGTGACAGACAACGTACAGTAATTTACACACTTAACACATTAACACTTAAACTTTACGAAATAAAAAAATGGAAGAAATAATTAACACTTAACATTACGTATGGAAAACTATAAAATGAAAGAAAAAATTACTTTAACACTTAACGGTAACATAAAACTTAAAATTGAATTTTTTTTTCTTTTTGCTTTTTTATAACTTTACGTTTTTCTTATTTTCTAAATCTCTTCTACTTCTTCATCACTTTCTTTTTTCTGTTTCTTTTCTTTACTTTCACCTTCTAATTCTTCATCCCTTCCTCTTTTCTGTTTCTTTTCTTCACTTTCACCTTCGTCTTGGCCTACTAATACCGCTGGCCTCTTTAGTAAGAAACTATCCATTGAAGCTTGTTTCTGCCTACTTTTCAACACATTTCTAAAATGCGTTAGGCAAACGTAATATAATACACTACGTAACGTTATATACAGTCTATGTATAGTAAACACTAATACAGTACAGTGCACAGTAACGAATGTTTATTAACGATAACACGTGGCGTACGAATGTACTGTATATTAACACTAAGTCAAACACGCGAAAGCACACAATGTCTGTTAACGATACCGCGGTCGTAACGAAAAGAGAGAGAGAGAGATGAACGCCCGTGCGTAGGCAAGCTGGGATAGTTGCCGACCAATAGGAAAGCAGGATCTTATGGCGTCAGCTAGCGTCTGAGTAGGGAGATAACCAATGGGTGAGCGGTAGGCTGTAAGTGAGTCTACCCAAGTTCAAAGTCAGGCGGCGCGCGCTTTTTAAAATTACTCTCGGCGAAGAGTTGGGATCTCGTATGGTTTTCGTATCCTGAAATTTTATCCGTATCCTGGGGCATAAAAATCTTCGAATCACTTTTCGCATCCTGAATTTTTCGTAAGCAGAAACTTTCGTATCCAGAGGTATCACTGTATAGCTGATTCACACACTTGGAGGAAGGTGACAGACAGTAAACATCGTTGGGGAAACAACAAAAAGTTGTAGGATAAAAGACACCTTGATTCCTTAACTGCTAAGGTAGCTAACTTCAAAGGTTCCTGCCTCTTGAGTCGCTTTCCCTTAGGAGTGTCAGCCAGGATTGGACTTGTCATGCTGAAACCACTCAATCGAGTCTGTCAACGGGGTGAGACAAACAATCTGACTAGACTTCAGAACTACCTACTACCCATATATTAAAAACTGCAACCTTACTAAAACTAACCACCTAACCTTTGCAGAATAGATATAAATTATCTATCTAGACTGAGGTGACTGTACCACAAGTCGACGTCCTCAGACAACCATTAAAAACACCAACCCACACACAGGTATACAAAAACTAAGGTTGAGGGGAGGTAGTAACTCCTTTGCCTAATACAGAAGCCGTAACTACGTATGGGTCCAAGGTATAGCATTTCTTATAATTCACTCTCACCTCTCGAGATAATGAGAGGCGAACACAGAGTTGCTTCTCCAGAACGTTGCATCCATAATTTGCCTGACCGACATGGTCTTGCAATAAGCAAGCGAAGTCACAATGGCTCTCACTTCATGAGCCTGCACTTTTAAAAGGCCAAAGTGCTCTTCCTCACATAAGAGATGTGCTTCTCTTATAACTTCCCTCAGGAAAAAAGACAAAGCATTCTTTGAAAGGGGCTTTAGCGGATCTTTCACCGAGCACCATAAGGAGCTAGAAGAGCCTCTCACATTCTTAGTGTGAGACAAGTAAGCTTTAAGGGCTCTAACTGGACAGAGGAGCCTCTCTTGCTCTTGACCCACTAGGTTGGTAAGGTTAGGAACCTCAAAAGTCCTTGGCCAGGGCTTTGAAGGGTTCTCGTTCTTGGCGAGGAAATCCATTCTTAAGGCACAAACTGCTCCATTTTGATTGAAGCCTACCTGTTTTTCAATCGCATGGACCTCTCTGACCCTTTTAGCTGTGGCTAGGGCCATTAGGAAGAGGGTTTTCTTCGTTACCTCTCAAGAGAAGCGTGTGAGATGGGTTCAAATCTCTTGGTGCAAAGAAACTTAGGAACCACATCAAGGTTCCAAGAAGGGGGCTTTAACTGAACCTGTTTGGTTGTCTCAAAAGACTTCACGAGGTCTTGCAAGTCCTTATCGTGAGACAAATCTAAGCCTCTATGCCGACAGACTGTAGAGAGCATGCTTCTGTACCCTTTGATTGTGGACACTGCCAGCTTAGCATCCTGCCTGAGGTATAATAAAAAATCAGCCATTTGGCTCACAGAGGTAGTGGATGAGGAAACCTTGTGCTTCCTACACCAAGCTCTAAAAGTCTCCCATTTGGATTGGTAGACTCTCTGTGAAGAGACCCTCCTCGCGCTGGCGATAGCTGTCGCAGCTTGCGCCGAAAATCCTCTCGCTCTGACAAGCTTCTCGATAGTTTGAAGGCAGTCAGTCTGAGAGCGAGGGGGTTTTGATGATACCTCTCGAAGTGGGGTTGTCTGAGCAACTTTGAACTTGCAGGAAGGCTTGTTGAGAAGTCCATCAACTTGTTTACCACTTCCGTAAACCATTCTCTTGTTGGCCAGAATGGAGCTACCAGGATCATTCATCCCCGAATCGAGGAGGGCGAATTTCCTGACGCCCAGATTGATGATCTTGAACGGGGGAAAGGCATATGTGTCCATCCCCGTCCAATCCATCAAAAAGGCGTCCACCGCTATTACCTCCTTGTCCGGAACTAGGGAGAAATAGTTGGGGATCCTCTTGTTCAGGTTGGAGGCGAAAAGAACTATTAAGGGTCTCCCCCACAGCCTCCAGAGACTGACAGACCTGTTGGTTGAGGGTCCATTCTGTGGGAAGAACCTGCCCTTTCCTGCTGAGCATGTCTGCCCTCACATTTCTCTGTCCCTGTACAAATCTCATCAGCAGATCTACCTTGTTCTCCTTCGACCAAAGAAGGAGCTCCCTTGCTGTTTCGAACAGACAGAGAGTGAGTCCCCCCTGGCTTCCTGATGTATGCTAGAGCTGTGGTGTTGTCAGAGTTGACCTCCACAATCTTCCCTGACACAGAGTCTTTGAAGGCCTTTAGCCCTAGTAGAATGGCCATCAGCTCCTCGTTGTTGATGTGCCATCCCAACTGACTTTCTTCCCAAGAGCCTGAGACCTCCTTTCTTCCTAGTGTTGCTCCCCAACCTGACTCTTGACGTGTCTGAAAACAACACTAAGTCTGGGTTCTTCTCGTACAGGGAGATCATTTCCCCCAACAAAGCTGGATCCAGCCACCACATCAGATGATCCTTGACCTCTGCTGGAATAGGGAAGGAAAATGAGTCTTCCTGTGTCTTTCTGTTCCACATCTTTGAAAGAAAGTGCTGTAGAGGCCTTAGATGGAGTCTCCCCAGCGAGACAAACTGCTCGAGTGAGGAGAGAGTTCCCAGCAAACTCATCCACTCCTTCGCTGAGCACCTCTTCTTGTCCAGGAAACTTCGGACCTTCTCGAGACACTTGGTCTGTCTTTCCTGAGAGGGAGAAGCCTGAAAAAGAACTGAATTTAGAACTATCCCCAAATAGAGAATATTCTGATTTGGCTTGGTCTGAGACGTCTCCCTGATGATGACCAGGCCTAGATCTTGAGCCATCATAAAAGTCTTTCGTAGATCCTCCAGACATTTCTCCTTCGATCGTGAACGTATCAGCCAATCGTCCAGATAAAAAGATACCCTTATCCCCTCTTGATGCAGCCAGCCTGCCACATTCGCCATTATCCTGGTGAAGACTTGGGGAGCCGTGCTGAGACCGAAGCAAAGTGCCCTGAACTGGAAGCACTTGCCGTGGATTACAAATCTCAGGTACTTCCTTGAAGTCGGATTAATGGGGACGTGAAAATACGCGTCCTGCAAATCGAGAGACGCCATTCAGTCCCCTGGACGTACTGATGCTAGTACAGACTGGGTCGTCTCTATGGAGAATTTCGTCTCTCCACGAAGTCGATCAGAGAGCTGACATCCAGGACGGGTCTCCATCCACCCGAGTTCTTGGGCACTAGAAACAGGCGATTGTAAAAGCCTGGGGAGGATAGATCCCAAACCGGTTCTATCGCTCCCTTGTCCAGCATTTGGTCGACTAGATCCAGGAGAGCCTTCAGTTTCCCCGGATTTGTGTACTGCGCTACTAAGGCTAGCAGAGTATCTGAGAGAGGAGGCTTCTTCAGAAGGGGGATTTTGTATCCTTCCTTGATGGCTGAGAGGGACCAGGTGTCTGCCCTCTCTCCTCTTACAAGACTGCCAAAACGTGACAGTCTTGCACCTATTGTTGTCTGGAGGACTTGTACTTCATTTCTTGGAGCGAGCTCTGAACGAACCTCTGTTCGATCTTGCTCCTGACTCTTGCCTTCTTCCTCTAAAGTCAGGTCTTGAAGTAGCCCTACCTCGAAAGGGCAGCTGGAATTTATTTTCCTCCTGCTTCAAAGTCGAAGGAGCGGCTGTCACGGGCTTACGAGCTGAACGTGATAAAAGGTCTTGGGTGGCCTTTTGCGCAAGAGAAAGCATAATGTCTCTCACAAGGGCCTCATGAAAAAGATGTTGCGACCGGGGGGCGTAAAGTAGCTCAGACTTCTGTGCAACAGTCACAGATCTCAAAGCAAAGGAGAAAAGCAGGGCCCTTTTCTTCAAGATTCCTGCTGAAAACAGCAAAGCCAACTCATTAGCCCCATCCCCAAGAGCCTTGTTCATATAGGACATAATACTGGTTAGGTCTTAAGTTCCTTCCATCTGCTCAGTCTTCCTGGCCAAAGTCCCTAGAGACCAGTCCAAAAAGCTAAAAACCTCAAAGGCTCTAAAAATCCCTTTGACGAGGTGATCCAGCTCCGACATCGACCACATAACCTTGGCCGAGTTGAGAGCATGCCTTCTAGCAGAGTCCACGATGCCAGAGAAGTCACCCTGGGAGGAGGCAGGTACTCCCAGACCCAGAGGTTCAGTGCCAGCCTTCGAAGCAAGACGAGCTGGTGGAAAAGAGAAGGAAGTCTTAACCGCTTACCTCCGTTCTTTCATCCAATTATCAATTTTTGTAAGCGCCTTCTTTGCAGAAGTGGAAAGTTTCATCTTGACGAAGGCTGACTGTTTCTTGGCCTCCTTCCTGCTAAATTGAGATTGAGGAGATACAGAGCAGCAGGTTGGAACTCCTCCCCATAAAGTTCAAGGGAGCGAGAGAGAACCTCGTAGTCACCAGCAGCGTCAGCAGGTTTGTCTTCGTCATCTGAGACATCCTCGAGATCCTGATCCACCTCTACAACATCCTTCCTTTGAGAATAAGACTCCCTAGAATCTGACAAAGGAATATCGTAGGATTCGTCCTGAAGTAGAAGGCTGCAAGCAGCCTGACCCTGAGAACCGCTTGCGTCCTGACGCCGAGCGTAGGTGTCGTCCTGGCGCCGGGAAGTGGAAGCGTCCTGGCGCCGAACGTAGGTGTCGTCCTGACGCCGGGAAGTGGAAGCGTCCTGGCGCCGAGCACAAGAAGAGTCCTTGGTGCGGTAGGAGGAAGCGTCCTGACGGTGAGAGGAGGAGGCGTCCTTACGCCGAGAGCTGCTATCGTCCTGGCAACGAGAAGCAGTATCGTCCTGAAGAGGCAGGCTGGGATCGTCCTGGCGTCGAGAACGAGACGCGGAAGAGTCTTGGCGTCGAGAGAGAGGGCTAAAATCGTCCTGGCGACGAGAGGAAGCTTCGTCCTGAGGAAGCATGCTGGCATCGTCCTGGCGTCGAGAGCAAGAGGCTGTATCTTCCTGGCGCCGAGAGCGAGAGGCGGAATCGTCCTGGCGCCGAGCAGAAGAGGAAGCAGAGCGGTGTTGTGTCTTCGAAGAAGCGTGCAAGGGTTCCTTAGGAGAAGAACTCGGTTCCCTCTTTGAAGCTGACTTCTTGATGGGCAAAGAGTAGTCTTCACGTCTGTCGGACTGGCCTCACGTGAGGGTGGCTCAACGCTTGAACCAACAATAAAAGTTGTTCCTGCATGACTGACGTAAAAGACTTAGCGACTTCTGCTGGGTCTTGCGGTCCTGAAGGAGAGGGCTGAGGAATAACGCTGGTGGAATGAGAAGGATCTTCGGCTGGTCTATATCGACTTGCGGACCTAGATTTCGTCCTCTTCACAGGCATGGAATCTAAATCTTCCTGTGAAGGACAAGGTTCATAGCTACTAGAACCGGGAGAGTGAGAACGAGACTGTTCCTCACGGTTCTACCTCCACTTCGTTGGTCTTGATGCCTCAAACTTCCATTTGTGTCTGGGAGAGGGATTTGGAGAAGAAACCATCACGTCCGACACGCCTTTTCCGTGGCGGTCAAGAGCAGCCTGGGAATTGGCAACAGGACTGCCTGAGGCGACGGCTGACCGAGGGTACGTACCTCTCACTCCCTTTCGGTTGTCGACGTATCTTATGCCTTGGTCCTGGGAGCTTGGTAGAGGTCTAGACCTAGGGTAATGACAGGTTCGGTCAGTCGCCACCTCCACTGCACTTTCACAAGCACTAATATCACTTTCACTAGGCTTACCTTTAAAGGCCGCAAGTTGCTCTTTAATGGCCTTCAACTCGGCAGCCATCCTGGCGTACCGAGGGTCATCCAAAGATACGAATCCTGTAGAAGGAGCAGGAGTTACTATCTCAGGGGAAGGATCAACTTCCAAAGAGGAATTAATTACAGGTTCAAAGGATAAATCAACACCAAGTTCGCTCACAGACTTAGATTTAGACCTAGAAGCTCTCCTAACTCTATCGAGCTCTAGTTTACGCACATAGCGCTTCATAGCCAACCAATCCTTTTCATTCAAAACCTTACATTCTTCGCACCTGTTATTAAGTGCACATTCAAAACCACTGCAACCCAAACACACAGTGTGAGGGTCTACCGACATTTTCGGCAATCTCACCTTGCATTCTTTATTCGCACACACACGAAAATGAAGTTTATCACTCATAATGATCAAAAGCAAAAAAGCACAGAAAAATCAAAACACGATTGCCAAATCCCTAAATCAATGTGCTTCACCAAATAGCAGACTGACACAGCGACACAGGGAAAGGGAAAGAAAAAATTCTAATGACGTACCAACGTGATGTCGATCCGGCCGGCAGAGATGATAGGGGAAACAGAAAACGGGAATGATTCCAAGTACCACCCTGTAAGGGTTGTTAACCACCTAACCGCACAACCACCACAAGGCGGTTGCTGCGATTTTTGAAAAATTCTGCTGAAAGTCAGAGACTATAGCTACATATATACAGTATATATATATATATATATATATATATATATATATATATATATATATATATATATATATATATATGTATGTATATGTATATATGTATATATATGTATATATGTATATATATGTATATATATGTATATATGTATATATATGTATATATGTATATATATGTATATATGTATATATATGTATATATATATGTATGTATATGTATATATATATATATATATATGTATATGTATATATATATATATAACTGCCAGGTAAGTTCTATTCATAAAAATTCTACTTTAGTCTTTGATCCTTTACTCGCCGTCTAACAGCTGATACTCATCATCCTCCTTCGCCATCACCTATACCCAAGCATTCTTGGTTTGTACGAGTACAGTAGATCTTAATTCTTGACATAGATCCTGTGCGATTTTCTAGAATACATCGCAGAAATCTCCGCCGCATGGTATGTGCACTCGACCTGAATTTACACCAAAGCGCTCATCCCGCCATCTTGCCGCTGTGTGCCAACCGTCTCGGCACTCTCTTGAACTTCATCAATCTCCGTTGATGGGAACGTACAGTACTCCCCTTGTGCCTCTGGGAAGTCAGGCATTCCCCTTACCCCTCAAGGACCATTGGGTCTATCTTCCCCAGATAGAAAGATTGCATTAGCTTTTTCTCCTAAAAGGTCGTCATCTCAGGCACTTGAAGAGCAACTTTTTGTGTTGCTTTCGGAGCTCCAACTGAGACTCGGCTTAAGCTCGACAGAGCGTCCACAATCCTACGTTCCATCCCTGCCTTTGCTCTCACAAATCTGCTGAGACGTGTCTGCTATTCTACAATCTGTTGAAATGTTCTACACGTCCTAATGTTTGCATTCTGGATGAATGCTCAATGTTTGTTTATCAAATGAATGTGCCACTTCCAGTGCACGCCCAAAGCTCTATTCCTGGTGGATCATCGTTCTTTCCACAAAGGATTTCGTCTTCCCCTTCAGCCATTAGGTTAGAGGGTGATACTCGCTGTTCTACCTATTCTCGACAATATTCAACCATTTGTAGGCTGAACATGATGCTTCATTTATGGGAGGTTCTCCTTTGTATCAATCTTCATATAGGAAATGATCCGGGAATCCTTATCCTACATTTCCTAGAGTTTCTACTCCTGCCCAGCAGTCACAGCATCGGCTGTTTGCTACTATCTAGTATTCAAGACCTTGGTTGCCTCATGAGCTTCTCCAAGTTTATCAACATCTCCCTGATCCCCTCATCTACGCTTCATAAAAGGCAGAACACTTTCAAGGAAAGTATAAGTTGACCCAAATTTGATATTTGTTGTACTTCAGTTGAGGAGGAGGATGGTCTTTTATTTCCTCCTCCTGATTTGACAATTTACCCTGACTTCTCCGGAAAGTGGAGTCAGGATTAGACGTTCACGTTCCCATTCCATCTCTTCAACCCACACTCCTGAGGTGCGTTGGGAATGAAAGAATGTTCCTGAGAAGTGGAAGACCTACTGACAGGTCCGTCAACAGCAGCTTTCTCATACTCCATCGCTACCAGTTAGACCTGCGGTTTTCTCTACATTGTGCGTCTTTCCCCATCACCATTGACGAGACTCCAGAATTCCCTCTCGAGGTAGAACCTTCTGAACAAGCAGAAGTTGATCGCTTGTAGGATTTTACTTCCAGTCTGGGGGAAAAGTCTTCTTTTATAAAAGGTCATTAGCCTCATACGACCAATCAGTGGTCTTGGGGAGGCTCGTCTTGAACCTATATTTGGGAGATATATCTTTATAGATAGGTTTTTCCTGGAGACTCAGAGTTCCAGGCAAAACCTGAATCTTTCTTGGTGTCGTCAGACTCTTAACATCTCAAGTCAAGTATTAAAAGAGATTTCTGACTCTGATCACTTGCTGAAGGCAGTGAGATCATTTAAACTGCTGCCATCTCCTCTTTTGCGTCTACAGAAGTTCTACAAGACGGAAGGTGCACATCCTAACCCATCGATCAGGACGCCACACTGGCGGTGCCTCGGAACTGACTAGCTCAGCAAACAGCTGCTTTTATGCTGCCAAGCTATCCATCCTGGAAATGGTCTCAAGGTCATTATTCCAGGCTTGTTCCTAGCTAGACTACTAGTTAAGGGCAGTACTGTATCCTATTTTGCATTTTCTGAGAATCTCAGATTTGACTATTTGCTCTGGAGCTGTAATTTTTTTTCACCAGTGTGCTTTACTCTGGGTCAACTGTATTCTCCAGCATTGAGATGCAGTCGTGAGTAAGTTCATGCACCAGATGGCTAGTTGAGACGCACTAGCCCTACGCAATATGTCTGTTACTCAACCTTGTTTTCACACTTGGAAAGTAGCTGCAGCAGCTGAGAAGTGGGAGAAGGATAGCCAAGGTACCTTCTTCAGGAAGGCAGCGTTGTCACCCTTTTCTGCTCCTCCTCAACCTAAGGCTCATGTTTCCCCACCAGAGCCCTCACCTCTGTGTTGTCTGCTGGTTGATTTACTCGTCACAAGAAACAAGAAAACTTCTCCCAGTCCTTTTTCTGTAAGGACCACCCCCTTCTGAAAGAGTCGAGGATGGCATGGTGCCCGTTAAAGATGGCAATTCCCCTAATGCACCACCTGTTGAGGGATATCTGTAAAGTCATTGGACAAGGTGACATTTCCACGTGGCAGAACCATGGGTGGTAGAAGTCCTGCGATCACTGGATCTCATCCCATTCACAGACTATTGTCCTCCTTTGATTCGTACTCGGATGAACCCGTCATTGTATTTGAGGGGATCAGAGAAATATCTCCTCTGGCAGGGTGAGCTTCACAAGATGCTGGAGAAGAATGCAATCAAAGAAGTCTTCGGCAGGTCTCCAGGATTCAGAGGGAATTAAACTTGAATGACCAGATTGTGGTTAGGCGGAGTCACCACTAATTTGCTGTATGGCGGATGACTCGTTTACCTCTGAACGTTATGAAGACGTACACGCCTCACTGACTCGTATTCTTTGTTGCTGTTGATGACTTGCCACACTAGCATGTTAGCGCTCTGGCCTGAGGATAAAAATCATGATGTTGAACTCTGGGAGTACATACCTGAAGGAACACTTTTAACAATACTGTCAGAGAAGATGTAGTTGGCATAACTTGGTCATCACAAAGACGTGGCCCTCGAGGTGTAAGTGGGGATTACACCTCAAAGGCGAAGCCAGAGGTGTATAACCTGAGAACTCGCTTTTGAGACCCCAGTTCCTATATAAACAGCTGGCAGTAAGAGTCCAGAGCACTGAAAGGTGGCAAAATCAATGGCCCAGCATGGCGCTCCTCAGCCATCGTGCAGCGAGCATCAGTTGGAGTACACAGAAAGATCAGGGACAAAGGAAAATCAGCCTCCAACATAGGGATCTCCTACTTCACTATAGACGGCAGAAGATTCTACGTCTTTAGAATAAACCTGGAGAATTACATGGTCACTGTCTTTCATTGTCTAGCCTGGTGACAGACCCGACAACAAAAGTTCAGTCAAGTGAATTTCAGGAATTAGAGTAGGAAATCTCAACTTCCTTCGAAAGTCCCCCAGCGGACGTCCTTCCACAATAGGACAAGTTGCCATCACACACACTTGCTTAGCACTCATTTTGAAAGACAAGAGAACGAATTACCCCAAAAGTCATGAGAACTTGAAGGTAAAATATGGACGTCAGCATGTCCGGAGTTAGAGTGGAATACCCACTTCAAGCCACAGCCTGTTGACTCGACACATAGGGCATGCCATATTGGTTGCAATGAATTTTCATTGGACATACCATCTTGCGTGTTAGAGTTTACCCATTTTCAATATTAATCTTACCCGATGATCATGTAGCTGTCAACTCCGTTGCCCGACAGAAATCTACGGTCGGGATACGCCAGCGATCGCTATCCAGGTGGGGGTGTACTCAACAGCGCCATCTGTGGTCAGGTACTCAAGTACTTCTTGTCAACAAGAACTCAATTTTTCCTCTGTCGTGCCGCCGGCAAGACCTACTTGGATACGCTGTTGATTTTGGAGTCTTTTGTTCACGATTTGGTGATGTATTTGCTCTAAAGTTTAGCCTTCGCTGTTCAGGAAGCTTTATCCTTAGCTTAGCAAGCTTTTGGAATTAATTTGATTTATTGGTTAACGAACTTTGCTTAATTTTGGAATTCCCCCTTGACTACTTCTAAATTCAAGATGTCTGACCATTCCCAAGTTCCTAAATACAGGCAGTGTAGTGTTAGGACTTGTACTAGGCGTCTTCCGAAGGCCTCTATAGATCCTCACACCGTATGTTCCAATTGTAGGGGTAAATCCTGTCAATTGGAAGATCGATGTGGGGAATGTGCTGGGCTTTCGGAATTCGATTTTAACGAATTCCTCAGATATGCACGTAGGTTAGAGAAGGAGAGAGATAGGAGGAGTTCTTCTCGCTCTGTGGATTTTTCCTCTCCCCATGCCCCTCAACCTTTTCCTTCCCCTGTGGTGGTGACTCCCGAACCTGCTACGAGTGCTCAGCCTGCAATGGCTGATATGTTGCGTGCCATTCAGGCTCTCGGTGATAAGGTGGAGTCGTTGGTTAGTGACCGCAATCAGCTCTTGGCAGATGTCAGAGAGCTGAAAGCGAAGAGTGCAGTGGGAAGTGTTAGTGCTAGTGATGTGCATAGTGTCAGTGTCAGTGTTGCGCATGAGGGTACATCTGTGCGTGCCAGGCGTCCTCCCAGTCCGGGACCTCTTGCAAGCTCCCAAGCCCAGGGGAGAAGCAATGTCGAAGGACCAAAGGGTTCGGCAGGCCTTGATCGGCGCACGGATGTATCCTCAGTGGTTGCGGACGTATCTGTTAAGGATCGTCCCATCCACATACAGACGAATGAGCCCTTACATTCCTCGTCTGTGGAAGAAGTTTCCAGGAGGAAACGGTGGACCAAGGTCTCACGACCGCTCAAACGTAAGGTCCCTTCCGAGCTTGTCCAACGGCCCAGGTGTAGCCACTGGGTCAGTTCGGACTCGCCACAGTCATCTGATGACTGCACACCTCCCAAGAGAGGTAGAGTGGTCCCTCAACAGGCTACTGCTCCGTCTGTTGTTGCTCCAACCACAGTAGACCCTAAGTGGTCCATGCTGCAGACTATGCAGTCTCAGCTTGCGGCATTCATGCAGGAGTATCATGCCGAGAAGGTTAACACCTCTCCTGTTAGCCTACAACCCGCAGAGGTTGTGCGCTCAGCAGATACTGCGGCTGCCTGCTCCCACACCCCACCTGTGAGAGCTCCTCCACCGATGCGCAGTCCTCCCTGCCAGACGCATGTTCTTGCTGCACCATCTGCTAACATGCGTGAGCTGCCGCATCAGGAGTTGCCGGGTTCCAGCACTATGCGGCATTCTCCTCAGCCCATGCAGCATGCTCTGCAGACCTTACAGCATGCTCCGCATACCATGCAGCATGAGCCGCATACCTTACAGCATGCTCTGCATACCATACCGCATGCTCCTCAGCCCACCGCAGACCCTCCCTCACACCAGCCCTCTGCTTTTGTTGTTGCCAGCTCGCAGACTGTCCAGCAGAGGCATGATGTTGGATCCGCAGGTACGCATGCACCCGTTCTGCAGGATTCAGCCGGTCAGCTTGCTGCTCTGCCTTTGCCACTCACAACTCAACTTTCGGATGATGATGTATCGGATGATGAAGCTGCTCATCTGGATGAACCTCACTCTGATGTTGAAGGACACAAGTCTTCGCCACCCTCCTTAGACTTTCGCAAGGTCCTTGCTTTGTTCAGGGACTTGTATCCTGAACATTTTGTGTCTGCAACCCCTCGTTCTCCTCCCTCCGAGTTTGCTCTGGGCATGCAGTCTGCTGCGCCTGCCTTCACCAAGCTTGTTCTCGCCAGATCATCTAGGAGAGCTTTGAGGGTTATGGGGGACTGGTTGCATTCCAAGAAGCAACTGGGAAGGACCTCTTTTGTGTTTCCTCCTCCCAAGCTTGCTTTTAAGTCGAGCGTCTGGTATGCCACGGGAGAGGAACCTGGCTTGGGGGTTCCTGCCTCTGCCCAGGCCGACTTCTCAAGTCTGGTTGACTCTCCCCGTAGGTTGGCTATGAGACGTTCGAAGATCTGCTGGTCCTTTTCAGATCTTGATCATCTGTTGAAGGGAGTCTTTCGTGCCTTCGAGATATTCAACTTCCTCGATTGGTGTTTGGGAGCCTTAAGCAGGAAGACTTCCCCTTCAGATAAGGACTCGGCCATGCTGATCATGTCTAGCATGGACAAGGCAATTCGGGATGGGTCTGGTGAACTTGCGGCTTCATATGTATCAGGAGTCCTCAAGAAGAGAGAACATCTTTGCTCCTTCTTATCTGCTGGTATCACTCCTTGCCAGAAGTCAGAGTGTTTGTTTGCTCCTCTCTCCAAGTGTCTGTTTCCGGAGGAGTTGATTAAGGGGATGAGTATCCAGAAGGATACTCATGATCTGATGGCTTCTTCTGCACGTAAGGCTAAAACCTTACCTTCCGTGCCTAGACCCTTCCGCCCTGCAGCAGTTGATACGCCTGCTTCTAGGTTCATCCCGCCCTTTCGTGGCAGAACCTCCAGCAGAGGAGGTACCCGTGCAGACAGTCACCGTGGCAAGTCCAAGAAGGGTTCCAAGTCCGCAAAAGGCAAGTTTTGACTGCCTTCCTCTCCAGACAGCAGTAGGAGCCAGACTCAAGACCTTCTGGCAAGCTTGGGAGAGCAGAGGTGCAGACGCTCAGTCTGTGAAGTGGCTAAGGGAGGGATACAGAATTCCGTTCTGCCGCAATCCCCCTCTAGCTACATCTCCCATCAACCTCTCTCCCAACTACAAGGAGAAGGACAAGAGGCTAGCGTTGCAACAAGAGGTGTCGCTCTTGCTACAAAAGGAAGCAGTGGTCATAGTCCGGGATCATCAATCCCCGGGCTTTTACAACCGTCTCTTCCTGGTAGCCAAGAAGACAGGAGGTTGGAGACCGGTGCTGGACGTCAGTGCTCTCAATGCTTTTGTCACCAAGCAGACGTTCACGATGGAGACGACGAAGTCGGTCCTAGCAGCGGTCAGGCAGGAGGACTGGATGGTCTCGTTAGACCTGAAAGACGCATACTTTCACGTCCCCATCCATCCAGACTCCCAACCTTTCCTGAGATTCGTCTTTGGAAAGGTTGTGTACCAGTTCCAAGCCCTGTGCTTTGGCCTAAGCACGGCACCTCTTGTGTTTACCAGACTGATGAGGAATATTGCGAAATTCCTTCACTTGGCAGACATCAGAGCCTCCCTCTATTTAGACGACTGGCTTTTAAGAGCTCCCACAAGTCGTCGCTGTCTGGAGAATCTCAGATGGACTATGGATCTGACCAAGGAACTGGGCCTCCTGGTCAATTTAGAGAAGTCCCAGTGTGGCGGGATGTTGCAAGAACAAGCCCCACACCCTGAATCACACCTACTGACAATTATCTCCACAAAACAAACTTTCCCCTTACTTTATCAACTGGACTCTTGGACAAAAGGACAAACAAAACAAAACATAACCTTAAAACTATATATTTCTTACAAACTATAATAACTCCAACCAAAATCACCAGCATCAAAAACTTACACTAAATATACTATAAATACCATTCAAATAACGCAAAAAAATAACCTAACAAACTTAAATTACACCGCACACCAACACCAAAAATAAATATATATATGAATTATCTTGTATAAATTATTATGGGACACCAACACTGTCCATACACACAAGCCAACTGTCTTTTATGGCACAACACCACTATATATAACCAGAAGACTGTCTTAAATATCCTTAACAGCCTTAACTCCTCGGGGTCATGGGTGTCATCGTCGTCGATATCATCATCATCATCCTAAATCTTAATTGTAATAAACAGGCCAGGTCGTCAACAGTTGATCAATCAAATGAGCAGTCCAAACAAAATCGTAATACAAGCCAAGTCATCAACAATACATCCACTTTCAAAAAACTTGGGTCTCTCCAAAGGAGGAATCGCAGCTTTGAAAATCAAAAAACACTTCCACGCTGGTCGAAAAAATATATATATAATCCAGCTCTCACACAACTGCCTTATGCTGCAGTCAAATAAAAAAGCCATCGCTCCGAAACATTCACCACTGTCGTAACCTAACTAAAAAATGTAAACAAACAATCTCATTTGTACCAACAGTCTTTCTCCCCACCAACGATCATTCTCTAACTACCACTTGCTCTTCGGCGCGCACCGCACACACACAAACACACAAAAACACACAAACACACACACAAACACACACACACAAACACACACACTCGCGCGATCTAGCGAAACTAAAGCAAATGAAATTCTCTCTCTCTCTCTCTCTCTCTCTCTCTCTCTCTCTCTCTCTCTCTCTCTCTCTCTCTCTCTCTCTCTCAGGATTTGGCAAAACCAAAAATAAAATAAAACAAAACAAATCCTCCACATTCCTCCCCCCTTACTTTGCCAAATCCTTCTCACACAACACTTACATTATTTTTTTCATAACCCAGTCGCAGTCGGGAACGGGACCTCTACTCCGAGTAACTGGGCCTTCATATACTCTCTCATTCACTTCTTCCTTATCACAATCATTCGCTACATTAACACTATTCCTATCTAAATCCCTATCATCTAATATATCATGTACAATCATATCTACCTCGTTCTCATCTGGCCCTATAATTACACTCATTTCTGTAAACAGTTCATCCATTTCATCAAAAACATTCTCAACTTTAGTAAAAGATTCATTCATACTACTAATCATTCTCCTATCTCTCACTCTCGCATTCGTCATCCTTTCTTTTACATCACCTAAGGAAAAGCCACACACACTATAGGTATCATTCATACTCAGCCATGATTCATCTGTATTAACACATTTATCTTCCATACACACTTGCACATTTACACCCTTGTCATACTTATTTCTATTCTCACTTTTACTTATAAAATTTCCCCTTCTTTCATCTTTACTTAAAGCTCTTGTATTCTTCCTTTTCTTATATTCTACTAACACTAACTGTTTACCTTCCAGACCTAAGTCCTCATACATACTAGGTTCACCCTTGTTCCTTTTCTAACCAATTATTCATCCCATTCTCACAAACATTGATCCTATTCCTTCCACACACACAGGAGGACTCACCCAGCTGAACCCTCTCACACTCTAGTTTCCCGAACATACTGGCTGACTTAATCCCTTCTTCCTACATACCCTAGCTACATGCCCATCTGCACCACATTCAGTACACTTACCCCGCGGCTCCTTGCACATTCTAGCATAATGACCATCCTTACCACAATTACCACAAATCACATTCATACGATTACTCCTACATCCACTTGCTACGTGCCCAGTCATACCACACCGATAACATTTTACCCCTTTCTCTTTCGTGCACTCGCTAATTCTATGCCCTACCTCACCACATCCAAAACAAGCACCAAGAGCCCATCTACATTCATTCTTCTTATGTCCTACTTTCCCACACCTATAACACTTTTCATCACGGACACGGCTATCTGACATACCTCGATGTGCACTCACACTCCTATCCCTATTGCGCCAATTACCCTGCCTAAATCCTTCATTTGTCCTTACAGGTATTCCCACATTACTCGCCCTAACACTCCTATCTACTACATTATCAGCTACCCTCATTGGTCCTCTCAAAATTGCATCCTTATAACTACCAAATTCTATTACACTTTCTTCCATTCCAGTTCTTACACTCACAGATTTACTTTCTTTCATGCACCTATCTAACTCATAATCCTCAACTATCTCTAGTATATCATCCCATGTCAATCTCTCTTGCGTCCACCTCATTTTCTCTTTGCGTTTCAAATTAATAAATTCACACACATTCTCAGGTACTGTTGCCAAAAACTTCCTCATTAACTCCTTATTCTCATTTATGCCTTCATCCCCATACTTCTTCCTAGCTAACGTTTCCAACCTACATACGTACATTGATATAGCTTCTCCTGCATTCATCCTTGCCTCATCAAAATCATTCTTACGCTTATACTTAACACTCCCTTTCATACGTTTTACCTGCTCAATTATTCTCGTTTTCACACTTTCATAATCAACGTCCCCTACACTCATTATCACTCCATACATCGTCAACAAATACCCAGTCAAATATTCTCCTAACTCCCTAGCCCAAACTCTTTTACTATCACCATACTTATCCTGACAATACCTCTCATACTCCTTGAAAAAATCATTTACATCCCTACTGCTATGCTCATTGAACCTTTCACACCGAGGTACCTCTCTCATAAACACAGTCTTACACACATCACGTTCATTCTCACTGCTATCATCACTGTCTACTCCCTTGTTACCTTCTTCCTCATTCGAATATAATGAATCCACTTCCACACTTAAATTCCTATCCTTAACCATTCCCTTCTTACCCTTTTTCTTACTTACCACTTTCACCCATTCACGATCGTCCTTGCTATCAGCCTGATACTTTTTCTTCTCTTTCTTCACATCACTTTTACCTTTCCTTTCATCTTTCCTCTCCCCTTTCTGTTCATCCTTACTATGCCTAATTCCCTTATCTTCAATATCACCATCACTATTACTACTATCACTATCACTTCCTTTCCCATTATCACCTACCTTAACCTTTTCTTTCACTACCAACCCATTACCCGAAGCGGAGGACACTCCTCCGACTGCACCTTCACCCATTATAGTTTTCATCATCCCCATGACTTGCCCCATCATATCTTCCATTCGTTTCTCCATTCGTTCTTCATTCTCTCGCATCCTCATCTCAACACATTCTTCCACTCTCTCTACTGTCCCCTTTAACTCCCTAAGCTCCTTCTGCATCGCCGCATTCTCCCAGTTCAACCTCTCATTCTCTATTAGCAACCTCTCCTCACGCTCCTTACTCAGCCGCAATTCCTCCTTCAGTAACTTGTTCTGCTCTTCCATTTTTCATCAACCTTAATCCTAAATTCTTAACCTAATTCCGTCCTTCGTCCAACAGTCCAGCTTCTATCCCACCTCAGCAGTCCCTGTTCGGGCGCCAAAATAATGTGGCGGGATGTTGCAAGAACAAGCCCCACACCCTGAATCACACCTACTGACAATTATCTCCACAAAACAAACTTTCCCCTTACTTTATCAACTGGACTCTTGGACAAAAGGACAAACAAAACAAAACATAACCTTAAAACTATATATTTCTTACAAACTATAATAACTCCAACCAAAATCACCAGCATCAAAAACTTACACTAAATATACTATAAATACCATTCAAATAACGCAAAAAAATAACCTAACAAACTTAAATTACACCGCACACCAACACCAAAAATAAATATATATATGAATTATCTTGTATAAATTATTATGGGACACCAACACTGTCCATACACACAAGCCAACTGTCTTTTATGGCACAACACCACTATATATAACCAGAAGACTGTCTTAAATATCCTTAACAGCCTTAACTCCTCGGGGTCATGGGTGTCATCGTCGTCGATATCATCATCATCATCCTAAATCTTAATTGTAATAAACAGGCCAGGTCGTCAACAGTTGATCAATCAAATGAGCAGTCCAAACAAAATCGTAATACAAGCCAAGTCATCAACAATACATCCACTTTCAAAAAACTTGGGTCTCTCCAAAGGAGGAATCGCAGCTTTGAAAATCAAAAAACACTTCCACGCTGGTCGAAAAAATATATATATAATCCAGCTCTCACACAACTGCCTTATGCTGCAGTCAAATAAAAAAGCCATCGCTCCGAAACATTCACCACTGTCGTAACCTAACTAAAAAATGTAAACAAACAATCTCATTTGTACCAACAGTCTTTCTCCCCACCAACGATCATTCTCTAACTACCACTTGCTCTTCGGCGCGCACCGCACACACACAAACACACAAAAACACACAAACACACACACAAACACACACACACAAACACACACACTCGCGCGATCTAGCGAAACTAAAGCAAATGAAATTCTCTCTCTCTCTCTCTCTCTCTCTCTCTCTCTCTCTCTCTCTCTCTCTCTCTCTCTCTCTCTCTCTCTCTCTCTCTCTCTCTCTCTCTCTCAGGATTTGGCAAAACCAAAAATAAAATAAAACAAAACAAATCCTCCACACCAGCTCGTCCCATCCCAGACCATTGTCTACCTGGGTATGGAGATTCAGAGTCGAGCTTTTCGGGCTTTTCCGTCGGCCCCAAGGATCAACCAAGCCCTAGAATGCATCCAGAGCATGCTGAGAAGGAACCGATGCTCAGTCAGGCAGTGGATGAGTCTAACAGGGACACTTTCATCGCTGGCCCTGTTCATCGAGTTAGGGAGACTCCACCTCCGCCCCCTTCAGTATCATCTAGCTGCTCACTGGATAAAGGACATGACGCTAGAGACGGTCTCAGTTCCTGTTTCCGAAGAGATGAGGTTTACTCTAACGTGGTGGAAGAACAGCATTCTTCTCAAGGAAGGTCTACCTTTGGCTGTTCAGACCCCCGACCACCGTCTCTTCTCGGACGCATCAGACACGGGCTGGTGTGCGACATTGGACGGACAGGAATGCTCGGGAACATGGAATCAGGAGCAAAGGACACTTCACATCAATTGCAAGGAGTTGTTGGCGGTTCATCTGGCCTTGATAAACTTCAAGTCCCTCCAGCTAAACAAGGTGGTGGAGGTGAACTCCGACAACACCACAGCCTTGGCTTACATCTCCAAGCAGGGAGGGACTCATTCGAGGAAGTTGTTCGAGATCGCAAGGGACCTCCTCATCTGGTCAAAAGATCGAAAGCTCACGCTGGTAACGAGGTTCATTCAGGGCGATATGAATGTCATGGCAGATCGCCTCAGCCGGAAGGGTCAGGTCATCCCCACAGAGTGGACCCTTCACAAGAATGTTTGCAGCAGACTTTGGGCCCTGTGGGGTCAGCCAACCATAGATCTGTTCGCTACCTCGATGACCAAGAGGCTCCCGTTGTATTGTTCTCTGATTCCAGACCCAGCAGCAGTTCACGTGGATGCTTTTCTGCTGGATTGATCCCATCTCGACCTGTATGCATTCCCGCCATTCAAGATTGTCAACAGGGTACTTCAGAAGTTCGCCTCTCACAAAGGGACACGGCTGACGTTGGTTGCTCCCCTCTGGCCCGCGAGAGAATGGTTCACAGAGGTACTGCAATGGCTGGTCGACGTTCCCAGGACTCTTCCTCTAAGAGTGGACCTTCTACGTCAACCTCACGTAAAGAAGGTACACCCAAACCTCCACGCTCTTCGTCTGACTGCCTTCAGACTATCGAAAGACTCTCAAGAGCTAGAGGCTTTTCGAAGGAGGCAGCCAGAGCGATTGCCAGAGCAAGGAGGACATCCACTCTCAGAGTCTATCAGTCCAAATGGGAAGTCTTCCGAAGCTGGTGCAAGGCCAATGCAGTTTCCTCAACCAGTACCACTGTAACCCAGATTGCTGACTTCCTGTTACATCTAAGGAACGTAAGATCCCTTTCAGCTCCTACGATCAAGGGTTACAGAAGTATGTTGGCAGCGGTTTTCCGCCACAGAGGCTTGGATCTTTCCACCAACAAAGATCTACAGGACCTCCTTAGGTCTTTTGAGACCTCAAAGGAACGTCGGTTGTCCACTCCAGGCTGGAATCTAGACGTGGTCCTAAGGTTCCTTATGTCATCAAGATTTGAACCTCTCCAATCAGCCTCTTTTAAGGACCTCACATTAAAAACTCTTTTCCTCGTGTGCTTGGCAACAGCTAAAAGAGTAAGTGAGATCCACGCCTTCAGCAGGAACATAGGTTTCACATCTGAAACGGCTACATGTTCCTTGCAGCTCGGTTTTTTGGCTAAAAACGAGCTTCCTTCACGTCCTTGGCCTAAGTCGTTCGAGATCCCAAGCCTGTCCAACTTGGTGGGGAACGAACTGGAGAGAGTACTTTGCCCAGTTAGAGCTCTTAGGTACTATCTAAGAAGGTCAAAACCTTTACGAGGACAATCAGAAGCCTTATGGTGTGCTATCAAGAAGCCTTCTCTACCAATGTCTAAGAACGCAGTTTCTTACTACATCAGGCTTCTGATTAGAGAAGCACATTCTCATCTGAAGGAAGAAGACCTTGCTTTGCTGAAGGTAAGGACACATGAAGTGAGAGCTGTGGCTACTTCAGTGGCCTTCAAACAGAACCGTTCTCTGCAGAGTGTTATGGATGCAACCTATTGGAGAAGCAAGTCAGTGTTCGCATCATTCTATCTCAAAGATGTCCAGTCTCTTTACGAGAACTGCTACACCCTGGGACCATTCGTAGCAGCGAGTGCAGTAGTAGGTGAGGGCTCAGCCACTACATTCCCATAATCCCATAACCTTTTTAACCTTTCTCTTGAATACTTTTTATTGTTGTTTTTGGGTTGTACGGTCGGCTAAGAAGCCTTCCGCATCCTTGTTGATTTGGCGGGTGGTCAATTCTTTCTTGAGAAGCGCCTAGGTTAGAGGTTGTGATGAGGTCCTTTAGTATGGGTTGCAGCCCTTTATACTTCAGCACCTAAGAGTCGTTCAGCATCCTAAGAGGACCGCTACGCTCAGTAAGGAAGACGTACTTAATAAAGGCAGAGTAATGGTTCAAGTCGACTTCCTTACCAGGTACTTATTTATTTTATGTTATTTTGAATAACTAATAAAATGAAATACGGGATACTTAGCTTCTTTGTTAACATGTATGCTGGTCTCCACCCACCACCCTGGGTGTGAATCAGCTACATGATCATCAGGTAAGATTAATATTGAAAAATGTTATTTTCATTAGTAAAATAAATTTTTGAATATACTTACCCGATGATCATGAATTAAAGAACCCGCCCTTCCTCCCCATAGAGAACCAGTGGACCGAGGAGAAAATTGAGTTCTTGTTGACAAGAAGTACTTGAGTACCTGACCACAGATGGCGCTGTTGAGTACACCCCCACCTGGATAGCGATCGCTGGCGTATCCCGACCGTAGATTTCTGTCGGGCAACGGAGTTGACAGCTACATGATCATCGGGTAAGTATATTCAAAAATTTATTTTACTAATGAAAATAACATTTTTCAATGCCTCTCATTTGTTTTTTTATAGGAACAAACCAGCTTTTAAGAACTTGGGTTGCTGAGTGGCAGCGATTAGTCTGACATCTTGTGCTTGGGGATTCATTTCAGAGGAGAATTCCCTTTTGTACTTACCAGCTTTGAGAATCTCGCTAAGCCAAGAGAGTAGTGTCTCTTTTGTCATTTCCGTACTTAACAAAAGGTGTAGTACTGTAGGAAAGCACTATTGGGTACGCTTTAAGTACAGTATAATCGTAGAGCCATTACAGGACAGAGTAACAGATCATCAGGATTATCAGGTTCCTTCTTAAGCAAAGAAGGAACAAAGTCAGGTACAAAGAGGAACGACAGCAGCCTCCTCCTATTATTGTGTGCTCTTGCTTGGATCGTATCGATACTCATGTCCAAGTACTGTACTGCAGACAAGTTTGAGGATCGAGGACTGACTTTGAGATTTATCCAGGCTCCACATTCTTTAGAAAACTCAAAAGAAGGTCTATGGTGTAGAGTCTGAGCTTTGGACTCTGTCAGTAACAACTAATAGTCAAGGTAATGCCAAAGTCTTGTGCTCATGATGTGAGCCCAGGACTACACCAGGGTGAAGTCTCTTGTGAACACTTGTGGGGCTGTAGACAGGCCGAATCAAAGGACTCTAAATTGGAGTCTCCCTTCTCCCTAGACCAAAGCAGAGATACTTTCTTGATCTTGGATGGGATGGGGTTTGAAAGTACACGTCTTTGAGGTCTTTGTACAGCAGGAAGTCGTTTTGTCTGATTGCTTGTAGGACTGTGCTGTGAATCTCCATTTTGTATAGTGTTTAAAGAACTAAACAGTTCAAGTGAGATAAGTGGATGAATGGTTTCCAACCCCTGACAACTTTTTGACCATGAACAAGTTGCAGTAGAAGCCTGGAGACTTATCATAAACTTCCCATGTCATTTTCCATATATTTTACTTTACTGTCAAGAGAACCAACTAGCATCAATTGCAAACCAATGACTGGTATTTAATAGAAACATTTTTACCCGCATAGTCTGAACCTCGTCTTCCAAGAGAAGGTCTTTGGAGGACCCTCTCTAGTACAATAACTGGATCTTTTGAATCTGATTGCGAGGAGGGCAACAGTTGGTGAACGGGAAGGAGTACCCAGATCAAAACACCTCGGCCATCCAGGGACCTTGTCCAATGACTTGACAGGCACTCCCCTTAAGTGGTGTCATGAGGGAAATTCCTTCCCTAACGTGAACTTCTGCCGCCCAAGACCACTCTTGTAGGATTATCCATGGCAACGAAATGAATGATAAAAGTTGTCTTGTCTTCTGTAATGAAGATAGCCGGCCTTTGGAAAAAGCCTGCCACGCTGCTAAAGCTGTTTGGGGGGGGGGGTTGACTTGGGTTTAGTGGAATCCGTCGGAGCTTTTTAATCTGTAGCTGCTCATTGAAAGAAGGTGGTTTGGCCCACTTTCTACCACTTCTCAACCACTTCTGCACCTTCTTCAGGAGGGAAAAAGGTCTGGCATTACGTCAACATTGTGTTGTGCCAAGTCAACGTATCCCGAGACGCCATCTGACGAACCAACTTGTTTATCACTGCATCCGACGCTTGAAGATGCATTTGTTCCACAGAAGGGAACACTGGTGGGTAAAAAATTCAAGGGACTCGGGCCGTGAATAATAGAGTTCTTTGTACTGTTTCCTTTTCTTTGAGAGGTTTTCCAAAACTGTAAAGTAGGAGACATGCCTGCAAGGCCAACATAGCAGCAGTTTCTAAGTTCACACACTCATCTGCAGAGAAGACTTTTGGTTGCCTAGCCAACTTCTCGCTGGACATCTCCAGGATCAAGGTAGCTTTGTCCAATTAAGAGGCAATGGGTTAGAATGAGTCCCCCTTTTGTGACTTAAAATTTTGTACTTTCTGGAGGCGGGAGGTGTCAGTTTGGACAACATTTCAGATTAAAGGGAGTCTTTAGAGGCTGACACTTACTGTTATATCCTCCAGATAGTATTCACAGCCTCTTAAGACCACAGCTGTGCTATTTGGTTCCTTGAGTTATAAGCCTCATGAAAAAAAGCATCAGTCGTTATCTTTCTCCCCGGAAAGGAAGCTCTAGGTGCACCACTAAAGTTACTGTATGTTCCGTAACTGGAATACAAACCATGCTATTTATTAGGGGTTATATTTTTGGCAGAGCTGTAATGACGAGCCATTAAAATTTAGCGAGGATTAATTACCCACACCGTTAGTTAGTAGGGGTAGAGGGGCGGGGTTAGCTTGCTACTACTCCCGTTCACACACCTGTGATTTAGTCACTTTACTTTTGGGTCGGTTGGAGAGCGGTTGTTTCCTCTCTCCCTCCTCGCCTTTTCTGGACTGTCATTAATTTTTGTCTTTTAACTTACTTTTTCTTATACATGTATCTATATGAAAACATTCTTAATGTTTGTGTAACTATGTGTACAGAAATGTGATAAGTTTCCTTTTCAGTGTTTGTGCTGTGTGTGTGATACATAAACGATGACACTTGTGTAGATTAGCAAGGCCAGCACAGTTCCACTTCGTGCGGAATGACCTCTCCCTCTTTGGTCCATCGGTCTTCCCATCGGCATATAACCGTTAACTCGGCCGCCGCAGGGAAATCATCATCGCCTGGACCCTCTTCATTCAACTATTGCCTTCGCCTTTTCCCTTTTCCTTCAGGAAACATGGATTTCTGAGCGAAGGGAATGTGGCCTCTCAGAGATTGACTACGGTCTTTCTCTTCTCGAGGTCGTTCACCTTTACAACAACAGCGTACTATTGGGGAAGCTCCTTTCCCGTGTGCTGGTTAGGTTGCTCTTCCGATTGTTTGTCTCAATTATTTTTAGTGAAATTATAATTGTAATTTTAACTTTTCAGCTTTTCTCCGTGAGGAACACTTCCCTTCGGAGGATTAGTGATTCTCACTATTTGTGAATATTCTTAGCTGATTTAAATAATTGTAATTCTGTTTTATTCCATAACTGAAATACAAACCACGCTATTTAATATGGGTTATTACTTCGGCGGAGCTGAAATGACGAGCCATTAGAGTTGCAACAAGGGTTTACTACACCACCGCCTGTTTAGCGGGGGGGGGGGGGGGGGGGGTAACTTGCTAACCCCCGTCCCCCCCTCACACACACACTTGTGAATACTTCACTTTGCTTTTGGCTTGGGTGATGAACAGACGTGTCTGCTCTCACCCTCGCTTTGACTGCCATTAATCTGTTTTGCTTTTTCTTTCTACAGTGTGTGTGAAGTTGGCCTCTATTAATATGCGTACGTGTCCTGGTTTACCTGACCGCCCTTGTGAGACCTTATGTCTGCGGTAGACACAGATCCTCACACCTCGTGTCTTCATTGTAGGGGTCAACGATGTGAAAAGGGTAATGTATGCGGTGAGTGTAGGGAGTGGTCTACCTCCCAGTGAGAGAGGTTTGCCCGGCGCTGGAAGAAGTCCAAAGGGAGTATTTCTCCTCCAAAGGCTTCTTTGAAGAGAGAAAATCCCAAGGCCTCTTCTTCCGTAGCCCAAACCTCCTCCGAAGCTCCCACTCGATCGGTCTCTTCCGAGAGGCCGTCGAAGGGGAGCGTAGACCGTTGTTCTGTTGACCGATCCGGGGTGCGGAAGAGGTAGGTGCCTCCCATAGCGAGGCAGCTGCCCCTCCTCCCTCGGAGGAGGATATTGATTTCCTTTGCCTAATCGTGATTTGTTACAGCTTTGGTCTTCCTTGGGACTTCAGGGTTCGCCCTCCAAGGAAGCCCTGTTTGATATGATCAAGCTGGGAGCAGCTGTTAAACAATCGCCGGCGATAGCAGACATAGATCCTCTGTCTATCGTCGACGTTGTTATAACGGAGGCCTCCGGTGTGTCGGATCAAACTGCTCCTGTTGTTGCTGAGGTAGCTGAAGGCTCTGATTCCCCCTCTGAACATCTTTCGAGGGTGGAACTTAGTCCCACGGTCTCTCCTGCTGGTGACTCTCTCCCCCCCCCGGGGAGTTCACTTACAGAGACTCATCTGCGGAGGCCTTATAAAGGTCAGCTTGCTGATCCCACGACCTCTAGAGGGCGTATAAGGCGAAAGGCTCGTCCTCCCCTTCGCCGTAGAGGACTTCCTTCTCCTCACAAGGGAGTTAGGAGGTGCCTTTTCGGCTTGTCGTCCCCGCAGTCCTCTGCGGAGGAGACTCACCGTTCACCGAACCTGCCAGCTACCACCTTAGACCTCTCCGAAGATCGTTCGTGATCTCCTTCGGTGGAAGGTCGTCCTTCGGGACTCCCTGACTTGTCACCCTCCAGACCTGCTGTCCTGCCATCACCCTTCAAGGCTGCTGATCCTGTCATTGTACAGGCACCGGTCTCTTCGGGGCACAAGGGACTTGAACGCAAAACTCTGCCTCAGTCCTGTAAGCGCCAGGCACCCCCTGCGCGCCGTCTTGCTGCTGTTCCTGACTTAGTGCCACTGCACTCTCTTGTGCGCGCTCCTGCTCCTGTTCTTACGTGCCAGAGTCACCCTGCGCGCCCACGATCTCCTGCGCGCCCTCCTGCAGTTCCTGTTATAGCGCGCCAGTGCTCTCCTGCGCACACGCGCTCACCTGCGCGCCAGCGTCGTCCTGCAGTTCCTGCCACAGCGCTCAAGCGCTCTCCTATTCGTCAGCGCTCTCCAGTGCCTCAGCGCACTTCTGGAATTAAGCGCACAGCTACAGTTCCTGACACAGCGCGCAAGCGCTCACCAGCTCTCTCCTGCGTTCTCCTACATTCCAGCGCGCAGTACAGGAGGTACCTAAGTTAGTGCACGGGCGCTCACAGGTACCCTTGCCTTCTTCCTCCAAACTGCGCACCCCTGTGCGCTCGAATTCTGTTGTGCGCCATGCGCGCCCAACTCAGCAGCGCACACTAGTGCGCCCGAATCCGGTTGCGCGCCCATCACAGCAGCACACACCCTTACGCCCGGATCCTGATGCGCGCCATGCGCGCCCACGATCTCCTGCGCACCCAGCGCGCCCACGATCTCCTGCGCACCCAGCGCGCCCACGATCTCCTGCGCACCCAGCGCGCCCACGATCTCCTGCGCACCCAGCGCGCCCACGATCTCCTGCGCACCCAGCGCGCCCACGTTTTCCTCAGAGGTCAGTTCCTACACCACCTGCGCAACGTTCTCCTACGTGCTGCGCAATCGCGCCCTCGCCCCGTGCTTCCTGACACGCGCGCTCCACGCCCACGCGCTAGGATTATTTCTCCTGCACACGCGCGCCCAATAGTTTCGCCCGCACGGGCTCATCAGCAGGTTCCTGCGCGCCCGCGCGAGCAGAAGATTGCTCACGCTCCAGCTCCTATCCAGCCTTCAACCCCGCCCCACATTCCAGCTCCTGCGCGCCGCATGCCCTCGTCATCACCTATGCGTGCCCTTGCGCGCGAAGTTCCTGTCTCGCACGATCCTTCCGCGCGCGATCCAGGGCAGGGCTCATCGCGCGATTTACGCCGCGATCCCGCACGCGACTTCATGGGGCTTCAGGCAGACAGATCATCTTCTCGTTCCCCACCTCGCAAGCGCATAACAGTGCACTCGCTGGAGGAGGGGAGGTTCCCGGACAGGTCTAAGGACTCTTTCAGCTCCTTTTCAGGCGAACCCTCGTTTGTCGACTCCTTCTAGGGATCGATCGATCCACTTCCCTCCGGAGGGAGTGTCTCACAGCACGACTGTCAGCCAACAGCCCTGGTTTGGTACCATAGAGCTCTCATGCAGGCTTTTAAGCCTGTTTTCTCTGAACTAGGTCACAAAGCAGTGGCTACCTCGTCTCCCCTGAAGAGGAAGAGAGGAGTCCCCTCCGTGGTGACTTCTCCAAGGGCTAAGCTGTCTCCTCGGAAATCCTTGCGCAAGGCTCCCTCTCTCCCCCCCAGACTTTCTCTCCCTCCCCTGCGGACGAGGATTTCTCATCCTCAGGGGAGTTGGACGAGCCTGTCCGTTCCCCCATCGCACCAATGGGCGAAACTCCGCTCCTCCCTGAGAAGTCTCCTCACACGGGGTTGGAGAAGAGCCTGCATCCATCGTTGCTAGAGTCCTGTATCCCTGCCAGGAGGGAGCCGAAGGACTCGAAACTTTGCCTAAGTCTTCTGCAAGGATCAGACAGGAACCAGCTAGACCTTCGGAGAATGTCCACGTGTCCCCCCAGGAAGAGCCACTGGGGACTGGAGACTTTGCTGCTAGCCCTTCGGGAGGAGAGCATCAAGAGTCAGAACATGCGGCCTGGCAAGTTCTGACCCTCATGAGAAATCTCAATGGGTTTCCAGACCCTGAGATTCCTCCTCGTGAGGGTAAGGACACGGTCTTGGACCGAGTCTACGGGACCCAGAAGCCCTCTAGGGCCAGTGGAGCCTTGCCCTGGTCACAAGGGATGAAGAGTGCCAGACACAAGGTCGAAGGCCAGCTCTCCGAGCTTGCCTCCTCCAACAGATCCAGCGCCGGCAACAAGCTCCTCCCTTCTCCTCGAGTCCACCAGAGGAGGTATTTCGAGATCTTAGAGGAGACTTGTTTGAGTCTTCCCATTCAGCATTCTGTGGAAGAACTCACGGGGGGAGTCCCTCTAGAGAGACTTTCCAACCGGCAGGTTTCGTATTCTGCTACTGAGATCTTAAGCCAGGAGAAGGTGGCAAAGTGTGCCATGCAGGCAACTTGTGGCTTGACATCTGGCTGGGGTCTCTGGGCATCCTGGTGTGGTCTGAGGACCTGTCCAAAGAAAGCACCAGGAAGGCACTGGAGACATTCTTACTCTCTGGCACGCGGACCATCGAGTTTCTGGCCCACCAAGTCTCGAGCTTGTGGGCCAATACGATCCTGAAACATTGAGATGCAGTTGCCGAGAGATTCCACCAGAAAGTCCCCTGTTCCGACGTTAGCAGGCTCAGACACATTTCCATGCTCGGTAAGAGTCTGTTGGAGCCTAAGGACGTGGAGCTAGCCGCTGAGAGGTGGAGGAAGTCCAACCAGGACTCCCTCCTCCATAGGGCCCTGACATCGAGGCCCTACAAACCTCCAGCAACTCATCAGGCCCGACCAGCTAAGAATACGAAAAAGACAACAGCAGCAAAGCCAAAGGTGTCTAAGCCCTTTCCCGTCAAGGACAGGAAGGGCAGGAAGTCCTCCAGCGGAGATAAAAATCCTAGAGGGAGCGCCCGAGGCCGTAAACGCTAGGATTGGCAGTCCCCCTGCATGTCCACCAGTGGGGGGATGCCTACAAAGTTGCGCGACAAGGTGGCAGCAACTCGGGGCAGATACCTGTACAATTTCTGTGATCGCTCAGGGTTATCGCGTCCCGTTCACATACTCTCTACCTCCCCTGACAGCGTCATTGAGCTCCCTTATCATGGGATCGGTAAGGGGGCAAGCCCTCCGGGCAGAAGTCGAGACCATGTTGAAGAAGGACGCTCTCCAAGAGGTGGCAGACGGGTCCCCAGGCTTCTACAGTCGACTCTTTCTTGTAAAAAAGGCATCTGGAGGCTGGAGGCTGGAGACCAGTCATCGACCTCTCGACCCTGAACGGGTTTGTCAGACAGACTCCGTTCAGCATGGAGACGGCAGACAAGGTCAGACTTGCAGTGAGACTGCAAGACTTCATGTGTACACTGGACCTGAAGGACGCATACTGTACTTCCAGATCCCAGTCCATCCGTCTTCCAGGAAGTACTTAAGATTTTGCCTAGACAACAAGATCTACCAGTTCAAGGTGCTGTGCTTCAGTCTCTCCACAGCTCCTCCGGTGTTCACCAGAGTGTTCACCCTGATATCATCGTGGGCTCACAGGATCAGTATCCGTCTCCTCCGTTACCTGGACGACTGGCTGATCCTAGCAGACTCGAAGGCAACCCTTCTTCGCCACCGAGACAGGCTTCTCGATCTTTGCCAGGATCTGGGGATCATGGTAAATCTCGAGAAGTCCTCTCTACAGCCCTCTCAGAAACTGGTATACCTAGGCATGGTCATAGACACCAATCTCCACAAAGCCTTCCCATCAGACGACAGGATAGCAAGGCTGAGAAAGGTCGCAAGGCCTTTCCTCAAACGAGTAGAACTTCCAGCCCAAACTTGGTTACGTCTCCTCGGCCACCTCTCTTCCTTGGCCCGTCTGGTTCCCAATGGTCGCCTCAGAATGAGATCTCTCCAGTGGCGACTCAAGTCTCGGTGGAATCAAGGATACGATTCCCCGGACACTCTGATCCCTATGGGTCCTGTGGAACAGACGGACCTTCAGTGGTGGTTAGCAGACGAGAACCTACAAAAGGGAGTGGATCTTCTTGTCCTTCCCCCGGATTTGATGTAGTTTTCGGACGTATCAAAGATAGGGTGGGCCCCACGTTCTGAGCCATAGGACCTCAGGCCTGTGGTCAGAATCAGAAAGGTACCTCCACATAAACCTGCTAGAAATGAAGGCCGTATCCCTGGCACTTCAGAAGTTCCATCAGGTCTTGGCGGGCCACTCTGTGGTGGTGATGAGCGACAACACCACGGTAGTGGCTTATATCAACAAGCAGGGAGGTACCTTCTCGGAACAGCTTGCAGTAGAGATACTGAGATGGTCCGAAGTCCACTCGGTCACACTTTCAGCTTGCTTCATTCCAGGCAAGAGGAATGTGCTTGCCGACAGTCTGAGCAGAGCAATGCAGATAGTGAGTACCGAGTGGTCTTTGGATCCTCAAGTAGCCAACAAAGTCCTGACTTTATGGGGTTCCCCGACTGTGGATCTGTTCGCTACAGCGCTGAACTTCAAGCTCCTGCTGCACTGCTCCCCAGTCCCGGACCCCAAGGCTCTCTGGCAAGATGCCTTCCAACAACGGTGGGACAACATCGACATTTACGCCTTTCCCCCGTTCTGTCTGATGAGGAGGGTGCTCAACAAGACCAGAATATCGGTCAATCTATCGATGACCCTGATAGCTCCGCTATGGCATCACGTAGAATGGTTTCCAAACCTCCTGCAACTCCTTACGGAGCCCCCGAGAGAACTCCCTCCACGTCACGAGCTACTCAAACAACCACACGCCAACATCTTCCACAAAGCCGTAGCTTCGCTTCGACTTCACGCCTGGAGACTATCCAGCACCTCCTCGCTGAGAGAGGATTTTCGCAACAAGTTGCGAATAGGATGTCTGGACACCTGCGCAGGTCATCCGCAAGGTCTACCAGGCAAAGTGGCGAGTTTTCTGTGGTAGGTGTCGTGGAAGGGGTATCTCCACTCGATGCCACTATTCCAGCAATAGCGGAGTTCTTCGTGTATTTGCGGGAAGAAATGCGCCTTTTAGTCTCGGTGGTGAAAGGCTATTGCTCAGCTTTAAGTCTAGCTTTCAGGCTCAAAGGAGTGGACATTTCTTCCTCGCTGGAACTTTATCTTCTCATACGGAGTTATGAACTTGCCTGCCCTCAGTCGGAAGTGAGACCTCCTCCATGGAATGTGGTTCGAGTTCTCAGGTCTCTGAAGAGACCTCCCTACGAACCATTACGCCAGGCTTCAGATCGCCACTTTACTTGGAAGACTGTGCTCCTGCTAGCTTTGGCTTTGGCCAAACGAGTCAGTGAACTTCATGGTCTCTCATACGACATCGCCCATTCAAGGGAATGGGGTGAGGTAATGTTCAGGTTCGTCCCTGAGTTTGTTGCCAAGACTCAGAATCCGGGAGTGCCGGACCCTCGGTTCGACTCTTTCCAGGTTTCAAGTCTTCTTTCTGTAACAGATGACTCCTTACTGTGCCCAGTAAGGAGTCTGAGGTTGTATCTTAAAAGAACAGCTGCAGTTTGTCCCCAGGTGCAAGCCTTGTTTGTGAGCACTGGGAAAACTAAGAGGAGGGTCACTAGGAATACCGTCTCAGCCTGGATTCGCAAGGTAATACACCTAGCCTTGAATCCTGACCCTCCGTCACGTCGCCCTAGAGCACATGATGTCAGGGGCAAAGCTGCGTCCCTGGCCTTCAAGAAGAATTATTCAGCGACGCAGGTCCTGCAAGCTGGGGTGTGGAAGCGTCAGACGACCTTCACAACCCACTATCTCCAAGACGTGACTCACAGGAGGCTCGATACGTTCTCTATGGGCCCTGTGGTGGCTGCACAACAGCTGGTCTAACCTCAGGCTCCTTAATGGACAGGTAGCAGAGGGTTGAGGGGATTGTTACCCGGTTTTAGTCTGCATGAATGAAAAGGTTTGCCTGGCCCTTATTCTTTTCTTCATCCTCTCCTCCCTTGGAGAAAGCAGCATCCTGGGTTCTCTGCACAGCTGACCTCAAACCACTGCAGGTAAACTATGCTTCCTTGTGTTCCTAGTATTAAGGTTAATTCTGTCACGTTCCCATACCCTGATGAGGTGGTATTGGGAGAGTCCTAGCTTAGAATTCCATCTGAAGAACTCCAGGTCAACTTCCTAGGACGAGTCACGCTTCTCACCTTCACACGCAGCTTATGTAGGCTGCAGCAGTTGCACAGCAATGCTAGCGAGGTGCAGGGACTCCTTATTGCCTGAGTGCTTACACACTCAAATATGGAGTCCCCGGGCAAAGCCAGTATGGCAGGGACTTACCACCCTTCCTAAGGGGTGAGTCACCCATATTAAATAGCGTGGTTTGTATTTCAGTTACGAAACAAATGACAAATTCGTAGATAATTTGTATTTTTCCTAACTATACAAACCTGAGCTATTTAATCAAACTTGCTTGCCAGCCCTGTCCCCCCGTGAAGTCCTACCTCTAAGCAAAGTGAAATATTCACCGGTGTGTGTAGCAAGCTACTCCTCCCTACCCCCTGCTAACTAATGGTGGGGTAGTAAACCCTCGTTAAAACTCTAATGGCTCGTCATTTCAGCTCCGCCGAAGTAATAACCTCTATTAAACATGCTAAGGTTTGTATAGTTAGGAAAAATACAAATTATCTACGAATTTGTCATTTTATTACAGTTACTCCACTCCCCCCTTCTCCCGTGGATGTCGACTGGGGGAAGCAAGGGCGCAATACTTATTTTTATGTTGTTCCCTTGGAGTTCCTCTTCGGAGTTCCTCTCTAGGGAATTTCTGTCAGATAATTAATTTTATTTTTTCCCAGTTAACTATGCAGTTTTTCTTCGTTCAACTAAGAGTGCTGACGAAGCAGAGCTGTTCTGTTCATTTCTAGGGAATCTGCTGTCACTGCCGTCCCTCAGTGGACGTCGTCATGGGCGTCATAGAAGTACTCCCGTGATATGACCAGCATTTCAGATCTTGGAACGCTAGAGGAGGTTCGCCTCTAGGGGTTGGACAACTTCCCTTCCGAGGGAAAGTCTCCTCCCCAGGTGTGAGGTTGTTTCTCCCTTCAGAGGGAGAACTTCCCACATCTTAATAAATTCATCGTCTCCGACTGCTGTTGCTGCCTTCGCCCAGACTTTTCTCCCCCTTTGCTGAGTTTCTCTTCCTTCAGGGGCGGAGCACGGTCTTGGGAAGTCTCTTCTACGAAGTGCTTACCTCTCGTTCGCAAGAGAGGTCACTCATAGAGGCTCCTCTTCTGAGGATCGCTACTGTTAAAGGTCAGCTTGCTGATCCGTCGGCCCTCATGGGCATCATCATGGGCGTCTTCAAGTCTCTTCTACGAAGTGTTCACCTCTCTTGTTCACGAGAGATGTTACTCATAGAGACACCTCTTCAGAGGATCACGCTGCTCATCAGTTCCTGATCATACTACCAGCAGACCTACCAGTCCAACCTTGCGCTGCAACTTAGTCCGTGGAATTCAGTCCTGGACTCTTCCTAAGGCCAGCTTGCTGGTCCACCGGCCCTCATGGGCTTCATCAGTTCCTGATTGTCCTACTAGCAGACCTACCAGCGCAACCTTGCGCTGCAACTTAGTCCGTGAACTTCGGTTCTTGACTCTTCTATGGACTTTTTTACGGTCCCCATCGGTGGATGCTTGCCCTTCCAAAGTGCACATCCCAGTTCCTGATCGTCCTGCCAGCAGTCTCCATGTAGTACTCACGCACGCGCCAATTCACCCTCCCTTGCGCAACCAGTCACACGCTTCGGCGCATTTTAGGGAGAATGCACAAAACTGCACAGCACCTTAGTGCACGCCAGCGCTCTTCCGCACTTTCCAGCGCCCTCCTGCGCAGTTGTGGTCTCAGATCCAATACGCCAGCTCTTGCCAGAGAGTTAGTGCTCGCAGATCCAATGCTCCAGCGCTTGCCTGCTCTCCAGGCAGAAATTGAGCACCAGTATCATCCTGTGTTCCATCACTCCAGTACTCTCCTACACACTCGCGCAATAGGCAGTAAAAAGGAATAAAACTTTTTGGACAGGTCACCATTGCCCATTCCTCCCCGCAAACACACAACATTGCCACTGGGAAAAGAGGAAAAAGGCTTCACAGAAGAATTCAAGATCCTGAAGATTCCATCTTACAAGGGGAATCAAAACGGGGAATCCTTGGTCCCTGTCTCTTCTGAAGTTTCTTTTTTTCCTTGACAGACCACCATCAGCAAATAGGAAAGCATCAACAGTCTGATCTCTAGATCACTGTTTGCTGATGGCTAGTTCACGGTTTACTGATCACTAGGTCGCCGATCACCAGATCGCCAATTGCCAGCTCAACGCTGATCTTTGACCTCTAGTCCCTCCAATGACTAACAATCTCTGATTGATAGCGTTCCAATCACCGATTGCTAGTCAATAACCAGTCATCAGCTTGCTGATCACTAGATCACCGATGGGCAGCTCATCTTTCTTCGATCATTGAACTCAACTCGCTGATGTCTGACCAGCCCATCTTCAGCTTGCTCATCT
The DNA here is from genome assembly GCF_036898095.1 of Palaemon carinicauda. Taxonomy (NCBI): domain Eukaryota; kingdom Metazoa; phylum Arthropoda; class Malacostraca; order Decapoda; family Palaemonidae; genus Palaemon; species Palaemon carinicauda. Next base: position 13,671,044 of record NC_090727.1, on the reverse strand, counting down.
CTGACCAACTAGGGGGAACATAATCAGCTTGCTGATCTCTAACTCGCCATCGGCTCACAGACTACCGATTCACCAGTCATCGGCAATTCGCCAGCAGTTCGTGACTCGAACCTACTAGTCAACCTCTTCTCGTAGTTTCCTAGATCAGAAGGTTTACAATATACTTCTCGCTACTGGCCTTTCACCATCACACTAAAGTGATCGGCAAACGTTCGACAACCCTCATCAACGGCTTGTTGACAGGGAACTACTTGCGAGCACTCTCCAACTGCACAGTAACCATGATACCCAACTGTTAACCATATATTAACATTCGTCAGATTGATTCTATTCTAAGGAATAGCATCAATCCCATCAGGGCGCATGGTAAGGCTAAGCGTTGCCTTCTTTTTGTTAGTTAAAGGAATTCTCTCAAAGAAGAATTCTTACACTGGGTATCGCGTCTGATCCTTTTTGACACGAGTCAAGACTCAAGCGTCGACAATCTTCCATGCAAAAGGATTCGCAAGGAGCTGTCACTTTGGGTCGATGTCCGCACCATGTTGAAGTTCGAACAAGGGCTAAGACCTCAGGTCTTCATTTGCGCACTGGACCTAAAGGACACTTACTCCTAGGTCCAAACCATCCATCTAGGAAGGTTGAAAGATTCAGTCTAGATAAACAAGAAACACCAGTTCAGGGCACTGTGCTTCGGTCTTTCCACTACACCCATCCTGGTCTCACAGGATCGGCTTCTGTCTCCTCCGTTTCGGGACGACTGACTGAGCTTAGCAGACTCGGTGGCAACCTTGCATTAACACCGGAACTTCTGAAGTCTTTTTACCAAGATCCAGTGATCAGGGTAAACTTGCAGAAGTCTTCCCTACTTCCCTCCTAGAAGACTGGTGTATCTGGGAATGATTCTAGACACCAATCTCCACAAAACCTTCTCGAAACGAGAACAACTCCCATTCCAAAAGGACTAGAGTCGGACTGGAATCAGACCCTCGATCCCCCAAACATTCTGACCCCTCTAAGACCAGAAGTTTGGACAAACCTCAAGGGAGGGGTGTCAGTCGAGAATCTACAGAGCGACATAACCTTCTCATTGTTCCCCACACCTCGGACTTGAGGTTGTGCTTAGAACACATCAAAAAAAAAAAAGGGACCATAGTGCTGCACCACACGACCTCAGCTCTCAGGACAGAGTCTGAAAGTACCTTCACTTAAATCAATGAAGAGATGAAGGCCAACTTTCCGGTCCTTCAGCAGCCTCATCGTTTCCTAACAGACCACTCTGTGATGTGATGGACGACACACCACACACCACATACAGACTCACACCGACAAGCAAGGAGGAACTTGCTTGTAGCCTCTTCCCATCTAACAGTGTAAACACTAAGATGGGCCAATGTCCGTTCGGTACCACTATCGGCTCTCTTCATTCCAGACTACAAGAACATGCTCGCCAACAATCTGTGCACAGCATCTCAGATAAGGTATACCAAATGGTCTTTGTATCCCCTTGTAGCCGACAAAGTCCCGACTTTACGGGGTCCTCCAACTAGGGATCTGTTCGCAACGCTCCTGAATCTTGGGCTGCTGTTTCTCTCCAGCTCTAGACCCCAAGGCGCTCTGGCAACAACGGGGGTACAACAATGATGTTACGTCTCGTGTCTTTTTTATTTGGAGGAGGACACTCAAGAAGGCTAGAACATCAGTCAACCTGTTAAGGATTCTCCTAGCTCCGCTATGGCATTATGCAGAACGGTTTCCAAACCTTTTGCAACTCCTGATAGTCTCCAAGAGAACCCTCTCCACATCATAGACAACCCACTTCGACACCTACCACAAGCTATCGCTTTGCTATGATTGTACGCCTGGAGACTACCCAATACCTCTTTTGAGAAAAGGTTGTCTAGATATCCGAGGAATTCCTCAGCATCAGTCTACCAGGCAGTATAACGTCTTGTGTGGTTGGTGTCATGTGAAATTGTGTCTCTCCACTCGATACCTCGATTCCAGCAACAGCGGAATCCTCGAGTATATACAAGAGGAAAGACCCCCTATTCATTTTAGACAGGTAAAGATGATCACTCAACCTTGATCCTTCACCTTCAAACTGAAAGAAAGGGACACCCTTTAATCGATAGACTTTTCCTTACTCATACGGACTTACAACTTGACTTTCCCCAGTCGGAATTGAGACCTTCCTCTCGGAACATGGTTCAAATTCTCCGATCTCTAACGAGACCACCTTATGTTCCACTTCACCAGGCAACAAATTTTCTCGTGATTTAAGAAAACAATGTTCCTACACACTCGGACAGCATCCATACGAGTCGAGGAACTTCATGGTCTCGCTTTCCACATCGCCCATTATTGAGAAGGGCGAAAGACAATGTTCAGTTTTGTCCCTGAGTATGTCGCCAGACACAGTCTCCAGAGGTGATGGATCCTACACAAGTCTCCACTCGGTAACGGACGATCCCGATCATCCGTTACTGTACCCAGGGTAAGGTATGAGACTTTACATAAAGAAAACGGCAACAGCTCACCCGGGTCCCTTCTCTTGTCATCAGCACTGGGAGAGACTAGAGGAGGATCACCGAAACATCATCTCGACATGACGACTCAGTGTCAGGGACATAACTATGCACCTGGTCCTTCTTAGCAGATTACTCTGTGACGCAGGTTTTACAAGAAAGGATATGAATGCTCCAGGTGACTTTCACAACCTTTCTCCTGCAAGACGTGACCGACAGGAACTCGATACGACCCCTATCGGTCCGGTGGTGGCTGCATAACAGCTGGTTGTATACCTCAAGCTCCTTATTGGACAAGTATCAGAAGGTTGAGGGCGCTGTTCCTCGGTTTTAGTCTGCATGAATGAAAAGATTTGACTGGCTCTTATTCTTTTCTTCATCCTACCCTTTCGTGGGGAAAGCAGCATCCTGGGTTCTCTACATAAGCTGATCTCAAACCAATGCAGGTAAACCATACTCCTTTGTGTACCTAGTATTAAGCTAATACTGTTGCGTCCCCATACCATGGCGAGGTGGTATTGGGAAGTCTTGGTTACATCAGGTTTTTCCTACATAGACTCGGAATAACTTTACCTAGACAGTCACACTTCTGCATGTCTCAACACACAGCTTGCGTAGGCCCCGACCTTGCGTAGCAAGGTTTAAGCGAGGGCAGGTACTCCTTATTTTTGAGTACTAACATACTCAGATAAGGAGCCCCTGGTCAAAGCCAAAAGCCAGATTGGCAGAGACGTCCACCCTTCTTCCTAATGGGTGAGTCGCCCCTAATAAATAGCGTGGTTTGTATTCCAGTTACGGAACAAATGACAAATTCGTAGATAATATGTTATTTTTATTAGTAAAATAAATTTTTGAATATACTTACCCGATAATCATGTAGCTGTCAACTCCGTTGCCCGACAGAATTCTGTGGAGGGATACGCCAGCTATCACAATACTAGAAGGGGGTGTACTTACCAGCGCCACCTGTGGCCAGGTACTATAGTACTTCTTGTTGACACCTCCTCAATTTTTCCTCGGTCCACTGGTTCTCTATGGGGAGGAAGGGAGGGTCAATTAAATCATGATTATCGGGTAAGTATATTCAAAAATTTATTTTACTAATAAAAATAACATTTTTCAATATTAAACTTACCCGATAATCATGTAGCTGATTCACACCCAGGGGGGTGGGTGAAAACCAGTGTACAAGATTAAAGGATAGCTAAGTATCCCATATTTCATATAACAGTTATCTCAAATAACAATGAAATAATAAGTACCTGGTAAGGAAGTCGAATTGAACCGTTACTCTGCCTCTTTTTTAAGTTCGTCTTCCTTACTGAGCGCAGCGTTCCTCTTGGAGGCTGAATCAACTCAAAGGTGCTAAAGTACATAGGGCTGCAACCCTTACTAAAGGACCTCTACACAACCTCTAACCCAGGCGCTTCTCAAGAATGAATTGACCACCCGCCAAATCAAAAGGATGCGGAAGGCTTCTTAGCCTACCGTAACAACCATAAAAACAACAATAAAAGCATTCAAGAGAAAGGTTAAAAAAGGTTATGGGATTAAGGGAATGTAGTGGCTGAGCCCTCACCTACTACTGCACTCGCTGCTACGAATGGTCCCAGGGTGTAGCAGTTCTCGTAAAGAGACTGGACATCTTTAAGATGAAATGATGCAAACACTGACTTGCTCTTCCAATAGGTTGCATCCATTATGCTCTGCAGAGAACGGTTTTTATTAAAGGCCATCGAAGTAGCTACGGCTCTTACTTCGGGGGTCCTTACCTTCAGCAATGCAAGGTCTTCCTCCTTTAAGTGAGAATGGGCTTCTCTAATCAGAAGCCTTATATAATACGAAACCCCATTCTTGGACATGGGCCTCGAAGGTTTCTTGATGGCACACCATAAGGCTTCTGACTGTCCTCGAATAGGTTTAGACCTATTAAGATAATACTTGAGAGCTCTGACAGGGCAAAGAACTCTCTCTAGTTCGTTACCTACCATGTTGGAGAGGCTAGGTATTTCAAACGATCTAGGCCAAGGACGTGAAGGAAGTTCGTTCTTTGCTAGGAATCCGAGCTGAAAAGAACATGTTGCAGATTCGGTCGTGAAACCAATGTTCTTGCTGAAGGCATGAACCTCACTGACTCTCTTAGCTGTTGCAAGGCAGACGAGAAAAAGAGTCTTGAGGGTAAGGTCCTTGAAGGAAGCTGACTGGAGAGGTTCGAACCTAGGTGACATAAGGAACCTTAAGACTACGTCTAGGTTCCAGCCTGGAGTGGATAGACGACGCTCTTTAGAAGTCTCAAAAGACTTAAGGATGTCTTGAAGGTCCTTGTTGGAAGAAAGGTCCAAACCTCTGTGGCGGAGAACTGAAGCCAACATACTCCTGTACCCTTTAATCGTAGGGGCTGAAAGGGATCTCTCATTCCTAAGATGTAATAGGAAGTCAGCTATTTGGGTCACAGAGGTATTGGTAGAGGATACTGAATTGGCTCTACACCAGCTCCGGAAGACTTCCCACTTAGATTGGTAGACTCTACGAGTGGAAACCCTTCTTGCTCTGGCAATCGCACTGGCTGCCTCCTTCGAAAAGCCTCTAGCTCTAGCGAATCTTTCGACAGTCTGAAGGCAGTCAGCCGAAGAGCGTGGAGGTTTGGATGCAACCTGTCTACGTGAGGTTGACGTAGAAGGTCCACTCTTAGAGGTAGAGTCCTGGGGATGTCGACTAGCCATTGAAGTACCTCTGTGAACCATTCTCTTGCAGGCCAAAGGGGAGCAACCAGCGTCAGCCGTGTCCCTTCGTGCGAGATGAATTTCTGCAGGACTTTGTTTATTATCTTGAACGGTGGGAATGCGTAAAGGTCGAGATGGGACCAGTTCAGTAGAAAAGCATCCACATGAACTGCTGCAGGGTCTGGAACTGGGGAACAGTACAGCGGAAGTCTCTTGGTCATGGAGGTGGCAAACAGATCTATGGTAGGTTGACCCCACAAGGTCCAAAGTCTGTTGCACACACTCTTGTGGAGGGTCCATTCCGTGGGAATGACCTGATTCCTTCTGCTTAGGCGATCTGCTGAGACGTTCATGTTGCCCTGAATGAACCTCGTGACCAAAGTGAGGTTTTGACTTCTTGACCAAATGAGGAGGTCCCTTGCGATCTCGTATAGGCTCCTCGAATGGGTCCCTCCTTGCTTGGAGATGTAAGCCAAGGCTGTGGTGTTGTCTGAGTTCACCTCCACCACTTTGCCTAGCAGGAGGGACTTGAAGTTCAGCAGGGCTAAATGAACTGCTAGTAGCTCCTTGCAGTTGATGTGGAGCGTTCCCTGTTCCTCGTTCCACGTTCCCGAGCATTCCCGTCCGTTCAAGGTCGCACCCCAGCCCGAGTCCGATGCATCTGAGAAGAGATGAAGATTGGGGGTCTGAATAGCCAACGATAGGCCCTCCCTGAGAAGGAGATTGGTCTTCCACCACAAGAGAGTGGTCTTCATCTCTTTGGTGACTGGGATAGAGACTGCTTCGAGAGACAAACCCTTGTCCCAATGAGCTGCAAGATGGAATTGAAGAGGGCGGAGGTGGAGTCTCCCTAGCTCGACGAACAGGGCCAGTGATGAAAGGGTCCCTGTGAGACTCATCCACTGTCTCACCGAGCAACTGCTCCTCTTCAGCATGCTCATGATGCAATCTAGGGCTTGGCTTATCCTTGGGGCCGATGGAAAAGCCCGAAAATCCTGACTCCGAATCTCCATTCCCAGGTACACAATGGATTGGGAGGGAATGAGCTGAGACTTTTCTATGTTGACTAACAGACCCAGTTCTCTGATTAAGTCCAAAGTCCAGTTGAGACTCTCCAGACAGCGACGACTCGTGGAGGCTCTCAACAGCCAGTCGTCTAAGTAGAGGGAGGCTCTGATGTCCGATAAGTGGAGGAATTTTGCTATATTCCTCATCAGATGCGTGAACACCATAGGAGCTGTGCTTAGGCCAAAACACAGGGCTTGGAATTGGTAGACAACCTTTCCAAAAACGAATCTCAGGAAAGGTTGGGAGTCTGGATGAATAGGAACGTGAAAGTAGGCATCTTTCAAGTCCGAGACCATCCAGTCCTCCTGCCTGACCGCTGCTAGGACCGACTTCGTCGTCTCCATCGTGAACGTCTGCTTGGTGACATACGCATTGAGCGCGCTGACGTCCAGCACCGGTCTCCAACCTCCTGTCTTCTTGGCCACCAGAAAGAGACGGTTGTAAAAGCCCGGGGATTGATGGTCCCGGACTATAACCACTGCCTTCTTCTGCACAAGTAGCGACACCTCCTGGTGCAACGCTAGCCTCTTGTTCTCTTCTTTGTAGTTGGGAGAGAGGTTGATGGGAGATGTGGTCAGAGGGGGTTTGAGGCAGAATGGAATCCTGTAACCCTCCCTCAGCCAACTGACAGACTGGGCGTCTGCACCTCTCTTTTCCCAGGCTTGCCAGAAGCTCTTGAGTCTGGCTCCTACTGCTGTCTGGAGATGCGGAGAGTCAGTTTTTACCTTTAGAAGCCTTGGAACCTTTCCTAGACTTGCTCCTGGAAGAGTCTGGACGGGAGCTTCCTCGGCTGGGGGCTCTACCACGAAAGGGCGGTATGAACCTCGTAGCAGGAGTATCAGCCACTGGGGTGTGATAAGTCCTGGGGACTGAGGTAGCAACCTTAGTCTTACGAGCCGATGAGGCTACAAGATCATGTGTGTCCTTTTGTATCAGGGCAGCAGACAAGTCCTTAACCAGCTCTTCGGGGAAGAGGAACTTCGAGAGCGGAGCGAAAAGGAGTTGAGACCTTTGACAAGGTGTAATGCTGGAGGAAAGGAAGGTACATAGCTGTTCCCTTTTCTTAAGAACCCCTGACACAAACATCGACGCAAGCTCGCCAGATCCATCTCTAATGGCCTTATCCATGCAGGACATTAATAGCATGGCAGAATCCTTGTCCGCAGGGGAGGTCTTCTTGCTGAGGGCCCCCAGGCACCAGTCTAGGAAGTTGAACATCTCAAATGCTCTAAAAACCCCCTTCAGGAAGTGATCAAGGTCTGAGAAGGTCCAGCAAACCTTAGAGCGCCTCATTGCTGTTCTACGAGGCGAGTCTACCAGACTTGAGAAGTCAGCCTGGGCAGAGGCAGGTACTCCCAAGCCTGGTTCCTCTCCTGTGGCATACCAAACGCCCGCTTTAGAAGTGAGCTTAGTCGGAGGAAACATGAACGAAGTCTTTCCAAGGTGTTGCTTAGTCTGCAACCACTCCCCTAAGATCCTTAACGCTCTCTTAGAGGACCTTGCTAGGACTAGCTTAGTATAGGTAGACTTAGCTGGCTGCATGCCCAGCGAAAACTCAGATGGCGGAGAGCGGGGAATAGCAGAGACAAAGTGGTCTGGGTATACCTCCCTAAACAGAGCCAAGACCTTACGAAAGTCAATAGAAGGTGGAGAAGACTTGGATTCATCCACGTCTGATGAGGGATCCAGGTGTGCCGCCTCATCATCAGACGCCTCATCACCAGAGTGTAGCGAAGAGATCGGAAAGGTATGCTGAACAGCAGAGTCAGTACGAGCTGGAACAACAATATTAGTGGTTTCCTCTTCAAGACTCTGTTGAGGGAACACCTGAGGCTCAGACTGCAAAGGCTGAACAAAAGAAGAAGCAGAAGGTAGGCGCATGGGTGGAGGAGGCTGACTCCTGGCATGAGTGGCTGAACTCAAGGGTTGCGCTTGCTGAGTGGTTGGCGGAAGCGGAGTAGCAAGTTCCTGAGGAACGAGTTGAAGTTCCTGCGGTGTGAGCGGAGAGCGATGAGGTAGAGGCTGCGCAGAACGTAGTAAATGTCTCGCGAGTTGAGGCTCCTGAGGCGCAAGGCTAAGGTGTTGTGGTGCTTGCCTTGAGGAGGGTTGAGCTCGCTGCAGCGAGAGCTGAGGAGACTGACTCATGGATGGGAGAGGTTGTTGTACCTCAACCGAGTGTTGCATCACTGGTGGAGCAGCAAGTGGAAGCGGAGGAAGAGAGGTATAAGCCTCCTGATCCCATTGCTGAGGTTGCCTTAAGGAAGGCGGAGGGAGCTGTACACCACTGGGAACAGTAAACTCAGAACGTGGCTCAACATCGTACGCCTGGCAGGCGGTACTGCGGTCAGGCGGAGCGAGCGCAGGCGGAGCGAGTGCAGGCGGAGGCGGAGGCGCAACCTTCTCAGCCCGACACTCACGCATCAAGACCGAAAGTTGTGACTGCATGGACTGCAGTAGAGTCAACTTGGGGTCGGCAGACACTAAGGTCTGCTGAGGCAAAGCCTTAACAGCAGAGATCTGTTGCGGCAGAACCTTACTCCTCTTGGGCGGAGTGCAGTCGACTGATGACTGCGGCGAGTCAGAGCTGAGCCAATGACTGCAGCCCGGTTGAGCACTCGCGGACTGGACTCTGCGTTTGAGTGGTCTAGAGACCTGAGTCCAGCGTTTCTTCCCTGACAATTGATCAGCGGACGAGTAAAAGACGGGCTCAATCGTCTGCAGGTGGGAGTGACGGTCTCTGGAAGACACGCCCGCAACCACCGAGGATACTTCTGTGCGCCGATCAAGGCCTGCCGAACCCTTTTGCCCTTCGACATTGCTTCTCCCCTGGGCTTGGGAGCTTGCAAGAGGTCCCGGACTGGGAGGACGACTGGCACGCACAGAAGTATCCTTACGCACCACACTGACACTGACACTAACACTTGGCACTGCACTGACACTAGCACTCGTCACAGCACTGGCACTAATACCACCCACTGCACTCTTGACCTTAAGTTCCTTGACTTCGGCCATAAGAGACTTATGATCGCTAACCACTGACTCTACTTTATCGCCTAAGGCCTGAATAGCACGCAAAACAACAGACATATCAGGCTGAGGGCAAATAGTAGGTTCGGGGGTAGCCACTACAGGGGTAGGAAAAGGTAGGGGATCATGAGGTGAGGAAAAAAGTGAAGAGTGAGAAGAACTCCTCCTAACTCTGCCTCTCTCTAACTTGGTTGAATACTTCAGAAGACGGACAAAATCAAGTTCCGAAAGTCCGGCGCATTCCTCACATCGATTTTCTAACTGACAGGGCCTATCCCTACAGTCAGAACAAGCGGTGTGAGGATCTACCGAGGCCTTCGGAATACGCCTATTACAAGACCTACATCGCCTATGGGTGGGGGCTTGTGAAATGTCAGACATCTTGAATCCAAAGAGTTAGCCAAGTGGGGTTTCAAAATCAAGCAAAAGATCGTTAACCGTTAATCAGGACTAAATAAAAGCTATCTAAGCTAATATAAGAAGGTTCCAGTAAAGCGATAGCCGAAATCAAAGAGAAATACTTCACCAAAAGCCGTGAAAATACTCCAAGATCAAAAGCGTATCCCAGAACGTCTTGCCGGAAGCACGACAGAGGAAAAATTGAGGAGGTGTCAACAAGAAGTACTATAGTACCTGGCCACAGGTGGCGCTGGTAAGTACACCCCCTTCTAGTATTGTGATAGCTGGCGTATCCCTCCATAGAATTCTGTCGGGCAACGGAGTTGACAGCTACATGATTATCGGGTAAGTTTAATATTGAAAATTGTATTTTTTCTAACGATACAAACCTTAGCTATTTATACAAACTTGCCTGCCAGCCCTATACCCCTTGAGGTCCTACCTCCAGCAAAGTAACCTAAATCACCGGTGTGTGAGCGGGAGCGGTAGCAAGCTCTCCCCCCAAACCCCGCTAACTAGTGCTATGGGTAGTAAACCCTCGCTAAATTTTAATGGCTCATCATTTCAGCTACGTAGAAAGTAGTACCCCTAAATAAATAGCTAAGATTTGTATCGTTAGGAAAAATACAAATTATCTACGAATTTGTCATTTTTAAAGGTGTCGTCGTTTCTTCGATCTTTCTGTATTTTCATTTATTACTTCAAGGAATAGAACCTAGGAACTCCACAAGTCCAAGAGACCAATGAAAATGAGTAGTATTGTTTCTTTTGTAGCTGATTTCACCTGGTGAGAGAGAGAGTTCTGTATCAGAAACTTGAGTGTTGTGTCTGAATGCTCTACACCACTGCTTGTCATTTTGAAGGATGGCGCTGTTTTTTCCCTTTTTTTGTGTGTTTTCTTGGTTACTCTAAGGAATAGAATTCAGAAACATCGGCAAGTCCAAGAGACCAATGGAATTCAGCAGCATTGTTTTATTTGTAACGTTTTTCTCCCCGTGTGAGAGACTGTGATGTACCTGAAACCAAGTGGTGAGCAAGTGTCTACGCTACAGCTTAACAGTTTGAAGGGTGCTGCTGTTTCTTCCCTTTTTTGTGTTTCCAATAAAACTTATGAATAGAATCAAGAAACAGAAAATACGGAGAAATCAATTCGTAGGAATAGCATAGTTTCATTTGTAGCATTTTTCTCCCCCCTGTATGAGACATTGCTGTATCAGAAACCGATTGGTGTGAGAGTGCCCTACGCCGATGCATGTCAGTTTGAAGGCGGCCGCTGTTTCTTCCATTTTTCTCTCTTTACATTAAACTTCAATGAGTAGAATCTAGAAATATGTAATTTTCGGAGAGATCAATCGAAATACTGTAGTAGTGCGAGGGCACGTAATGAAAATCAGCTGAGAACTGATTTTTTTATTATCGTAGACATTCTGTTTATATACAGGAGTGCGGACAGAAGAGAGGTGCCCGTGTCATGCGAGACGACCTCCGTTGCACAAAGGTCGAGTCTGACCGAGCATTTGTGTTTCTCACGAAACTTTACATGCAATGTGTGGAAAATCAAATACATGAAATGGCATAATACATACATCGGCTGAAAGGCCAGAAAAATCTGCATACATTGGTCGTAACAAGTAGGGTTGAGAAATGCCAAGTACTGTATAAAACTTGGTTTCGATGAACCAGAATCCGACCGAATGATGTCTTTACAAGTACTACCCGCCCAGACAAGGATTATTTTGCAATAAATATTGTTGACAATGAGGCATTTCAATCCTTGTATCTTTGAGGAGGGCTATGGCGCCTCAAAGTTGTTGAGATCTTCGGACGAGGGCAATTGTCGGAGGCTGGTACCTCTGATGTGTCGAGTGACAGGATGCCTCCCTGGACGGGGTTCCCAGGGGTTTCAACTGTCTGTTGTCGGGGCTGCTTTGCACGAAGTGTGAGGAGGCTTGTTTTGAGGTCGCATTCGGTGTGTCCTGGTTGGTTTTGTTCATTGGGAAGAACTCCCCAGGTGCGGCCAGTGTCTCGCCGTACACTTTCTCCGCTGGGGAAACCTCGCCCTTTGCTGTGGAGGCAGTCCTGAGGCCGAGGAGGACCCATGATAGTTGTGGTTTCCAATTTACATCGGTGCAGCGGGCCATGAAGGAAGCTTTCAGTGAACCAAGCCAGTGGCCGTGGGGTTGTACGCCGTCGTGCTGTGAAGGGATGTTCCTAGTAGGCGAGCCAGGCAGGCTCAGCGCTCAGACAGGAACGCGGGGGTGCGGTTGGTCGCGATGTTATCGGGTACTCCAAAACGGCTGATCCAATTCGACAGTAGGGCTTCTGTGCAGGGTTGTGGCCTTTGCCATGGGGGCAGCTTCTGGCTACCAGGTGAATCGGTCTATGATCGTAAGGAGGTATCTGGCGTCTCCGGACTGTGGGAAGGGTCCTACGATGTCGACGTGGATGCGCCCAAAGCGGCGTATTCTATATATCGACTGACAAATTTCTCGGCGCTCATTGTGCTCTCGCACCAAAACTCAATATGTGCCGTCGTTAGTCCGTTAATAGTGTCGGGTTCCTCTGTGGTCATAGATACGTAAATGACAGGGCCAAACCACTTGAGGTAAATGCCAGAACACGAGAGTTTTGCGCCATATTGAGACCGTTGGTGGTGTTTTTGATGTTGACCCAGGAAGGAACTTTCAGAAAACCTAAGACGTTGTATGGTTCCGTTAAATGTTTTCTGAAGGTAACGCAGCCGTAGTAAGTCTGTTAATGGCGTAGTCAAAACTGCAAAGTTACCGTCCAATCCGGGAGGTCACCAGTTGTGAGGACACATAATGAGAATCAGCTGAGAACTGACTTGTTTATTATCTAAGACATTCTGTTTATATACAGGAGTGCTGACGGAAAAGAGGTGCCCTGGTCGGGTGAGACGACCTCTGTCGCAAAAAGGTCAAGTTTGACCGAGCATTTGTGTTTCTTACGGAACTGTACATACAATGTGTGGAAAATCAAATACATGAAACGGCATAATATGTATATCGGCTGAAAAGCTGGAAAAATCTGTGTACATTGGTATATACAAATAAAGCCGTAATGATTAGTTTAAGACTCGGATTTAGTAAACCGGAATCCGACAGAATGATGTCTTTACACAGTAGCATTGCTTTGTTTTTCTAGTTTTTCTCCCCCTGTGAGAGACTGTGCTGTATCAGCAAGCGATTGGTGTGCGAGTGCTCTACGTCAATGCATGTCAGTTTCAAGGGTGCTGCTGTTTCCTCCCTCTTTCTGGTTTCATTCAAACTTCCAAGGAAGGAATAGAATTCTGAAACATACAGTTTGGAGAGACCAATCCGTAGGAGTAGCACTGTTTCATTTAGTCTTGTTTTTCTCCCCCTCTGAGAGACATTGCGGCATCAGAAATAGTTCGTTATGCATGTTGCATAAGATTTTTCATAATTCTGACCTTCATTTACATGCAGATCTTCCCAAACAGTTCCATCCTGTTAGTAATACTATGCTTGTGTTAATTCTAATGGTCAGTCCTTCTCCATCATGAGGCTCAATACTACACAGTATTCTAGAAGTTTTATTCCAGCTGTGACCAAGTTGTGGAATGATCTTCTTAATCGGGTAGTTGAATCGGTAGAATTTCAAAAGTTCAAACGTTCAGCTAATGTGTTATCTTGAACAGGCTGACATGTCTCAGTTAATAGTTTATTTATGAAAGATGGAATTGCGGTTCTTTAAATGTAATTTTAATTATATATTACTTCTCTTGTTTTTTATGTAATTCCTTATTTCCTTTCCTCACTGGGCTATTTTTCTCTATGGAGCCCTTGGTCTTATAGTATCCTGCTTTTCCAACTAGTCTTTTAGCTTAGCTAGTACTTTAGTAATAATAAAAATAATAATAGTGATAATAATAGTAATAATAATATGTTTATATAAGAGTTATGTTCATACTGACCTAACCTCATTCAAGCCAACTTACCTGAATGTCATTTAATTACTGTTATGTTATTCTGATACAAATCTTTTCCTTTACTCTCAGGTAAGATTCTTTCCCCATTGTGAGACAGAATTTAAGGTTAGTCATAGAAGGAGTTTCGTTGTAGGTGATTTTAATAGATTTTTTTTTTTTTTTTACAAATAAGGTTATTTTCTGGTGTAATGTCATTGTTGACCTGAATATGTATGTGTATATAATATATATATATATATATATATATATATATATATATATATATATATATATATATATATATATATATATATATATATATATATATATATATATATACACACACACACATATATATATATATATATATATATATATATATATATATATATATATATATATATATATATATATATATATATATATATATATATATACATACACACATATATATATTGGCCCTGATGAATAAAACCTCACCAAATGCTTTTGCTTGGATTTTAAAGCAATTGCTTCAGTTCTAATGAATAAAACAAAGTAAATGCTTGTTCTAGTAGCAAATGCTTAGAGCAGATGCTTAAGCTCAAGCAAATGCTTAGAAATGATCAGCAATGGCTTCATTTTCTATGAACAAAACATAGTAATTGCTTTTGCTTCTCAGCAATTGCTTAATAAAGTTTTAAGGCAGCTCACTAGGTGCTTG
>NC_090727.1:13629150-13646650 GCF_036898095.1 Palaemon carinicauda | reverse complement strand
CCATTCATTCCTATTTCTAGCACGCTCTCTTGCCTCTCTCACATCTATCCTCCTATCACCCAGAGCTTTCTTCACACCATCCATCCACCCAAACCTTGGCCTTCCTCTTGTACTTCTCCCATCAACTCTTGCATTCATCACCTTCTTTAGCAGACAGCCATTTTCCATTCTCTCCACATGGCCAAACCACCTCAACACATTCATATCCACTCTAGCCGCTAACTCATTTCTTACACCCGTTCTCACCCTCACTACTTCGTTCCTAACCCTATCTACTCGAGATACACCAGCCATACTCCTCAGACACTTCATCTCAAACACATTCAATTTCTGTCTCTCCATCACTTTCATTCCCCACAACTCCGATCCATACATCACAGTTGGTACAATCACTTTCTCATATAGAACTCTCTTTACATTCATGCCCAATCCTCTATTTTTTACTACGCCCTTAACTGCCCCCAACACTTTGCAACCTTCATTCACTCTCTGACGTACATCTGCTTCCACTCCACCATTTGCTGCAACAACAGACCCCAAGTACTTAAACTGCTCCACCTCCTCAAGTAACTCTCCATTCAACATGACATTCAACCTTGCACCACCTTCCCTTCTCGTACATCTCATAACCTTACTCTTACCCACATTAACTCTCAACTTCCTTCTCTCACACACCCTTCCAAATTCTGTCACTAGTCGGTCAAGCTTCTCTTCTGTATATATATTTATATATATATATATATATATATATATATATTATTTATATGTTTATATTAAATGCTAAGCTACAACCTTAGTTGAAAAAGCAGGATGCTATAAGCCCAGGGGACCCAACAGGGAAAATAGCCCGGTGAGGAAAGGAAATAAAGAAAAATAAAATATTTTAAGTATAGTAACAACATTGAAATAAATATTTCCTATAAAAACTTCAACAAAACAAGAGGAAGAGAAATGAGATAGAAAAGTGTGCCCGAGTGTACTCTCAAGCAAGAGAACTCTAATCCAAGACAGTGGAAGACCATGGTACAGAGGTTATGGCACTACCCAAGATTAGAGAATAATGGTTTGACTTGGGAGTGTCCTTCTCCTAGAAGAGCTGCTTACCATAGCTAAAGAGTCTCTTCTACCCTTACCAAGAGGAAAGTGGCCACTGAACAATTGCAGTGCAGTAGTTAACCTCTTGGGTGAAGAAGAATGTATTTATATGTATGTATATATATGCTTGTATATATATATATAATATATATATATAAACATAAATATATACATATGTATGTATATATATAGTTATATATACATATATATATATACATACATACGTACATACATACATACGTATGTATATATATATATATATATATACACACATATGTATATATATATATACATTCATACATGTATATATATATATATATGTGTGTATATACATATATATAGAAATGTATGTATATATACATATATGTGAATACATACATGTTTATATATATACATGTATATACATACATATATATTTATATATATACATACATAAATATGTATATATACATACATATGTTTGTTTATTTATATATACATACATATGTATGGATACACACACATGTATATATACATATATGTATATATAGACATATGTATGTATATATACTTATGTATGTATATATATATACACATATATATTATATTCATACATAGGTACATATATATATATATATATATATGTGTGTATTTATATATTCAGTACATATATATATATATATATGTATATATATTTATATATATATATACATGTATGTATATATATATATATATATGTATATATATATTTATATATATATACATGTATGTATATATATATATATGTGTGTGTGTGTGTGTGTGTATTCACATACATGTCAATCGCTGGCTCCCCAGTTAATTAACGTTTGGTGTAGATATAAGAAGCGTTGGTTCTCTCTCTCTCTCTCTCTCTCTCTCTCTCTCTCCCTCTCCCGGAGCACCAGACCACAAGGGTTTGTAGCAAGTTTCATTCATTGACCCCATCTTAACCAACATCTTTGGGCACTAAACAAAACTTCCCTTATCCATTAAACCTATATTAATTATTATTTCTATAAATGATAATTTTAGGTCGATAGCTTAGCCTTAACACATTACGTAAATGGAAAAAAAAATTAATTATGAAGTACATTTCCTAATTCTTGATAACCATAAAAACATTATTTTCTTAATTTCCTTTCACATTTGACCTCTGAACCTTCTCCATTTGAACCTCTTAAGAAGAAGAAAGGTTCAATTCTGAGGTTCATCTTTCAATGGAAGACTTCCAAACTCTTCCAGAGAGCATTGGAAGCCTATGAGAGGTGTCTCTGGAACTTCCAGTTTCTCTCTTCCAAAATAATTGGAAGATTTTATAGAGGGAGATTTTGACTTTGATCAACCTCTTGGACGATGCAACGGAATTGGGAAAAATTCTTATAAACCAGAGAAAGTGAGTCAGTATTGAGTGGCTGCACATGGAAGACTGTCGACATTGTTGCAGGGTATGAAAATTGGGAGTGTGAACTATCCAAAAAAGGGTCAATATTAAAATATGCCTTCCTTTGTAATTAAATCTTTTGAGGTTGATCCCAACGATTTCTGAGGATCATAGAGGATTCGAATAGTCTCCACTTTATCCCTGCTTTCTGAGGATTAGAGAGGATTGAAAGTCTCTCCACTTTATCCCTGCTTTCTGAGGATTAGAGAGGATAGAAAGTCTCTCCACTTTATCCCTGCTTTCTGAGGATTAGAGGGGATTGAAAGAGTCTCCACTTTATCCCTGCTTTCTGAGGATTAGAGGGGATAGAAAGAGTCTCCACTTTATCCCTGCTTTCTGAGG
Source organism: Palaemon carinicauda (assembly GCF_036898095.1). Classification (NCBI taxonomy): domain Eukaryota; kingdom Metazoa; phylum Arthropoda; class Malacostraca; order Decapoda; family Palaemonidae; genus Palaemon; species Palaemon carinicauda. Next base: position 13,643,772 of record NC_090727.1, on the reverse strand, counting down.
ATTAGAGGGGATAGAAAGAGTCTCCACTTTATCCCTGCTTTCTGAGGATTCGAGGGGATAGAAAGAGTCTCCACTTTATCCCTGCTTTCTGAGGATTCGAGGGGATAGAAAGAGTCTCCACTTTATCCCTGCTTTCTGAGGATTCGAGGGGATAGAAAGAGTCTCCACTTTATCCCTGCTTTCTGAGGATTCGAGGGGATAGAAAGAGTCTCCACTTTATCCCTGCTTTCTGAGGATTCGAGGGGATTGAAAGAGTCTCCACTTTATCCCTGCTTTCTGAGGATTCGAGGGGATTGAAAGAGTCTCCACTTTATCCCTGCTTTCTGAGGATTCGAGGGGATTGAAAGAGTCTCCACTTTATCCCTGCTTTCTGAGGATTCGAGGGGATTGAAAGAGTCTCCACTTTATCCCTGCTTTCTGAGGATTCGAGGGGATTGAAAGAGTCTCCACTTTATCCCTGCTTTCTGAGGATTCGAGGGGATTGAAAGAGTCTCCACTTTATCCCTGCTTTCTGAGGATTCGAGGGGATTGAAAGAGTCTCCACTTTATCCCTGCTTTCTGAGGATTCGAGGGGATTGAAAGAGTCTCCACTTTATCCCTGCTTTCTGAGGATTCGAGGGGATTGAAAGAGTCTCCACTTTATCCCTGCTTTCTGAGGATTCGAGGGGATTGAAAGAGTCTCCACTTTATCCCTGCTTTCTGAGGATTCGAGGGGATTGAAAGAGTCTCCACTTTATCCCTGCTTTCTGAGGATTCGAGGGGATTGAAAGAGTCTCCACTTTATCCCTGCTTTCTGAGGATTCGAGGGGATTGAAAGAGTCTCCACTTTATCCCTGCTTTCTGAGGATTCGAGGGGATTGAAAGAGTCTCCACTTTATCCCTGCTTTCTGAGGATTCGAGGGGATTGAAAGAGTCTCCACTTTATCCCTGCTTTCTGAGGATTCGAGGGGATTGAAAGAGTCTCCACTTTATCCCTGCTTTCTGAGGATTCGAGGGGATTGAAAGAGTCTCCACTTTATCCCTGCTTTCTGAGGATTCGAGGGGATTGAAAGAGTCTCCACTTTATCCCTGCTTTCTGAGGATTCGAGGGGATTGAAAGAGTCTCCACTTTATCCCTGCTTTCTGAGGATTCGAGGGGATTGAAAGAGTCTCCACTTTATCCCTGCTTTCTGAGGATTCGAGGGGATTGAAAGAGTCTCCACTTTATCCCTGCTTTCTGAGGATTCGAGGGGATTGAAAGAGTCTCCACTTTATCCCTGCTTTCTGAGGATTCGAGGGGGATTGAAAGAGTCTCCACTTTATCCCTGCTTTCTGAGGATTCGAGGGGATTGAAAGAGTCTCCACTTTATCCCTGCTTTCTGAGGATTCGAGGGGATTGAAAGAGTCTCCACTTTATCCCTGCTTTCTGAGGATTCGAGGGGATTGAAAGAGTCTCCACTTTATCCCTGCTTTCTGAGGATTCGAGGGGATTGAAAGAGTCTCCACTTTATCCCTGCTTTCTGAGGATTCGAGGGGATTGAAAGAGTCTCCACTTTATCCCTGCTTTCTGAGGATTCGAGGGGATTGAAAGAGTCTCCACTTTATCCCTGCTTTCTGAGGATTAGAGGGGATTGAAAGAGTCTCCACTTTATCCCTGCTTTCTGAGGATTAGAGAGGATTGAAAGAGTCTCCACTTTATCCCTGCTTTCTGAGGATTAGAGAGGATTGAAAGAGTCTCCACTTTATCCCTGGTGATAATTCCTTCCTCATCTTGTTAATGACGATAACGTTGTCTTTGTGTTGTTTCATAGGTAATGGTGTTATACGTGACCAAATCCACAGATCTCTTGATTTGAAACCTTTGAGTGCCAAGTATCTAAACAAGCGTGGGAACTAAAAGAGGGGAATTTACAGAGGTTTCTAAGGGTGGGGAAATAGCGTTAAAGACGACGTAGGGAACGGTTCTGGTAAACATTATATCTGGTGCCAAAAGAAAAGATGAGGAATAGTTCGCATGAATAAATGGACCACACTAGACCAGCTTCGTAAGAATTATATATATATATATATATATATATTATTTATATTTATATATATATATATATATATATATATATAAAATATATGGGTCTATGGTAACTCCAATCGAACACAGTTTCTCATCCACATCAAGAGTTCTTTAAATAGTCCCAATTCTTTATAAAGTTGCAAATCCCACTTCAATATCAGCTTGCAATGGCTGCTCTTCACAAAAGAAGAAACGGGAAGAAGAGGAAGTGTAAATCAAGCAAAATAAGAACACTAACGAACGTCCCTTCCTAACTAAACTATCACACTACAATCAAAAGGAATAATAATAAATCGATTCAATTATTCACGAAGACAACAAACCATAGTCGTACTTGCAACGAACATACATCTCTCTCTCTCTCTCTCTCTCTCTCTCTCTCTCTCTCTCCACTAGTGTTAAATCAAAACGAAACACTGAACACAGAAAATGAAAAAAAAAAAACTTATTTTCAGTCCAATATCCACGACAACTTTTGCTTCCTGAATTATGTATTCATTCGCAATATTACACAAACCTTTTCAATACGGGACTCCTCCTCCTCCCTCCACCAGCTGGCAACATCCTCTCCCCCTTAGAGGGGGGGGGGGGGGGTTACTCAGAAGCTCTTTAGAAATCTTCCTTTTCTTCTACGGATTTGTCTCACTTTTACAAAACACGATTTATTCGGGAGAGATTTCTTCTGTTGTTGTATTTCTTAACAATTAGTGAATTTGATGTCGCATTTCTTAACAATGACTGAATTTGAGGAAAACTCCGAAGGTTCTTGTATGTCGTCTCTATAATGGCTGTTTCATCATTTCTTTTGAGTGTTGTTCTTTTCTTTTCTTCTTCTACAAAGACTACAGAAAAGTCTACAGGTTAATAAACTCTAAAGTCTAATGTATCACGAAATGATTTGTTCTAATACATGCCTATAACTTCATTGGAGAGATCATTATTAAAAGTTGAAGGACTTATGACCCAAAACTGGTTGGCACTTTCTCTCTCTCTCTCTCTCTCTCTCTCTCTCTCTCTCTCTCTCCTAGACACTGCAGATGGGACGCGCTAGATCTGAAAAAATACAGGAAATTTGTAAATAAAATCAGAAATAATTAACTCTTTCTGATGCTATTCGTTTCTTATTTACTCTTTCTTCTTCCTCTTATCCATCCTTCCTTTTAAACTCTCTTTTAATTTATTATGTCTTTTTCCCCATTTTGACTAATTCTGTTAATTCCTTCCATCTTACAATCACCATTTCTAATTATCTTTTATTGTCGAGGGGGTAAACCCACCGATAAACTCTACGGGAATTGAACGTCATGTTTAACTCCTTTGTCTCCAATTGAGACTTTTAGCAGTTGATGGATCTCTCTCTCTCTCTCTCTCTCTCTCTCTCTCTCTCTCTCTCTCTCATGCTTTTATATAGTCAAAACAAATAAATAATATATATATTATTTATACTGTTTATACAAGAATCTTCCCCCTTTCTCTAGACCCTTGACGAAGTAATCCCTTATATCAATGAAGGGAAATCCTTCTTGGAAGAGGATTTATCTAAAAGATTCCCATTAAATCCCTTCCCTTTGAGAACAAAATCCTTTTGTATTAATCCCCAAAGGATTCGGAGGATTATGAAGGACTGGCAGTCTCAATGGAGGTCTTTGAATAGTCTACACATTACCAGAAATGATAATTTATCCATGATAGTATTTCTCTTATAGTTCACCTAATGGTAACAAGAATATTAGTATCATTCACTTTCCGGGAATAATGAAAATGTTACTTGTTATGTCTTGTTTTTATCAGTAATGGTAAACAATTGTTGTTTTATCAGTGATGAAGTCAAAGGTAATATAAAGATGAATGTAGATGTATGAAATGAACTTCCATTAAAGCCATTAAAGCCAAGGTTTATTTCATTCAGGATCAGAACAAAGATGACGTTTTTCCCTTTTGTAACAGATTTGCAAAATGCAATTTCATGCGAGAACCAACCAACAACAAATATCAATGTTTTTTTTCTGCAACGAATATTCAATCAAAGATCAAAGGACATGTTGCAGAGAGAGAGAGAGAGAGAGAGAGAGAGAGAGAGAGAGAGAGAGAGAAATCAAATTTAACATGTAATTGATAATTCTAAATTAATACATCTTTGCTTAAATGTAATTTTATGACCTAATCTCTCCAATTTTGTAAACCCCCCCTCTCTCTCTCTCTCTCTCTCTCTCTCTCTCTCTCTCTCTCTCAATAAAAGCAACGTTCCTCCCCAAACCATCAAAGCTTCCAGTCACTTTCCCTTGATGTGTTTTAGTCACCTTCGTCTCCCATCTGCCATCAAAGTTACCCCAAGTGATTTCCTCCACATTGTTTGTTTACATTATATCTCTTCCTCCTCTTCTTCTTCTTCTTCTTCTTCTTTTTATACAGGGCGTTCTTATGGCACGCGAGTCTTTGTCCTGAAGTTTAAGATATGGGATCTCTCTCTCTCTCTCTCTCTCTCTCTCTCTCTCTCTCTCTCTCTCTTATTTTGTCTTTATTGTTAGTGTGTATTTATTTGTGTGTGTTGTTCAGACACTTCAGTCTTCCTAACGGGAGGAATTTCGGTTGATTGTCAGGGATATTGGTTGAGTTTAAATGAGCAACGTTTCATTCTTTCATGGCTAAGGGGATTTTTCCCTTGGAAGGAAAGGTGCAATGAATAGCCTCCCCAACCCCAGCACTTAGCTATATGTTGTGTAAGTGCACATAAGTGTGACCTCTGCTCTGTTACCAGATGAGGAGAGACTAAAGAGGAATAATAATTATATTGAATTCATCTGAAACTTTAGAACCTTTAATTCAGAACCTCTGGTTCTATGAGACTTAGTAGGATACAGTTCTTCTTAACTAGTATTTAAAATCTGTCTTTAAGTAACAATTAAGATGGAGTAATTTTTTCATAATTTGAGGATTCAACTGTATTTTCTGATTGTCATTCCAACAACTTTTTAGAATATACTTTTTATCAGAAAGTATTTTATCTCAAATATCAAATGAAAAAAAAAAAAACCTTATTCATTGTATAATCTCATTCATATTTCATTTGCAATTCCTATATTATGTCAGTGGTTTCTAGAACTGGCAAAAGTACAAAACTTTTAAAACTTAGTCTAAGCATAAAAATACTGTTGATTTCTAGAGTACAATAATTATGTGGTTAAGGTAAGCAATTGATCATAGCCTCTGTACCCACATGGCCTTCTTCTTCCGCTGTCTTGGGGTAGAGTTCTCTTGCTTGAGGGGAGGCACTGACACATTTATTATCTTATTTCTCTTCCTCTTGTTTTTAAGTTTTTATAGTTTAAATATATTACACCCTACCAGGAACCTTTCAAGGTGTGTATTACAACCTACAAGGAAACTTTGAAGCAGTGTATTACACCCTCTACCTTAAAAGAAACCTCACAAGGGATGTATTACACCCCACAAGGAACCCTCCAAGAGGTGTATTACACTGTACACCCCACAAGGAACCTTCCAAGGGGGTGTATTACACTCTACACCCTACAAGGAACCTTCCAAGGGGTGTATTACACTCTACACCCTACAAGGAACCTTCCAAGGGGTGTATTACACTCTCCACCCTACTATGAACCTTCCAAGGGGTGTATACACTCTACCCACTGCAATGAACCTTCCAAGGGTGTATTACACTCTCCACCCTGCAATGAACCTTCCAAGGGTGTATTACACTCTACCCCTACAAGGAACCTTTCATGGGGTGTATTACACTCTACACCCTACACGGAACCTTTCATGGGGTGTATTACACTCTACACCCTACACGGAACCTTTCATGGGGTGTATTACACTCTACCCCTACAAGGAACCTTTCATGAGGTGTATTACACTCTACCACCTACAAGGAACCTTCCAAGGGGTATATTACACTCTACACCCTACAAGGAACCTCCCAAGGGGTGTATTACACTCTACCCCCTACAAGAAACCTTCCATGGGGTGTATTACACTCTACCCCTACAAGGAACCTTCCAAGGGGTTTATTACACTCTCCACCCTTCTATTAACCTTCCGAGGGGTGTATTACACTCTACCCCTATAAGGAACCTTCCAAGGGGTTGTATTACACTCTACCCCTACAAGGAATTTTCCAAGGGTTGTATTACACTCTACCCCCTACAAGGAACCTTCCAAGGGGTGTATTACACTCCCCACCCTACTATGAACCTTCCAAGGAGTGTATCACACTCTACCCCCTACAAGGAACCTTCCAAGGGGTGTATTACTTTCTCCACCCTACTATGAACCTTCCAAGGGGTGTATCACACTCTACCCCCTACAAGGAACCTTCCAAGGGGTGTATTACACTCTCCACCCTACTATGAACCTTCCAAGGGGTGTATCACACTCTACCCCCTACAAGGAACCTTCCAAGGGTTGTATTACACTCTCCACCCTACTATGAACCTTCCAAGGGGTGTATTACACTCTACCCCCTACAAGGAACCTTCCAAGGGTTGTATTACTCTCTCCACCCTACTATGAACCTTCCAAGGGGTGTATTACACTCTACCCCTACAAGGAACTTATCCAAGCGGTGTATTACACTCTCCACCCTACTATGAACCCTCCAAGGGGTGTATTACATTCTACCCCCTACAAGGAACCTTCCAAGGGGTTACCCCTACAAAGAACCTTCCAAGGGGTGTATTACACTCTCCACCCTACTATGAACCCTCCAAGTGGTCTATTACACTCTTCCCCCTACAAGGAACCTTCCAAGGGGTTACCCCTACAAAGAACCTTCCAAGGGGTGTATTACACTCTCCACCCTACTATGAACCCTCCAAGGGGTGTATTACACTCTACCCCCTACAAGGAACCTTCCAAGGGGTTACCCCTACAAAGAACCTTCCAAGGGGTGTATTACACTCTCCACCCTACTATGAACCCTCCAAGGGGTGTATTACACTCTAACCCCTACAAGGAACCTTCCAAGGGGTGTATTACACTCTCCACCCTACTATGAACCTCCAAGGGGCGTATTACACTCTAACCCCTACAAGGAACCTTCCAAGGGGTTACCCCTACAAAGAACCTTCCAAGGGGTGTATTACACTCTCCACTGTACTATGAACTCTCCAAGGGGTGTATTACACTCTACCCCCTACAAGGAACCTTCCAAGGGGTTACCCCTACAAAGAACCTTCCAAGGGGTGTATTACACTCTACACCCTACTATGAACCTTCCAAGGGGTGTATCACACTCTACCCCCTACAAGGAACTCTACCCCCTACAAGGAACCTTCCAAGGGGTGTATTACACACTATACCCTACTATGAACCTTCCAAGGGGTGTATTACACTCTACCCTACAAGGAACCTTCCAAGGGGTGTATTACACTCTACCCCTACAAGGAACCTTCCAAGGGGTGTATTACACTCTACCCCTACAAGGAACCTTCCAAGGGGTGTATTACACTCTACCCCTACAAGGAACTTCCAACGGGTGTATTACACTCTACCCCTACAAGGAACTTCCAAGGGGTGTATTACACTCTACCCTCTACAAGGAACCTTCCAAGGGGTGTATTACACTCTACCCCCTACAAGGAACTTCCAAGGGGTGTATTACACTCTCCACCCTACAAGGAACCTTCCAAGGGGTGTATTACACTCGCCACCCTACTATGAACCTTCCAAGGGGTGTATTACACTCTACCCCTACAAGGAACCTTCCAAGGGGTGTATTCACACTCTACCCTCTACAAGGAACCTTCCAAGGGGTGTATTACACTCTACCCCCTACAAGGAACCTTCCAAGGGGTGTATTACACTCTACCCCTACAAGGAACCTTCCAAGGGGTGTATCACACTCTACCCTCTACAAGGAACCTTCCAAGGGGTGTATTACACTCTCCCCTACAAGGAACCTTCCAAGGGGTGTATTACACTCTACCCCCTACTATGAACCTTCCAAGGGGTGTATTACACTCTACCCCCTACAAGGAACTTCCAAGGGGTGTATTACACTCTCCACCTACTATGAACCTTCCAAGGGGTGTATCACACTCTACCCTCTACAAGGAACCTTCCAAGGGGTGTATTACACTCTCCACCGTACTTTGAACCTTCCAAGGGGTGTATCACACTCTACCCTCTACAAGGAACCTTCCAAGGGGTGTATCACACTCTACCCTCTACAAGGAACCTTCCAAGGGGTGTATTACACTCTCCACCCTACTATGAACCCTCCAAGGGGTGTATTACACTCTACCCTCTACAAGGAACTTTACAAGGGGTGTATTACACTCTACCCCCTACAAGGAACGTTCCAAGGGGTGTATTACTCTCCACCCTACTATGAACCTTCCAAGGGGTGTATCACACTCTACCCTCTACAAGGAACCTTCCAAGGGGTGTATTACACTCTCCACCGTACTATGAACCTTCCAAGGGGTGTATTACACTCTACCCCCTACAAGGAACCTTCCAAGGGGTGTATTACACTCTCCACCCTACTATGAACCTTCCAAGGGGTGTATTACACTCTCCACCCTACTCTGAACCTTCCAAGGGGTGTATTACACTCTACCCCTACAAGGAACTTTCCAAGGGGTGTATTACACTCTACCCGCTACAAGAAACCTTCCAAGGGGTGTATTACACTCCACCCTACTATTATATTAACTTTCCAAGGGGTGTATCACACTCTACCCCCCTACAAGGAACCTTCCAAGGGGTGTATTACACTCTACACCCTACAAGGAACCTTCCAAGGGTTGTATTACACTCTCCACTCTACTATGAACCTTCCAAGGGGTGTATTACACTCTACCCCTACAAGGAATTTTCCAAGGGGTGTATTACACTCTACCCGCTACAAGGAACCTTCCAAGGGGTGTATTACACTCTCCACCCTACTATTAACTTTCCAAGGGGTGTATCACACTCTACCCCCTACAAGGAACCTTCCAAGGGGTGTATTACACTCTACAACATACAAGGAATCTTCCAGGGGGTGTAATACACACTCCACCCTGCAATGAACCTTCCAAGGAGTGTATTACACTCTACCCCCTACTAGGAACCTTTCATGGGGTGTATTACACCCCTTGGAAGGTTCATAGTAGGGTGGAGAGTGTAATACACCTCTTAAAAGGTTCCTTGTTGGGGGTAGAGTGTAAAACACACCTTGGAGGGTTCCTTGCGGGGTGTAATACACCCCTTGTGAGGTTTCTTTTAAGGTATAGGGTGTAATACACTGCTTCAAAGTTTCCTTGTAGGTTGCAATACACACATTGAAAGGTTCCTGGTAGGGTGGGTGTAATATATTTAAACCACAAAAACTTAAAAACAAGAGGAAGAGAAATAAGATACACGTATCAGAGTGTACCCTCAAGCAAGAGAACTCTACCCCAAGACAGTGGAAGATCACATGCTTAGCTTAAACCCATAATTGCAGCCTTGAAATTGATAGTATTTTCATGCTTAGAATAAGTTTTAAAACATTTGGACTCTTACCAGTTCTAGAAACCACTGACATAATATAGGAATTGCAAATGATATATATATATATATATATATATATATATATATATATATATATATATATACATATATATATATATATATATATATATATATATATATATATATATATATAATGTATACGTTTTGCCTTAAGATTAAGTTTAAATTCGTGTGAATCAACTTAGAAGAGGAATGATTTTTCTTATGAGAATTTTAGAAATATTTTATTTGTAGTGTTATTTCATGTAAGTAAATAAGCGTCTACAAGAACCTCACACCTGTCCGGTATAATGCGAGACAATCTCTGCTTCGGAATGCTAACGATGTGTCACAACCCGACTGGTGTTTCCAAAAGAGATTCTTCTGCAATTATAGAAAGACCGTTAATACATTAATAAACCTTGTGGAAGGACATCTTAATCAAACCTGATTAGATTTGTACGACAATCTAGAAGGAAATTGTACGATTTCGTCTTTCCACTGATATCCAACATAAATAGATGGGAGGTCTTTCCTCATCGCTTCCCCCAGGTGTCAGCCATCTTGCCTCTCCGAGATGGGATTTGATATTGGAATTATTTCCCTTCTTGATATTCAAAGATTATAGATATGAAAAACATTAAATTAATGTTCAAATGAAGGTTGTAATTATCACCACTGTGTTGTCATGAGAGGCAGATTTGATCCGTGGATTCCGTGAGATGAAGACGCCATATTGAATCTGCCTCTGGGGTCATCAGCTGGGATGACGGGCGGAGTCAACAAACATTCTCCCTTTACTAACTAGGAAGGATCTCCATCCTATCCAGAGAGAGATAGAGAGAGAGAGAGAGAGAGAGAGAGAGAGAGAGAGAGAGAGAGAATGTGGTCGACTATGGAGTTTCCATCAACCCAATAATTTTCGTGAAGGTGAAAACGAAAATCTCCTCTTCTATGTTTTTCGTTAATGAAATCTTGATATGTTAATTCCTTCACCAATATAAGGATTGAATACCTCACCTTTACTTTGGAATTTAATTTTGTAACGTTTAGCAAAACAATAACATTTTATTATTAAATTAATTGTTGGTGAAAACTGCAAGAATAAGGAACTTACATTGAACAAGATATTTGTGAGGAAATTAGATCTAAATAATTACTTGTTCTTCGTGTTCTTCCTGTTCTATTCCTCTGAAAGCTACAGTGTGTTCTATTCGTTCCTTTTGTTCCTCTACTTTGTATTCCTCAGCTGCGAAGGGCAAAGGGCCCCCTGCTGAGTATTCAGAAGGCAAGAGAAGTGAGAGAGAGACACAGTTTGTCTTGCATGAAAAGCGAAGCCATGTTTGACTTGTTCTTCGATTCTGCACTGAAAAGGAGAGTTATATATCTGCTTCTTTTTACTGTCTTTAGTTTTTTATCTATCTATCTCTGAGAGAGAGAGAGAGAGAGAGAGAGAGAGAGAGAGAGAGAGAGATTTCATCATCCCAGTAATGTCCTGGCATATCACCTTCAGTGACATCTGGTGTCAGAAGCTATAACCCAAATTAGCTTAATTTTGTTGGCACTTGGCCCACCACATTGCGCTTACAGTACTCCTGCCTTAAATCGCGATGAATTTGGTGAATCATGTGAATATATTTAAGGCTGAAATGTGTGGGTCGTTGATGAATAATTTAATTTTGATACAAACTTTGACTATGGAATTTGGGGCTGAGTTAATCCAAGCATAAAATAGGTTTACTTAAACTCGTGTTCATATACAGCTGAGAGAGAGAGAGAGAGAGAGAGAGAGAGAGAGAGAGAGAGCGAATATTTCTCTTCTCCTTTGTAAGTCCTAGAGGTAATGATGATAAATAGGATAATTATAAAAATAACAATAATTTCCTTCCACATTTTGATATGTCATAATTTATCAAGACAGTTACAGATCTCTCTCTCTCTCTCTCTCTCTCTCTCTCTCTCTCTGACAGACAATTAGACTGGTCAGAAGCAAGCTGGATTGAACCCATGACCTTGTAAATGTGAACCAATTGCTTTACCTTAATCCCTTTCACTTGAAGAGGTGAAGAGGTTTAACGTTTAATGTAAGTATTTTATGGGATGAGGTTGCTACACCCACGGCCTCCTTTACTTGACTGTGACCCACAACAGTTATCTGCCAACCAAGTGCATTATTCGTTCTAGTGGAATCACTCAGAGGTTAGGCGAGAATCTTGAATTCTTAACCACTTGGTATTCCAATGGAGATTCTTAGTTTATAGGAGAGAGAGAGAGAGAGAGAGAGAGAGAGAGAGAGAGAGAGAGAGAGAGAGACCTGCAGAATGTAATTGAGGAAAAAGGTTGAATCTGGCGTTTTAATTACCGTAGAGTTTATCGGTCGAGTTTACCCTTGACAATAAAAGATAATTGGAAATGAAGATTATAGGACGGAAAGAATAAACAAAATTGGCTAAAAAGGGAAACAAGACATAATAAATAAAGAGAGAGTTTAATAGGAAGGATGGATAACAGGAAAAAGAAAGAGTAAATAAGAAAAATAACGTGAGAGACAGAGCGTCTGAAAGAATTAATTACTTTCGAGTTTTATTTACAAAGTTTCCCGTATTTGTTGAGGCCTAGCACGTCCCATCTGCAGAAAGAGAGAGAGAGAGAGAGAGAGAGAGAGAGAGAGAGAGAGAGAGAGAGAGAGAGAGAGAGAGATGTATCACCAAGTAGAAGAATCATCCAAGAAAGAAGCATCAAGACACGATCATAAATCAGGAAGAAGAGTTTCCCACCAAATGTAAACAAACAGAGGATGACGGCGCATGCGCACTTGACACCACCGACTGACGACAGCAGACTTATCTTTGCAGCTTTGAGACCCAGAGAGAGAAAAACAGACAGACAGAACCAACCAACGCTTATTATATCTACACCAAACGTTGATTAACTGAGGGAACCAGCGATTGATATCATATCCAATAACCAATAATCAATGATAAATGCTTTATTTTGGTTTATTGATAAGTGAGAGAACCTCTCTTTGATGATGCTCCTCATCCCAAGAGATGAAGAAGATCTGGGATTTCGAATCTCTGAGGTTTCAGTTTGGAGACTGATCATGTGTGGGACGATTTCTTCTATTTAAATTTAATTCTATTATATAGGGTTTTCATTTTCAAATAATTATATAATTGTTTATCTTGATTTTTTATAATATAAATCTTTGTTGGCCTGTAGCATTTTATGTTAAACATAAATTAGCTTATATAACCCCTATATTCAAAAGTGGATCAAGACTAGAGGCAAGCAATTATAGACCTGTTAGTCTAACATCACATATTATGAAAGTGTATGAGAGGGTAATAAAAAAGAAAATAATGAACCATTTGGTCAAAAATAATTTGTTTAATATGGGTCAACACGGTTTCGTGCCTGGAAAAAGTACACAGACCCAACTGATAGTACACTATGAAAACATATACAAAAATATGATAAATGAAAAAGACACAGATGTGATCTATCTAGATTTTGCAAAAGCCTTTGACAAGGTAAACCATAACATATTGGAGAAAAAAATGAGAAAGCATAATATTGTGGGAAAGATAGGAAAATGGGTAAAAGAATTCCTGCAAAACAGAAAAACAGATAGTGGTTGCAAATGACGAGAAATCAGATGAAGCCCAGGTAATATCGGGTGTGCCACAAGGTACGGTATTAGCTGCACTACTGTTTGTTATTATGATCTCAGACATAGACTGTGATGTTGAAAACTCCGTAGTGAGAAGTTTCGCCGATGACACAAGAATAAGTAGAGAAATTACTTATGATGAAGATAGGAACTCACTACAAAGAGATCTAAACAAAATATATGAATGGGCGGAGATAAATAGGATGGTATTTAACTCCGATAAATTCGAATCAATAAATTATGGAAACAGAGAAGGAATGGTGTATGCATACAAGGGACCTAATAATGAGACAATCACAAACAAGGAAGCAATTAAAGACCTTGGTGTAATGTTAAATAGGAATATGTTATGCAACGACCAAATAGCAACAGTGTTGGCTAATTGTAAAGCAAAAATGGGAATGTTATTCCAGACACTTTAGAACAAGAAAAGCTGAACACATGATTATGCCTTACAAAACTTATGTACTCAGTACACTCGAGTACTGCAATGTGTTATGGTACCCACACTACCAAAAGGATATTGCGCAAATAGAGAGTGTACAAAGGTCCTATACTGCTAGAATAGAAGAAGTTAAGGACCTTGACTACTGGGAAAGACTGCAATTTTTAAAACTATACAGTCTAGAAAGGAGAAGAGAACGCTACATATGATAATACAAGCATGGAAGCAAATAGAAGGAATTACTGAAAACATCATGGAGCTTAAAATATCAGAAAGAGCAAGCCGAGGTAGATTAATAGTGCCAAAAAATATTCCAGGTAAACTAAGAAAGGCGCACAGGACATTAATCCACTACGCACCTGCATCAATAATCCAGCGACTATTTAATGTGCTGCCAGCTCATCTAAGAAACATATCAGGAGTGAGCGTAGATGTGTTTAAGAATAAGCTCGATAAATACCTAAGATGCATCCCAGACCATCCAAGACTGGAAGATGCAAAATACACCGAAAGATGCATTAGCAACTCTCTGGTGGATATACGAGGTGCCTCCCACTGAGGGACCTGGGGGAACCCAAACAAAAAATAAGGCAATAAGGTAAGGTAAGGCTCTCTGCAGGAAATGAGGGACAAAAGAATCCCTCTCCAGACAGATCTTCCTTCCCTCCCTCACACACACACCTATATTTATTTCCTCTTGCCTCTTCCCATACCTATTTCCTCTTTCCTCTTTATATGTCTCTCGAGTACTCTTCCATCAAGGGATGTCTAGAGCCCTAACATGCAGAGCGGGCAACGATTTGGGACAAGTCCTTAAATATTATATATTAAAATGAAGTACTTGGAAGATAGTGAATTGTCATTTGATAGACCTACTTATTAGTCCCACATCCTGTTTGGGACACACGGTAGTCTCTCTCTCTCTCTCTCTCTCTCTCTCTCCTCTCTCTCTCTCTCTCT
>NC_090727.1:13544150-13626650 GCF_036898095.1 Palaemon carinicauda | reverse complement strand
ATGAAAACTGGCAAAACCTAGACATGAATATGGACATGTCTGAGGCCTTTTTCCTGCAGTGGTCCATAAATGGTTGCATATGTTATTGTGTGTGTATATATATACATACATATATATACATACATACATACATATATATATACATTATATATATATATATATATATATATATATATATATATATATATATATATATATATATATATATATATATATATATATATATATAAATAATTACCCATTGGAGGTTGAAGGGGACTATATGCCAACACCACCCAGCAAACCTAACCATTAGAGGGATAATCTGTACATTATACATACAATGAAGGGGATAAATAATCTACGAGAATAAAACTATAAGACAGTAAAAAGAAACGGAGAAAATTGAATTCCAATTTCAGTGCAGAATCGAAGAACAAGTCAAACATGTTTGTCTCTCTCTTCTCTTGCCTTCTGACTACTCCGCAGGGGCCCCTTTGCCCCTTCGCAGCTGAGGAATACAAAGTAGAGGAACAGAAAGAAAGAATGTAACACAGTGTGCCTTTCAGAGAGGACAGAATCACAGGTAGAACACGAAGAAGTATTGTTTAAAGGCCGCTCATGAATGGCAGAGGCAAGGGATACTGACATTGCCCTATCAAGCAGGACAATGCACCTGAGATTGACCATATTACATATGATCAGCACCCAAGTCCCCTCTCCACCTAAGCTAGGACCAAGGAAGACCAGGCAATGGCTGCTGGTGACTCAGCAGATAGATCTTTAGGCTTCCTGAAACCCCCTATCCTTAGCTCTCAAGGATGATGAGCTTGCAGCGACCAAAGAGAAAAGCGAGGTGAATTTAAGAGACTTTATTCTATATTCTAGAAGATAATGAGTTCATATATAAATGGTTGAGGGCAACAATGTCATAAGAATTTCAAACAATATAAAACATGCGATGGTAAGCTTATACAGGTTTTTCTATTATCATTCTGGGAGAGAGCAGGAGATATAAAATACAATAGCATTAGAATGTATGAGCGTGTATGAAATACACACTCATACACACTACAACAAGAAGTAATTAGTATTTCCTTCATAGATGTCTTCATAAATCTCTTCTCTACTCTCTTTTTCTTCCAGAGAAACCGAGAAATCAAATATATATATTTTATTTAATTTACGTAATATTTTAAGGCTAAGTTATCGACCTACAATTATCATTTATTAATATAATAATTAATATATCTTTTATGTTAACATAAACCTATACATTTGAGACTTTCAATCTATAGCATACGAGACTCCATAACATCGTACAATCACTCGAAAAATTATCGTATTTCTGAAACCGTGAAATACTTATCTGAACTTTCAATTCTCATTATTCAATAGTTCATCCAAAGAGTGAACAGTTCTTGTGAACATTTTCGAAGGAGAATCAATTAAATGATGAACAGAAGAACAATATTCCTGGAGGAATATAACAGTTGGGGGAGATCATAGTCACGTCCTACAAGACACTTAATTATTCTGGGGATACAAAGTTTGACATAGTTTCAATGACGTCACTCAAAGTCTTTCTCTCTCAAGTAGACATTTGCGCAAAAGACTCAAATTCTTCTGTTTTGACTTTGTTCCTGTAATAACAGAAGATATATATATATATATATATATATATATATATATATATATATATATATATATATATATATATAAAGTATAATATATTCCCAACTGAATAACTTTCTGATATTCCGACGATCTCTGAAAATCCCGTAAAACGCGTTAGGCTCAAGGGACGTGAGTTGAGAGAGAGAGAGAGAGAGAGAGAGAGACTTTATCATCCCAGCAATGTCCTGGCATATCACCTTCAGTGACATCTGGTGTCGGAAGCTATCACCCAAATTAGCCTAATTTCGTTGGCACTTGGCCCACCACAATTGCGCTTACAGTACACCATCTGGATATGGCGTTGCAATGAAGTAATGAATTTCCTGATTAAAAAAGGCAATGGTTTCTTGATGGATATTGCATAGAGTGAATACAGCTTGCCGCATCTGATGGATATTATAAATTGTGAACACTTGCAGCATTTGGTAAATGATACTGATTTTGAATTATCTTTATTTTTTTATATATTTGATAATTAAAAAAAGTCTTTGCTGGATATAAGAATAAGGAGAATAGGAGCAGTATTTTGTTAAATAAAACTGAGGTTAATTCACCAGTATTTGTTAAATATAACTGAAGCTAAAGGGAAGCATCTGGTGATGAAAAGTGGCCAAATCCCAGATATGAATAAAGACTTGTCTGAGGCCTTTAGTCTTTCCTTGGGTCTACGAGTCTACCCAGAAGCCCTCTGACCACGTGTCTAACTGCAATACGAACTTCGGAGGGTTAACCTGATATCTATCTATCGATATATACATAGTAGTGTGTGTGTGTATGTATATATATATATATATATATATTATATATATATATATGTATATATATATGTGGGTGTGTGTATGTATATATATATATATATATTATATATATATATATTATATATATATATATATATATATATATATATATATATATACATATATATATATATATATATATATATATATATATATATATATATATATATATATATATATATATATATATATATATTATATATATATATTATATATATATATATATATATATATATATATATTATATATATATATATATTATATATATATGTATATATATATATATATAGGTATACATAGATATATATATATATATATAATTATATATATAGATATATATATAGATATATATATATATATATATATATATATACACATATACATATAATAACAATAATAAATGCATCCTCTATAAAAATAGTCTACAACGAAACTTTCTTGATCACTCTACCTGAACACCTGACTCCCAATCTCCCTCCTAATGCAGAAGACACAAAAGAATCTTACCTGAAAGTTAAGGAAAAGATTTTGTATCAGAATAACATAACAGTCATTAAATGACCTTCACTTAACTTAGCTTCAATGAGGTCAGGTCAGTAAATAATATATTGAATGATATAAATATGTATATCATTCATTTTCATTCATCAGTTGCTAGTGGTGTTCCAGATGATGAGGAGACTTGAAAACAAAATACTACATCTTCCGTAGTAAGTCTCCTCCTCCTCCTCCTCCTCCTCCTCCTCCGTTCATTCATAAATTCTTATGAATGAATATGATGCCAGATGTTGCCATCAATTGAAACCTGTCTCTTTCAGGTGAGGTTGGATTCATTGAGTTTACACTTACTCTTTTTTTTTTTTTTTACTTATTATTAATATTATCATCATCTATTATGACCTTTGCTTAATAAAGTTTGAAGGAGCATTTAGTGATTATAAACTATATAAGAAAATAATCGTAGTATTTGATGAATAAAAACATACGCCCACATTATGCAACAACGGAGAGTCCAAACTCATTTTTGTGCTTAGTATTTCCCAAGCATTAATAGTAAACCTATGCTACCTTGGCTGTCATAACGACATCATTATGTGGTAAAAACTATTTTAACTAAATAATAACATTAAAAAATCCCCAAATTGTTAAGAAGCTCCTAAAATGTGCGAGTATTCGCCAACGATTATCTAACAATGTCTCTCTTGTCTTCTTTTGACGGAGAGATGGAGAAAGATTATGTACAAGTTAATACCATCTATGTAAAATAGACAGAGTAGGAAGGAGATCATTTATTTAGAAGATAAGATCGGGGTGATGTGGATTTGACCTGTGAAGAAAATGGGAGGTTCATTATCATAATTGGTGAAATTTAACAGATTTCAACTACAGAATTGATTGTTCACTACACCTACAGAAGGTTTAATCATTGCAAATACAGTATATCTTTACCATTGTATGGTATCTAGAGACTGAAATGTTGAAGAAAAGTCAGAGGAGATCATCTACTTCTCTGACTTGGACAAGTAGATGAAATTGAGGATTCAGATTAGTTCTCTCATGGTTCCAAATATATGACAGTGCTGTCGCATTATTTAGGAATACTGACAGGCTCTTGCCTATTACCAAAGGCAACTGAGCCTGGAGGGACAATAACATTGCTCTAGGAGTTCCAGGCAAAAGGTTTGAAGGGTTAGTCCCTTCTTTGACCACATCTTGGTTGCACCCCACTCTTTATTATTATTACTAGCCAAGCTACAACTCTAGTTGGAAAAGCAAGATGCTATAAGCCCAAGGGCTCCAATAGGGAAATATAGCCCAGTGAGGAAAGGAAATAAGGAAATAAATAAATAATGACAATAAATTAACAATATATCATTCTAAAAACAGTAACAGCGTCAAAACAGGTATGTCATATATAAACTATTAACGTCAAAAACAGAAATGTCATATATAAACTGTAAAAAGACTCATGTCGGCCTGGTCAACAAAACATTTGCTCCAACTTTGAACTTTTGAAGTTCTACTGATTCAACCTCCCTATTAGTAAGATCATTCCACAACTGGGTAACAGCTGGAATAAAACTTCTAAAGTACCGGGTAGTATTGAGCCTCATGATGGAGAAGGCCTGGCTATTAGAATTAACTGCCTGCCTAGTATTACGAACAGGATAGAATTGTCCAGGGAGATCTGAATGTAAAGGATGGTCAGAGTTATGAAAAATCTTTTGCAACATGCATAATGAACTAATTGAACAACGGTGCCAGAGATTAATATCTAGATCAGGAATAAGAAATTTGATAGACCGTAAGTTTCTGGCCAACGAATTAAGATGAGAATCAGCAGCTGAACACCAGACAGGAGAACAATACTCAAAACAAGGTAGAATGAAAGAATTAAAACACTTCTTCAGAATAGATTGATCACCGAAAATCTTGAAAGACTTTCTCAATAAGCGAATTTTTTGTGCAATTGAAGAAGACACAGACCTTATATGTTTCTCAAAAGTAAATTTGATGTCGAGAATCACACCTAAAATTTTGAAAGAGTCATACAAATTTAAAGAAACATTATCAATACTGAGATCCGGATGTTGAGGAGCCAGTGTCCTTGACCTACTTACAATCATACTTTGAATTTTGTTAGGATTCAACTTCATACCCCATAATTAGCACCATGCACTAATTTTAGCTAAATCTCTATTAAGGGATTCACCAACCCCAGATCTACATTCAGGGGATGGAATTGATGCAAAGAGAGTAGCATCATCTGCATATGCAACAAGCTTGTTTTCTAACCCAAACCACATGTCATGTGTATATAGTATGAAAAGTGATGGGCCAAGAACACTACCCTGTGGAACACCGGATATCACTTTCCTATACTCACTATGGTGCCCATCAACAACAACTCTTTGAGATCTGTTACTTGAAAAATCAATAATAATGCTAAGAAACGACCCACCCACTCCCAACTGTTTGAGTTTGAAAACAAGGGCCTCTTGATTAATATGGTCAAAGGCAGCACTAAAATCAAGGCCAATCATACGAACTTCCTGACCACAATCAAGGGACTTCTGTACAGCATTGGAGATTGTTAGAAGGGCATCACATGCTCCAAGGCCTTTACGAAAACTAAATTGCAAACTAGGGAGTAGATGATTACCTTCAGCAAACCTAAGACGTTTTGCCAGAAGACGCTCAAAAACTTTAGATGATATGGGAGTTATGGAAATTGGGCGGTAATCAGTGGGACTTGAGCTACCACAAACACATTTACATAGAGGAGTAACATTATCAATCCTCCAACAAGTGCTAAAAGCTCCTCTTCATGCTAACTTGCGCAACATAACAGATAACTTTGGAGCCAAGAAATCTGCTGTCTTTATAAAAAACAAAGGAAAAATACCACTTGGGTCTACACCTCCATAAGCATCAAGGTCCATCAACAAAGCTTTAATCTCACGAAATCGAAAAGCTAAACTAGTTAGTTTAGCCTCAGGAAAACAGGAATGAGGAAGTTCAAGTTTTTAATTACTCTGTTTACTGTCAAAAACATCAGCCAAAAGGGTTGCCTTTTCCTTTGGACAGTGAGTGACTGAGCCATCTGGTTTAAGTAAAGGAGGAACTGTTGCATCCACACCAAAGAGTGCAGATTTAAGGGTAGACCACCATTTATGTTCCTGAGTTGTACCAGAAAGTGTTTCTTTTATGGTTAAATTGTACTCCTTTTCAGTTGAGGCATAAACTCTCTGAGCAAAAGCTCGAAGCTGAGTATAGTTGTTCCAGGTCAAATCTGATCTGTTACCCTTCCAAAGGTGATAGGCCTCCTGCAATGAAGGCAATGAGAGGAGGACGAGAAGTAAAGGCGGGAAATCTCGATTTATGATTATTAACTTAAAAGAATAACCGGAATCGAGAACATCTAATAAAGTACACGAATAAAACATTAGAGAGAGAGAGAGAGAGAGAGAGAGAGAGAGAGAGAGAGAGAGAGAGAGTAGGATGGTGGTTTAAACGAGCAGAAACAAAGGAACGAACGAACTTCCCCTTCAGCTCGACCAACGCTTCCTAACGTTCGGGTGGGTTTGCCATCGTCTTCATTTACAAAATTTACATTTATAGATTTTAAATAACACAACAAATCCTTAATTTATCTTATTAATCTATAATTTAATTTTATATGTTTAATATAGTAATTAGGATGTGTCTATGCAATACTTAAACGGTTAAATTAATGACATTTACAAAGTCGAAGTCGAAGTTAAAGATCATTCGGACATGGATTGAGTCAACTCGAGCGAACAATGTTTATTTCGCTTTGCTTAAAAGACGCCATAGTTTTTTTTATGTATTTATTTAATAACGGTCTTAATATCATGTTCTGATGCGTTATTTAACCACAGTGTTATTCATATAAATATTCTTTTCATTATTATCATCATCAAAGTAAAAGATTGTAAAATAAAATTTACTCTGACATTTATCTGGTATCGTACCTCAGAGATCGGGTTATCGCATTTCGCCTCATCGTACAAATATGTTATATTAGGTGGAATTGAATTTCGAAAAAAAACTAATTGGTATTCATGAAAATGTATATATATATATATATATATATATATATATATATATATATATGTGTGTGTGTATATTACTTATCAGTTACAAAACTGCACGTGACATATATTAAAGGGTAAAATCCACAGGTACCTGGTCTTTTCCTTTCCTGTTTCCTGTGGATTTTACCCTTTAATATATGTATATGTATATGTATATGTATATATATATATATATATATATATATATATATATATATATATATATATATATATATATGTGTGTGTGTGTGTGTGTGTGTAATTCTCTATTTAATTTATAATTGCAAGAACAGTTGCCGTCTTAGTGATCTCTCTCTCTCTCTCTCTCTCTCTCTCTCTCTCTCTCTCTCTCTCAACAAAATCTCCTCCAATTCCTATAGGTTTTCCATAAAATTTAATTTCCTTTTGCAAAAAAGGATTTTACAATTTGTTTTTTCTCTGAAAATATTCTGAAGTCAAGACTCTTGTTCCATTGCTTCAGAATTCCTGGAATATTTGACTTGTTCTATAAATTCTATTAGATTTTTATTATTATTATTAATAATGACAATAATATTTCAATTATTAAAATTAATGTTGTAATTATCATTATTATTGTACTTATTATCATCATCATTGCAATTATTATTATTATTATTATTATTATTATTATTATTATTATTATTATTATTATCAATTTATAACTGAAATCGTATAAGTCAGAAAACTCAAAACAGTGAAGTTTAATCAACTTTTTATGGTGTTACAAATTCAGAGGTCAGCTCTGGTGCATATCCAGACATTCAGATGTTGGTGAAAAAAAGGGCGATTTTGACCCATAATAAAACTTTATGGATAAGGGTAAAATTCTCTCTCTCTCTCTCTCTCTCTCTCTCTCTCTCTCTCTCTCTCTCTCTCTCTCTCTCTCTCTCTCTGCCAATACATCTATAGTCACCCCTTGTTTAAAAATAGTCCAAGATACTGTTTCTGAAATAGAGGGACTTTAAATGTATTAGCGTAGAGAGAGAGAAAAAAAAATGGCATTTGATTCCCTTAGAGTTTATCTCCTTCAATAAAAGATGATTGGAAATGATGGAGGGAAGGAATAAACGGAATTGGATAAAAGGGGAAACAATACATAACAGATAAATGAGAGGTGAATAGGAAGGATGTATACCAGGAAAAAGGAACATATGGTAAAGAGAGAGAGAGAGAGAGAGAGAGAGAGAGAGAGAGAGAGAGAGAGAGAGAGAGAGAGAGAGAGAGTTGAACAGGCGTTTCCCTTATAGCCCAGGACTTTTAAGGTTTTGAGTGGAAATAATTAGATAAAAGCTGAAACTTTGCAGAAGTATAGACAATTGTGACCTGAACAACATATGAAAAGTCCCACTGTCTCCCGCGCTTGCGTTAGCCGCCATATTGGAAAATGGCCACCATATTGGAATTTCCTTAAAATTGAAATATCTCAAATAATATTACTTTTATCAAAAAACACCATTCAATAAAAGTTGTTTAGAATTGGTTTTTATATAGGAATCAATGTGTTATTTTACAACAATAAGTAAATTTGTGCAGGAAAAATAAAAATATTGAAATTTCATTCATAATTTTATTTTCAACAACTTTTTCCTTGGAAATGCTGGACTGCATGTCAAAATGCTTCGAAACAAATGTTGTAGAACAAACTCCTTTCTTTTAAAAGGTATACACAAGTCTATGTCTATTTTAAAAACTAAAGAAGTTACAAGACATAAACGAAGAGAAACGCTAGACCTTAACCGCACCCTTGATGGGTTGGGAACGTTTCACAGCATGGATGGTGTGAAATGTGTAACGCCAGCCAGTGCAGTACTGCAGTTCAGAGGATTATGGATGTAAGTAGTTCAAGTAATGCTGGGGGAACAATTCCAATAAAGACATATAGAAAACCTACAAACATGTCAGGTATGCAAAATATAATAGCAAAGGCATCTATCTCATGCGATACATATCAACCAGTAACTGTAAAACATGCTCGACAGTTAGATACCTTATGGGTATGTGGAAGCTACTTGAGTATAAGTAAAATACCAGGCTGGAATGGCTACATGCAACCAGCAATGAGAGATGGTCATTTTGAAACTAATATACTTGCACTCCCCTTCATCAACTTGAACCCAGGGAATCTATCAACTATATACACAGCACTTTTACATGCTGTTGAGGGTACTAAGTCCCAGAATTAAACTCACTGTGTAGTAACTTTTACCAGCCCCTCTATATGAAAGCAGTTGAAATAGTTGGTGCAGTTGGCGAAGAAAGCCCCTTGTCAAAAGTAGTTGTGCGTTTGGGTGGGTTCCATCTTCTCATGTCCTTCATGGGAGCAATAGGCACCGTCATGCGTGGAAGTGGACTGGAAGAATTGTGGGTCACAATATATTCAGAAATTTCTGTAAGACACATGCTTTCTGGACACACATATTACCGTGCCCTTCGAGCTCACTTTCTTACACAGGCTGCTCTTACAAGAATTCTTCTAGATGATGTCCATATGAATGATGAAGAATGTAGTGTAATCCTGGAGATATTCCATTTCTTCTTGACCCATGAAGTTGATGTTGAAATAATGAAATCTTAACAGACATTAATACCAAGCTGATAAACAACATCAATCAAAAGGAGGACTTGAGTCGCACAGCAAGACTTTGGTTGCAATATCATGAGCAAGTATCCCTAATCAAGCTCTTTCTGAGAGCTGAACGCACAAGACAGTGGAATTTGCACCTGTATTGCGTTCGAGAGATGCTTCCACATTTCCATGCTGCGGGCATCTACATTATGCCAAAGCTGCACAGATCTGTTTACAGCAAATGCATGAACTTTCCAATACAATGGCAAAGAAGGAATATGAGAAACTTACAATTGATGGATTCTTCACGGTGTGTCGCAGCAATCGTTATTGGTCAGGGACATGGAGTGATATGATAATTGAGCAGTATCTGATGAAGGGATTTAAATCTTCTGGGGGGACTTACACATGGCAGGGGTATTACCGAGAGCACTTTAGCCCAGTGGATAAAAGCAATACCAGCAAGTACACAAGTTTGTGATGCTGTGGAGAAATTTACTGGTGTTTCATCTGCAACAACTGAACAGCATGTTGAATAGAAAGAATCACAACAGTTTAATAATGAGAAGCACTTACAAATATTGCAGAACTGGCTACGATCTCACTCTCCACTTCAAGAAACGTTTAGTGGGTTGGTATCCTTGGGAACAGGAATAATTGCTGATGATTTAGTGAACTGTGACACAGCAAAATCAATTGGCTTAAAAGAAATGCATGATATGGATGGCAAGAAGTTCTCAACTATTCACTTAAAAAGAAAGAACGCAGTACGGTCAATATCAGTCATGAGGAATGGACTGAAAGTTCGTGAGGATGTTGTTGCAGTGAACTCTCAACAGCTTTTCAGCAGAATAATATGTGTTTTGAAAAATGATGACCAACTTGTTAATTATATGACTTATGAATTGGCCCCTAAACCTCATTCACTCTTTGACGATATCTCAATGAGAAAAGGGCACAAAGCAGCCTTAGTGATTAAATTGGAATCATATGTACCTTGGGAAGGGTTAGTTTCAGATGAATAGCAGTATGTTGTGGATGGTGGTCATCTTCTTCATAAAGTTGTGTGGCCAAGGCCAGCTATGTATCGGGATATTTTTCAAGCCTACACAGGTTATGTAATCAATCATCATGGCTAAAATGCAACAGTTGTTTTTGATGGCTACCCAGTGACACCAACAACCAAATCTCAAGAGCAAAATCGTAGGGCATCCAAGCATTGTTCTATAGAAGTTAAAGTCAATGAGGAATGTTACTCAATGTTACCGCAAGCAGATTTCCTGTGTAATAAGCGTAACAAGACACTGCTGATCAGTAAACTGAAGGACCACATGCAGCGTGCTGGCATTACAGTTATAGTTGCCAAGGAAGATGCCGATATGTCTATTGTTCAAACTTCTTGGTCATTAGAAAATAGTGGACATATTGTAGCAGTGGTGGGTGACGACACAGACTTACTAGTACTTCTAGTATCTCTTTCTAAATCATCCACAAAAATAAATTTTATTAAACCTGGTAAAGTACACAACCCCAACAAGATCTATGATATTAGGAAGCATATCTAACCTGGGACATCTTCGTCAACATCTGTTCCTCCACGCTGTTACAGGCTGTGACACAACATCAGCTTTATATGGGAAGGGAAAGAAAAAGTCCTTTGATATTTTGAAGAAGAGCCAAGACATATGCAATACAGTGTCTGTATTTGATAACCGAGAAGTATCTAAAGGTGAAGTGGCCAAAGCTGGCGAAGCTTTCCTCCTTTCTATGTACGGAGCGGAGAAATTTCAAACATTGGACAGGTATCCTTTGCATGCATATAAGAGAACAGTTGCAAAGATGTCACTTAAATCTGAGTTTCAGTTATCAACATTGCCACCAACAAGTGATGCAGCATTGGCATGGTAACCATCTCTCTCCAGTCGAATGGGGATGGGAGAGTTCCAAAAATGGGCTGAAACCCATCCCTTCAATGAAACCTCCAGCTCCAGATGACTTGTTACATTTAGTCAGATGTAACTGTCGCAAAGGATGCCGCCATCAATGTGAATGTCGTAGGGCTGGTTTATCATGCTCATCCAACTGTGGACAGTGTCGTGGTGTTGGATGTGAAAATTCACTACCATTTGAGGAGGATGTTGAAGACGACGCTCATGAGATGGAAGAAAACTTAACATAAAGAATGTTTGAGCTCTGAGTGTGTTCTATTCAGATATAATTCAATCCATATTTACTTTAATGAGAACCCTATATGACATACTTGTCCCACAATTACTTTATGCAAACCTGCTGTTATATTTTTGTGTGTTTGAGAGCTTACATTTTTATTAATGAACAATCTCTCAGTTGAAATATTTTCTTTCGTATTTATTGTTATTGCACATGTAAGTATAAACAAAGTGTATGTATTATTAATCCTACACAAGGTATTTGTCTGAAACCTCATTAATATATCAGGCATCCTTCTCTATTCTAAAAAAAAAAAAAAAAAAAAAAGGCACGAGATCCTTTCACTGCTATTGTAAATTTCACTATTAAGAAATGAATAATGATGCCTATCAAAACATGGTTCAATGATTTATCTGAATGATTGCAAAGCAACACTTCTTAATTAAAAAAAAAAATGATTTTGTACGTGAAAATTTGACATTTCAGTTTTCTATATATTTTCCTCCATAACTTTTTTATTGATGGATATAAGTATAAACTTGTATATAAGTTTCAAAAGAAGAAAGTTTGCTCTATAACTTTTGTTTAGAAGCATTTTGTCATATAGGACACCTGTTCTGTGGAAATTGTCTTTGAAAATAAATTAATTACTTTAATTTCAATATTTTTTTTATTTTTTTCATATAGATTTCCTCTTTTTTAAATTAATCTAGTGAGTACCATAAAACTATCAGTCCTGAACAACTTTTATTGAGTGGTGTTTTTTGATAACATTGATATTTTTCGAGATATTTGAATTTTAAGGAAATCCAATATGGCGGCCATTTTCCATAATGACGGCTAACGCAAGCGTGGGAGACAATGGGACTTTTAATATGTTGTTCAGGTCACAATTCTCTATACCTGTGCAAAGTTTCAGCTTTTATCTAATTATTTCCCAAAACTCCCCAATTTTGACCTATCGTTCCTGGGCTATTAATATATACATTGTAAATTGTCTCAGTTACTTTCTCTCTCTCTCTCTCTCTCTCTCTCTCTCTCTCTCTCTCTCTCTCTCTCTCTCTCTCTCTCTCTCTCTCTCTTTCCTGAATTATCTTGCATTTACTAAACAGTTTCTATTCAGGAGAGATTTCTGTTGTTGTATTTCTTAACAAATAGAACTTTGGAAGATTGACAGAGTTCCCTTTCGTCCATTGAAGGAAGTGTTGAAGTGTCAGGTGATGTTTTCGTTTCTTATACATCTCTCTCTATCAATATTATTATTAATAATAATAATAATAATAATAATAATAATAATAATAATAATAATAATAGCTGTTCTAAATGACTTTCTTAAGAAGACAGCTGAAAGGCAAGGACGTCATCTAACGGGTTGTTTAAGAACCTGCTTTTGTATCAATTCAATTCCCGAAGGCTGCTGACACACTGCAACTCGAGAGATGCCCCATTTCTACCCACAACGGTTTGGGCATTCTCGAACCACCAGAGGAATTCTCTCCTTCTGAGATTTTTCATTTCTCCTCCTTTCTCAATTAAGATATCACCTTCAGGATCTCTAACCCGCAAACATCCTTTGCCCTTTACGTCCTGAAGGACAAACCCGATGAAGGAGTCACAGAACTGACCTTCCTAATCTTAGGGTAGTTGAATCGGTAGAACTTAAGAAAATCAAACTTGCAATTAATGATTTTATGTTGAACTGTTGACACAAGTCCCTTATTATAGTTTGTATTTAGAAAGATCTTTTAATGTTGTTACTGAACGTAAAATATTTTATTTTAATTGTTTATTACTTTTTATATAATTTATTTCATTATTTCCCTTCCTCACTGGGCTATTGTTCCCTGTTGGAGCCCTTGGGCTTATAGCATCTTGCTTTTCCAACTAGGATTTTCTACTAAGAAAATTAACAACAACAATAATACTAATACTTATAATACTGATAATGATAGTAGTAATAGTAATATAGTAATAGTAGTAGTAGTCCCTCACCAAACGTATAGACGAATGGATTTCCATTGATATTATAATATGACGTATTTTGTTGAATTCTCATATACTTATAAAATAAAAGAAAGAGATAAACAGATAATTACGTCAAACAGAGATGAAGGAATCAATAGATAAAAAGAATTATTGCTCAAAGAAAGAGATTAACTTTTGTGTCATTCTTCGAGGGAAGAAACAAGAATGTTAAATCTTTCATAGATCTTTGTCTAATGAAAAGAGCCGACGAACTTCAACTCTGATATATAACCTTAAACTTACTTAAACTGACCTTGGTGTATTACAATTAATATATCATATAATGGCTTTAGAGTTTTCTAACTTCTTATTATATATTATTCCATAATGAAATAGATTTGTTATTTTTAATTTCTTTTCAAGTCTCGTTTTATCATTTTGAGATGATAAATGAAAATGAATGACACATTTGTTTATATCAAGTAATGTTTATAATGACCTGACATTACCTAAGCCAAGTTAAGTGAAGGTCATTTTATTACTGTTATATTATTATGATACAAAATCTTTTCCTTTACTTTCAGGTAAGCTGAACTTCTGTCTCCTGCATCAAGAGTGTGAGAGTTAGAATTCAAGGTAGAGTAATGAAGAAAGTTTTATTGCAGACTATTTTTATAGATTTTTTTTAAACAAGGTTTATATATATATATATATATATATATATATATGTATTTATATATATACAGTATATATATATATATATATATATATATATATATATATATATATAGCTTGTATATATATGTGTATATATATATATATATATATATATATATATATATATATATATATATATTCACGCTTGTATATGTGTATATATTTACATTATATATATATATATATATATATATATATATATATATATATATAAATAGTATATACAAACTGTATATATATACATATATACTGTATATACACAATATATACTGTATATATATAATATATATATATATATATATATATATATATATATATATATATATATATATATATATATATATATACACACACATACAAACTATATATATACTGTATATATATAATATATATATGCATATATATACACATATAAATACACGTGTATATATATATATTGTGTATATATATATACATACAAGGTCATTGTCAGGGTGAAGAAAGGGGTTGGGCCACGCAGTTGCATCCCTATAGACTTGCTGAGATCCAGAAGGCTAATTGAGAGAGAGAGAGAGAGAGAGAGAGAGAGAGAGAGAGAGAGAGAGAGAGAGAGAGAGAGAGAGGGGGCGGGTCTAAATCCATGAATCTTTGAGCACCTTACATTTTTATGATCTTACAAAACCTCTTGAGATGCATGCTCTCTCTCTCTCTCTCTCTCTCTCTCTCTCTCTCTCTCTCTCTCTCTCTCTCTCTCTCTCTCTCTCTCTCTCTCTCTGAGGGAGAAAGCTGTTTCCTGTGTGTGTGTGTGTGTGTGTGTGTGTGTGTGTGTGTGTGTGTGTGTGTGTGTGTGTGTTCAAGGGCCCAATCCTCTCCTTCCTTCCTTCCTCTCCAGTAGTGGTTCTTCTTCTTCTTCATTAAGGAATTCAATTAGAAGTCGAGTTTTCGTGATGTTTCTCATATTTTCATCTCTCAGTGAACTTTCAAGAATCCTTCATTTTATTCATACTTCATCTGGGACGTGCCTGAGTGGTGAAGATATCGGTTTACGTTTGCTAGGTCCTTCGATCGCAGACTACCTCCCAGTCGTAAAAGATTTCTACAGTCTTGTAGGATCATGAGAAATCAGTTGCATATGCAGATGATGCTACTCTCTTTGCCTGAATTTGTTCTCCTGTATGTAGATCTGGGGTTGTTGAATCCCTTAATAGAGATGTAATTAATATTAGTGCATGGTGTAAATCATATACGTGTGTGTTTATATATAACTAGTGAAATACCCAGAATCGATCCCATGAGGGGGTTGTTAGCTAATGCTTCTCCTAGGTTTGCAACCACAACAGTTTGTTGACTCTCAAGTACAGTTGGACACTTGCTTTGAATAAGTACACCCACCCACACCCTTGCTGTGCGGAGAGTTCCTGTATTTTGCCTTCATCTCCGCCATTTCTTCCTACGCTATCTTCTTGGTTACTCGCTGAGAAGTAATGGTGTCACAGGGTGTACTTCTTCGCAGTGAGGTGTAACAGGGACTTTGTGTCCAACTGTACCTTGGCTTTTCTCTCTCATGTCAATATTCATCTTTCAGAGTTGCCAGAAGCTCTTATTTAGATTAATTGTTGCCAGTTAGTACCCAGGATATGTAATTAATTCCCCTTTTTGTAACTTTCATATATAAATTTTCATATATTTCTTAAATAAAATCGAAAATACTAAAGTTTGTCTCTATACATGTAAATGACTGGGTTAAGCTTGGCCTTGTGCCAGCACAAACTTTTGCAATTTGCTTAAACAGTTCATGAAATTGCCATCATAAATAAACGTGGCGTTAAACCTCCGTAGACTTTATAGACCACATCCATTTACTGGTTTTGTTTACATTTGAGGCGTTACCATGGCAACGGGGACGCTTTATGACCTGAGGTTGAAACTTTTAGGGCGATTTGGTCTGGGATATAGAAAAGACTTTTAACCTTGAGAGAGAGAGAGAGAGAGAGAGAGAGAGAGAGAGAGAGAGAGAGAGATCAGCATTTTCACCCAAACTCACTTAGACCCCCCCCCAAAAAAAAATGTTGAAAAAGTGAAACTTGGATGAGGTTGCAGGACCCCCTCCCCAGTAGTACTAAATGAAGAGAGATTTCATGAAATCTATTCAGTCATGAAATGAAAGAATAGAATCATGAAAGGAAGAGGGGAGAAGACATATAGGTCTAGGGTCCAAAGGCCTCTGTCTGTTAATATAAGAGATTTAACGGTGCTACTATAGCGTGAGGTCTACCGCCATATGTCGCCTACCCAGGTGGAGGGAGAGGTCTACCGCGTGACCGCGTCCCAGAGCCCCGCACCTAACCATCGAACATGTGAACTGCCCAAATCCATAAAAAACGTGACCTGTCCACGTGACCTGCCCATATAAAAGGAAGCGAATGGAGCTCCTAAAAAGGGAAAGTCCCGTGCCAACAAGAAGAAATGGCTATAATACTCCACGAACGAACGAACGAGCTCCTAAATCAGTTTTTCCTTCGGCCTAAAAGCGATATCAATTAAGCGATCGTGGTTGGACGCTAAAACGATGATTCTGAAGAGATTAATGCGAGGTGTTGGTCGTCAGCTATTCAAGTCTCATCTTGATAATTTTTGCTGGAAGGTGATGAGAAAAAATTCCAATGATCTATTTGTGTCATTCTTAGAAGATGTACGAAGTATGTATCGCTAGAATAAATGTATGGAAATATATGATAACCTGTTTGATGTACGAAGAGTGTATCGTTAGAATAAATGTATGGAAATATATAACATGTTTATTTTTACCTTTATTCCTCTTTAATGTAATTAGAAATCCAATTATCTATTTAAGTCATTTCTAAGATATGATTAAATTAAGTGATTATTGCTTAAACAAATGTATGAAATGTGTTTTATATATGAGGGATGAATAATTCAGCAGTAGACCTCACGCTATAGTACTAACGGGAGGTAGATCTCACGCTATAGTGTGGTAGACCTCACGCTATAGTAGCACCGATTTAACATTATATTGATGCATTTATAAGACATATTAATATACAGTAAATCATAATCTTAATTTCTCTCAAGAATCTGGGCTTTGGAACATCTGAATATTGCCATAAATAGTTCTCTGGTTTAATGTATGTCATACGTCTTGGCCACTTTCATGAAATGTTATGCAATATGATTGTTTGTTTATATATTAAAGTAATATTCTGGTGAAATGACTTTGACACAGTAAAGATGGAAATGATATACCAAGTGATTACATCTATAGGCCTATGGACCTTTTTTTTAATGAAAGAAATTGTGACTTTTGAAAAATTAGACGAAAAATTCCTATATCTTGGATTAATAAATCTGTATTTCATAAAATATCATATCCAAGATAAGGATATTTAACCAACACTTGCTAAACTTATGATATAATATGAGAAACCCATATTCAATCTAAACTAACTTGGCCAAACCTAAAAGAATATTAATGAATCACCAACTGACACAAAACATCATGAATAGAATAGTTTACCTTCAAATAAAACTGTTTTCTTTCATAACTAAAATTTCCCACCAAATGTTTATGAGTGACAAGAACAGATTTTCTTTTAATTTATTTATTTCTTTTTAGTTCTTGATTTAACTATGGATTTTTGTTGCTTCATCTGATAGTGAATATTGTTATTCAATTTTAATGCTTTGGCCATCTTAGACCTTCTTGCTAAAAGGTTACAGGTTTATTTATAAAATAAAACTTGTTGTTTCATCGTTTTCTGTTGCTTCTTCTAAAGGAATTCTGACATCGTCTTCTTAGATCGGGTGAATTATCACAAACACAATTTCTATCGTCACAATTATTATTATATTTCTCTTTTTTTATATAAAAGTCGTCTTCTTTAGAATTGGTTCATTAATTTTACTATTGATTACAGTTGTCCCTTCAATCACAATTGTTGACCAGAAATAAAAAGGAAAACATTAATTGTTATTTAGGAAGTAAATCGTAAATTGATTGTGAAAGAGTTCCAAATACCTAGCTACTGTTTAAGATTCTTTTCCGTCAACGTGTGTGTGTGTGTGTGTGTGTGTCAAACAAAAACACACACAGGTACAATATATCAGTTAATAGTAGTTGGGACTTCGGTGCTTCCTCCAAGTCGTGTCTGAGAAAAGGTGAAACTCCGGAGGAGGGACCTGCAATAGGGACCCACCGAACAGGATCTCTCCTCGAAGTTACCATAAGTGATCCGTTCTGACGTCCGGAGGGACTGTGGCCTTAACGGATGGGGAGTTCGTCCTTTGCCACCATTGAGACTTCATTGCCTATTGGGTGAAATGCAAGGGCTTCCTGCAGAGAGAACATAGCAGTAGTTTCCAAGTTCAAACTCTAAATTCTCTATTCAAGGAGAAATCTTCAGAATCATTTTGAGCTAAATGTCATAATGAGTTTCTGTCATGTCATAAGGTAGCCATGAAGGTACTTATCTCTTTTGGTACACCACATCTTTATGATGTCTCTCCATTGTAAACCATGAGGTTTAGATAAAAACATAGGAAGAGGGAAGGGAGGTCGCCACCCCTCAAACACGACTGGCATTGGATATAGCACTCGCTCACCCCTAGGGTTCAGGTACAGCACTGTCTTTCCATGGGATGAAAAACAGTAGGAATAAAACATTGCCAATTCTATCAATTAGTCTCCTGAACTTGATGCCATTTCTCTTTTTAAATCCTTTAAGTAGTGATGCACATTTTAGAAATATTCGCTCTCCGGTTGTCAGCAACCCAGGACAAGGATGTACAGTACAATCTGGTAAGAGGAGAAAACGGTGCATCTTGCCCTAGCATCCCTTGACCCAAAGAATAACATATAATGGGTCACGTCCCTCCGTGTTGAGTATCACTATCATGATATCAGGGTCTATTATTGATTGATTAATTTTAAGGATTCTGTCATCCTTATCAGGGTCTATGAATAACCATGTGAAGGCTAGTGTATGGTTTTAATATTTGCACTGAAAAACATTGTTCCCTCTTGGAAAGAATTTGAGGACTACACTTCTACATACAGTAAAAAACTACTCGTCGGTAGTAAGTAGTAGGTTAGCCAAGGCACCAGCCACCCATTGAGACACTACTGCTAGAGAGTTATTGGGTCCTTTGACTGTCAAACAGTATTACATAGGAACCCTCTCTCTGGTTACAGCTAATTTTTTATTTGCCTACACATAACATAGAATACTTTGGCCTATTTTTTACACTTCCCCTGTCCTCATACATCTGACAAGACAGATTATCAAACAATTCTTCACTCAAGGGGTTAAGTACGTAATGTAATTGTTCAGTGGGTACTTAGCTCTCAAGGGTAAGGGTAGAAGAAACTCTTTAGCCATGGTAAGCAGCTCTTCCAGGAGGAGGACACTCCAAAATCAAACCATTGTTTTCAACTCTTGGGTAGTGCCATAGCCTCTGTACCATGGTCTTCCACTGTCTTGGGTTAGAGTTCTCTTGCTTGAGGGTACACTCGGACACACTATTCTATCTTATTTCTCTTCCTTTTTTTAATGGGAAAGATCTAATTAAATGTAGTTTCTGTTCTGAAACTATTTTATTTTTTATTTTGTTACTTCCCTTAGTTTGTTTATTTCCTTGTTCCCTTTCCTCAGTGGACTATTTTTCCCTGTTGGAGACCTTGGACTTACAGAATCCTGCTTTTCCAACTAGGGTTGTAGCTTAGCTTGTCATAATATTAATTACAATAATGATGATGATGATGATGATGAAAAGAGAAAAAAGAAGACAT
Organism: Palaemon carinicauda; assembly: GCF_036898095.1. NCBI lineage: Eukaryota > Metazoa > Arthropoda > Malacostraca > Decapoda > Palaemonidae > Palaemon > Palaemon carinicauda. Next base: position 13,606,376 of record NC_090727.1, on the reverse strand, counting down.
TCTAACCTCATACAAATTGATTAATGATGGACATTAGGCTACTTGCCCTGTAAGGACCTAGGCTCGCTACATCACTTGCTGGGCAGCTAACAAAAGTCCCATTGAAAAGTTGTGCAAAGACCTTTTGGTGCGATCCTTTAGATATATTGCGCTATAAGATAGTTTCTCTCTTCCAGACATCACAAATTTTAAAATATGTATTTTTTGTAGCTATACAAACATGAGTCATTTAAAATGAGTATGCTTTAGCGTGCAAGTTGGTACGGCCTATGAAGAATCATTGAGGATCTGGTGGCCAATATGGCATGCCCTACTCCTCCAAGTTTTGGGTCGATAGGCTGGGCTTGAAGTGGGGAACCACCTCACTAACTCTGGCTGGGACTTGCGGGGATTAAGCAGAGGGAATTAAACTTAAATGACCAGAATGTGGTTTGGCAGACTCATCACTAACTTGCTGTAGGGCGGAGACCTCTCATGCGCCCCTGAACGGTATGAAGACGTACACGCCTCACTAAATAGCTTTCCCGAGGAAGTCTGGACGATCGCACCATCTTCTCTGCAGCAACTTCCACGCCAGAGGTACCTAACTATCGACCAGCGCTCGCTTCCCTCATCTCACAGCACTGATAGGAGGATCACCCAGAACGTCCACCGCTATCCAGAAAGATCTCCGTCTTCCAGTTTACGCAGAACTTAAGCACGCAAGCGGTCTCCTCCTCGTCATTGGAAGGCAGCATGCAAGCTAGTTACATCTTGTCAACGAGTTCCAGAATGACACCAGTTTCCAGCTCCTGACTGCGCCCCAGGCTTTGACTTCTCGCCAACCCGACGCTACGCTTCACGAGAATGACATTCCAGCAGCGAGACCCTGTCTTCATGCTCTTGGCATCCCGAATGAGATCACCCTCTGCGTGATCGCCCACCTACTTGTAGAACTCTTCTTGGAGTTCTATCTCAACTTGCAGTCTAGTTCCTGCTCCCAATTGCCCTCCATCTTGGGATCGTCCAGTAGCACGCAGCGATGCAGATTTTAGAAACCATACAGCAGTGCACAAGCAGCTCGAATTACCCAGCAACGCACAACCGACCTGCAGCTTGCGATCACCTAGCAATTTGTGACCATCCCGCAGCAAGATCTCGCTCGGTAGCAGACTCTTGCCCAGTAGCGAACACTCGCCCCGTAACAAACACTCGCCTAGTAGTGAGCTCTTGCCCAGTAGCAAGCACTCTCCCAGTAGTGAAAACTCTCCCAGTAACAAGCACTCTCTAGTATCCAGCATTCGCCTAGTAGCGAACTCTCACCCAGTGACAATCGCTCTCACAGTAGCGAACATTCTCCCAGTAACGAGCACTCTGTAGTAGCGAGCACTTGCCCGGCGATGAACGACTTCGCCGCGCCATGTGTCAACGCAATGCATAGAAACGCAATATAAGACAATCCAGTCAAACTCACTCCCAGAGCTCCACGTTCGCTGACTCGCTCTAGCAAGATAGAGCGAGACAGTATGCCCATTCTTAGACAGACAGGTAAGAGAGCACTGACTCCTCATAGGCAATATCCAGCCCATAGACATTCCAATGAACCACTATACTCTGTCCCAGCCTTTGGTAAGGATGTTCCATGGTTTGGCAATTTGGTAAGAACACTTTGCCTGGCAGTTACTGGTTAGCTGCAGTGTCCCACAGGTAAGCTTGGACCAGCAGCCTTGACCAGCACATCTTGCATCCTGTTGCAGACTTCTGTTCCTTCAAAGGTCTCCCCTTCTCCTTCCGATCCGAGGTGGAGGAGTTTGGTTCCGGTCCCACCTCAGGAACATCAATCTCTGATGATTGTGTCACCTATCAGATCTAATGTGTGTAACCTTACTGTATCTTTGCGGACGTGGCAACAAGATTCCTCCCAGTTGGAGATGACACCTATGACCTATGATGCCAACCAAGAATAGGAGAAGGCAAAGGAATCCTACTCCTCCTCCAGGAGATAACCTGCACCCCCACACAAACTGTGTTGGAGATTCCCCAGGGAAACCTTTTTCACTGAATCCTACCGACTTTCTCCCATCAAGGTCGTCACTCCAGAACAGCGCATTTCATCAAAGGGAGAAGAGCAGCTTTCACACGTCTCTCCACCAAGGATACTTCCAAATCCTCCAGACGCAAGGAGAATGCAAGACCTTCCCTGCTGGCAGAGTTCACTCCTCTCCTTAGGGAGAGAGTAAGGACTCGAAGACCTTGCCGAAGAACCATTCTGCTAGAACGTCGATTCAGCCTCAGGAGAGGATAAGGAACCCCTCTGCTTCAGAAGTAATGACGATGGTGAGGGAGGCTCCCGCGACATCTAGGGAATCCTCCCAGCACTATGAAGACAACTACAACCCACCCGGAGCTCCTATAAGTAAGAGCTCGTAGGTGGATGATGACCAGGACTTGGGATATGATGACACTTGTTTACTTCAGTGGCGGCTGAGGTCCAGGGGGGTTAAACACGAGGGCTCTCCAGATCCATTGATCCCCATGGTGTCCGAGCTGAGGACGGACCTAGAATGGTAGGTGACAGATGAGAATTTCCACCGAGAATCGACCTCCTTGTACTCCCATCGGAATTGATGATCAGAGGCGTCAAAAGAAGAGTTTGGGCCCATCTGCTTCATCACACAAACTCCTGTCTCTGGTCCAAGTCCGAAAGATCTTAACATATATTCGCAGCACCTTTGCAGTGGAGATGCTAAGATGGGCAGAAGACATATCGGTGTCCCTATCGGCTCACTTCATTCCAGGCAAAAGGAATATGCTTGCACGACAACCTGAGCAGTGCAACTCAGATTGTAGGCTCTGAGTGGTCTGTGAATCGTCTAGTAGCGAACAAATTCTTGACTTTGTGGGGCTCCCTGACAGTGGACCTGTTCGCGACGTCCCTGAACAACTCACTCTCGCTTTACTATTCCCGTCTCGGATCCTCAGGCTCTATGGCAATATGCATTCCAACAATGGTGGGTCAACATCGACATTTACGCCTTTCCCCCATTGTGTCTGATGAGAAGGATGCTCAACAAGGCAAGATCATCCTCCAATTTAGCAATGACCCTCTTGGCTCCACTATGGCATTATGCGGAATGGTTTCCGGACCTTTTTCAGCTGCTGACAGAAGTCCTGAGAGAATTCCCTCCATGGCACGACCTGCTCAAATGACCATACATGAACATCTACCACAAAGCTGTAGAGTTCATACTTCTTCACTCCTGGAGGTTATCCAACATCTCCTCATGCAGAGAGGATTTTCGCAATATGTTGCGATGATGATGTCTGGATACCTACGGGAATCTTCAGCTGTAGTCTACTAGGCCAAGTGGAATATCTTCTGTTGTTGGTGTCGTAGAAGGGGTATTTCTCCCCTCTATGCCTCCATTTCAGCAATAGGGCATTTCCTCATTTACCTTCAAGAGGAAAAGCTCCTCAGTCTGAGCGGTGAAAGGCCATCGCTCAGCCTTAAGCCTCGCCTTTAGACTGAATGGAAGGAATATTTCCTCTATTGGAATTTTCTCTCCTCATTCAAAGTTTCGAACTTACCTGTCCTCAGTCGGAAGTTTGACCTCTTTCATGGAACATGGTTAGTGTTCTTTGATCTCTGAAGTGGAGCCCCTTACAAACTGTTACGCCAGGCATCAGATCTTCACCTGACTCCAAAGACTGTATCCTTCTCGCTTTGGCCTCGTCCAAGAGAGTAAGTGAACTCCATGGTCATTCCTAAGACATCTCCCATTTAAGGGGATGGGTTTATCGCCAAGACTCAAAATTCGGGAGTAGCGGATCCAAGATTCGGGTCATTCTAAATTGAAAGTCTCCGTGATGTAACAGATGACCTAGATCAATTGCCCCTTTGTCCAAGGAGGGCCTCGAGATGTTACCTCAAAAGAACTGCAGGTGCTCGCCCCTTAGTAGAAGCACTTTTTGCCAGCATGGAGAAAGTCGAGGGATCACCAACAACACTATATCAGCAGGGGTTCGTAAGGTCATAGACTGGGCCTTGAATCCTGATCCTTTTCCTCTGAAAAAAAAGACCTAGAGCTTATGTTAGGGGCACTGCCACGTCCCTAGTGTTTAAGAACTACCCTGTGACGTATGTCTGCAAGTGTGTGTGTGGAAGCGTCAAATGACCTTCACCGCCCACTTCCTGCAAGACGTGATCCACAGGAACATGGAGACATTCTCCATTGGACCTTTGGTGGCTGCCCAACAAGTGGTTAAACACCTCTTGCTCATTTAATGACAGGTAGCATGTATTGGAGGGCAGAGGTTACCTTGGATTAAGTCTGGGATGAATGATAAGAATGACTAGCTCTACCTTTCTTTCATCTTCCCCTCTCTGGGCACAGCACCTACGGTACTCTGCACGCTGGCCTCCTCTGTCTGCAGGTAATAACCATTTCCCTTGCGTAACCTGGTATAGAGACATATACTTCTTGGGTCCCCATACTCCCTGGTGAGATAGGATTGGGTATGTCTATGGTTGGTTTAAAGATTCCTATGATTTCTAAGAATTCTTACCTAGACTAGTCACACTGCTGATATCACACAATCACACAGATGGCTCTTAATTACCTACATAGATCATTGGTGCGATTTTTCAGAATACATCCCAGAAATCTCTCCTGTACACTAAGCGCACTCAGCCGGAATTTACACCAAAGTGCTCACCCCTCCATTTTGCCACTGTGCGCCAACCATCTTGCCACTCTGTCGAACTTCCTCTAGCCCTGATGTTGGGAACCTACTCCCCACGTCCCTCTAGGAAGTCAAGCATGCCTCTTACCTCTCAAGGACCATTGGGTCTGTCTTCCCCAGAGAGAGAGATTGCATCAGCTTTTTCTCCTAAGAGGTCGTCATCTCGGGCACATAGAGCCTTTTTTGTGTCGCATTCGGAGTTCCAACTGAGACTTTGCTCAGGCTTGACAAAGCGTCCACTATTCTACAATCTGTTGAAATGTTCTACATGTCCTAATTTTTGTGTTCTGGATGAACGCTCAATGTGCCCCAATGTTTATCAGATGAATGTGCCACTTCCAGTGTGTGTCCCAAGCTCTATGCCTGGTGGGTCATTGATCTTTCCACAAAGGACTCGGTCTTCCCTTCCAGCCATTAGGTTAGAGAGTGATACTCACTGTTCTGCCTATTCTCGACATTATTCAACCATTTGTAGGCTAAACACGATGCTTCATTTATGGGAGGTTCTCCTTTGCATCAATCTCCATATAGGAAACGAAGCGTGGATCCTTATCCTACATTTCCTCTAGTTGCTGTTCTTGCCCAGCAGTCACAGCATTGGCAGTTTTCTACTATCCAGTGTTCAAGACCTACGTTGCCTCAGGAGCTTCTCCAAGTTTATCAATGTCTCCACTGCCTAACACTTTCAAGGAGTGTATAAGTTGACCAAAATTTGACATTTGTTGTACTCCTGTTGAGGAGGATGATAGTCTTTTTTTTTTTTTTTCTCTTCTGATTAGGCGGTTTACCCCGACTTCATTGGAATGTGTAGCCAGGATTAGACGTTCTCATTCCCCTTCCATCTCTTTGACCCACACCCCAGAGGTGTGTCTGGAATGAAAGAATGTTCCGTAGAAGTGTAAGACCTCCCAACTGGTCCGTAAGCAGCATCCTTCTCATACTCCACATCCACTGGTTTAACCTGGGTATCTTCCCATTGTGTGTCTTTGCTCATCACCATTGATGAGACTCCAGAGATCCCTTTGGAGGTAGAACCTTCTGAACAAACAGAAGTTGTTCCCTTAGAGGTTTCTACTTCCAGTGTGGGGGAAAAGTCTTCTTTTATATAGGTCATGAGCCTCATTCGACCAATCAATGGCCATGGGGAAGCTAGTATTGAACGTGTAGTAGGGAGATATACCTTTATAGTGTACTGTAGATAGATTTTTCCTTAAGACTCAGAGTTCCAGGCAGAACCTAAATCTTTCTTGGTGTCATCAGGCTCTTGACATCTTACATCAAGTATTAAAACAGATTTCTGACTGATCCCTTGCTGAAGGCAGTGAGATCATTGAAAACTGCTGCCATCTCCTCTTTTGCATCAACATAAGTTCTACATAAGTTCTACATGCTGGAAGGTGCACATCCTAACCCATCGATCAGGACGTCCACTGTTGACACTGGAGGTGTCTCAGAACTGTGTAGCTCAGCAATCGTCTACTTTTATGCTTCCAAGCTGTCCATCTTAGAAATGTTATCATCAATGTCAACTTTACAGGCATGTTTCTGGTTAGACAACTGGTTATGGGCAGCGTCCTATTTTGCATTTTCAGACAATCTTGGATTCAACTATTTTTTTCTGGAGCTGTAGTTTTTTTTTTTTTTTTTTTTTTTTTTATCAGTGTGCTTTTCTCTTGGTCAACTGTATTCTCCAGCATAGATCTGCAGTCGTAAGTTCTTACCCCGGATGGCTAGTTGAGACTCCCTAGTCCTACGCAATATGTCTGTTACTCGACACCCGACCTTGTTTTCACACTTGGAATTAGCTGCAGCAGCTTAGAAGTGGGAGAAGGATAGCCTGGGTACTTTTTTCAGGAGGGCAGAGTCATCACTCTTTTCTGCTCCTCCTCCATCTAAGTCTCATGCTTCCCCACCAGAACCCACACCTCAGCATTATCGGCTGCCTGATGAAGACCTTACTCATCACAAGAAACAAGGAGACTTCTCGCTGTCCTTTTGCTGTAGGGACCACCCCTTCCGAAAGTTGAGGACGGCGTGGTGCCCATTAGAGATGGCAATTCCCCTGACTTACCACCTGTTGTGGGGTACTTGCAAAGTCATTGTACAAGGTGGCAGTTTCATGTGCCAGAACCCTGGGCGGTAGAATTCTTGTGATCAGGGTATTTCGTCCCGTTCACAGACTGTCGCCCTTCTCTGACTCACTCTGATGAACCTGTCATTATATTTGAGGGGATCAGAGAAATATCTCCTCTTGCAGGGCGAGCTTCACAGGAACTGGAAAAGAATGCAATCGAAGAAGTCTTCGACAGGTCCCCAGGATTCTTCAGCAACATCTTCTAAGCGGAAAAGCTGACAGGAGAAGGAAGACCTGTCGTAGACCTTTCCGACTTCAACCAGGCTATTCAGCAGGATGACTTCCTGCTGTCCATAGACCTCAAGAATGTCTACTTCTAGATCCCTGTCTATCCAAGGTCAAGGAAGCATGTGAGATTTTCCTTTCAAGGAAGGATCCTACAGTTCAAGATGTGCTTCAGTTTGTCCACGGCACCTCAAATGTTCTGCCCTCCCTTCAGTCCAGTCTCCTCTTGGGCTAACGCCACGGCGATCACTCAGTTTCTGGTACAGCACTGTCTCTCCCATGGGAAGAAAAACACTACAAATGAAACAATGCTACTTCTATTGATTGTTTTCTTCTTGTCTATGTTTCTAAATTCTATTCCTTGCAGTAGTAATGAAAACATAGAAAGAGGGAAGAAACAGCGACACCCTTCAAACTGACAAGCGGTGGAATAGAGCACTCACGCACCACTAGGTTTCTGGTACAGCACCTCTCTCTCAAGAGGAGATAAATGCCACAAAAGAAATGATGCGGCTCCTATCGATTGGTCTCTTGAAGAGAGAGTGTGAAATGGAGCAAAGCCTTCAGTTCTAGAGAGTTGATATAGTAAATCATGTCCTCCTGTGTCCATAGACTGGAAAAGTACTGGATTTGGAGATATGGACCACATCCTTGCCAAGTTGTCTGGGAAAAGGAGAAACTCCGGAGGAGGGGCAGGCCTACAAAGGGGATCCACTGACCAGGTTCTCTCCTCGAATGTCACCATGAGTGATCTGTTTTGACTTCTGGAGGACTGTGTCCTAAACGAATGGCGAGTTCGTCCTTTGCCACCATTGGGACTTCAGTGCCTATTGGGTGAAATGCAAGTGCTTCCTTCAGAGAGAAACCAACTGTTCTAGAGATGTGAGGTGCCCCAGGAGTCTTAGCCAACGTATCGCTTCGAGTGAGTTCATTATGAAGAAGGCTGCTGCAACTTTTCTAAATCAGAGCAGCCTGTCTCTAGACAGAAAAACACTTGCTTGGACCGTATCAATACTCGTGCCCAAGTGCTGCAGAAGACTTGGAGGACCAAGGACCAACTTCTTGACTTATCGTGACTCCAAGATCTTGACAAAACTTGAGTAACTCTTTTTGGTGTGGAGTTTGAGCTTCCGACTCTGCCAGTAACAGCTAGTCATCAAGGTAACACTAAAGTCTGATGTCCATGGTGTGAGCCCAGGATGACACCAGGGTAAAGACTTGTGAATACATATGAGGCTGAAAATTGGCCAAATCAAAGGGGACACTATTGGAATCTTCTTACTCCATAACCAAAGCAGAGATACTTTCTTGATAGTGGATGGAATGGGATTTAATAGTACTGTCCATGTCTTTGAGGTCTATGGACAGCTGGAAGTCTTTTTGTCTGATTGCTTGTAAGACTGTGCTGGGAGTCTCCATTTTGTATAGTGTTTGAAGAACCAAACGGTTCAAATGAGAAAAGTTGATGATTGGTCTCCAACCCCTGTCAACTTTTCAACCATGAACAAGTTGCAGTAGAAGCCTGGAGACCTGTCATAGACGTCCTATGGCAGTCTTACCCTGCATAGTCTGAACCTTGTCTTGTAAGAGATCATCTTTGGCAGAGATCATCTTTGGCGAACCCTCTCAAGTACAATAACTGGATCTTCGGAATCTGATTGAGAGGAGGGCGGCAGTTGGTGAACGGCACAGAGCACTCGGGTGACTTGACAGGGATTCCCCTCAAGCGGTGTCACGAGAGGAATAATTTCTTCGCCGACCATGACCACTCCAGTTGGATTGTCCATGGCAACAAAAGGAATGAGACGAGTTGCCCTGTCTTCTGTAATTAGGATGGCCTGGGCTAACTCTGGCTTAGTGGAGGCCATAGGAGTTTTTAATTTGAAGTTGCTCATCAAAAGAAGGTGGCTTGGCTCACTTTCTCCCACTTTTCAACTACTGCTGCGCCTTATTCAGGAGGGAAAAGGTCGGGCATTATGTCAACGGTGTGTTATGCCAAGTCAACGCATACTTTGACGCCATCCGACGAACCAACTTGTTTATCACTGCTTCCCGACGCTTGAAGATGCAATTGCTCCAAAGGAGGGAACACTGGTGGATCAAAAATTCAAGAGCCTTGGCCAGTTAAAGGACGAATTCTTCGTACGGTTTCCTTTTTCTTGGAATCGGTGAGATTTTCCGAAACAGCAAAGTAGGAGTTTGTTACTGACCAATGGTCCAACAGTGAATATACTTGCAAGGCCAACATAACAGTAGTTTCCAAATTCAAACTCTGAATTCTCTATTCAAGGAGAAATCTCCAGATTCATTTTGAGCTAAATGTCATGATGAGCTTTTGTCATGTCATAAGGTAGCTATGAAGGTTCATATCCCTTTTGGTACACGACATCTTTATGATGTCTCTCCATTCTAAATCATGAGGTTTAGATAAAAACATAGGAAGAGGGAAGGCATTGGGTATAGCACTCACTCGTTCCTAGGGTTCAGGTACAGCACTGTCTTTCCATGGGATGAAAAACAGTAGGAATAAAACAATGCCAATTCTATCAATTGGTCTTTTGAACTTGATGCCATTTCTCTTTTTTTAATCCTTTAAGTAGTAATGAAAACTTCACATTTTAAAAATGAATTGCCCTCTGGATGGCAGCAACCCAGGACAAGGATGTACAGTACAATCTGGTAAGAGGAGAAAACGGTGCATCTTGCCCTAGCATCCCTTGACCCAAAGAATAACATATAATGGGTCACGTCCCTCCGTGTTGAGTATCACTATCATGATATCAGGGTCTATTATTGATTGATTAATTTTAAGGATTCTGTCATCCTTATCAGGGTCTATGAATAACCATGTGAAGGCTAGTGTATGGTTTTAACATTTGCACTGAAAAATATGTTCCCTCTTGGAAAGAATTTGAGGACAACACTTCTACCTACAGTAAAAAACTACTTGTCAGTAGTAGGTAGTGATGAATTATCATTATAATTATTTACATTGACATATATATATATATATATATATATATATATATGATGATCATTGTTATATGTACCTTTATTGCTAATACACCTTTAGCATATATGTTGTGTTAGCAATACATGTATGCAAGTATTCTTGTTTATTGGAGCATAGGGAATACTATGTTGCATTTATATAATCTCATGTGGCATGCATTTCATATTTTAATTATCTGGTATTATTGCAACCAGTCTTTCCCGTAGCCCGCCACTGTTAACAGCTCCTTCCAGTGTATTACGTTTATTTTGATTATTTTCACTTATTATATGGCTTAAGAACTTACGCAAGTGTTTCTGTGAAAACCTTATTTACTTTATATCTAACGATAACTAAGATGGCGCAGTGATTGATTTGCCATAAGTGAATTTTGATCATTTAGTGAACTTATCCAACCAGCCTGGACAATGCAAGAAGTGTTTGTGTTCATCGTAACCAAGTTCGTTAGCAGTTGTGAACCATAACTTCGTTATGATGTATACACTGGCAGCGACTTTGTTTTGTGATTACAGTGACTCTATATAGGGCTGTGTTTATTCTAGCAATCTGAGTTTAGGGCTAATGTGCGTCGGCCATCTGCAGAGGCCGGAACAAGAGCGTCACATTCATACTCAGCTGCGTTCGAGGGGAGACTAACGGCTCTTGCTGTGCATGCAACAGCCACGGCAGTCACAGTGTTACCAGATACAGCATAGCTCTGTTGCCTCGAGCTATTGTACTCGGTGATTGGCTACCGTTTGTGACGTCATTGTGACGTTACCACTGACGGCATTGAGTGATATTTTCTCATGGATTTCGTGAGATTTTTCTATTTATGCCGCAGAAACACGATAAAGGAAGGAGACCAAAGACTTCTGAGGTTTCTCCCCCATCATCCCCAACCCCAACTGACATGACGTCATCTCCAACGCATTCAAGATCTACTTCTCCTTCATCAACCCCTTCAACCATGGATTTTATCAGCAAAATGTTTGAATACATGGATAAAAAAGATGAAGAAAGAAGAAAACAGGATGAAGAAAAGAAGACAATGTCAGACATCAGGAAGAATTCAAAGCATTAATTGAAGCTATGACTGGTCCCAGGCATACCCTATCTCAAGCAAGTGGTATAGGGCCCCCTACCCCAGCACCATCGTCTGCAAGTGTTCTTCAAGTGCCTAATTCAGCTGTGCAAACACCTAAGGTAACAGTAAATTTGCCTCCACCATTAACCCATGATGTTACTTATAGTCAATACACAGAATGGAAGCAGAAATGGAAGGATTATGCTGTTATGGTAGATTTGGATAATTTACCTCAACCTAAGCAGTTGATACAGCTAAGGGCATGTCTCAGTGTTGAGATGAGATGCTTGTTAGAACACAATTTGGGTATTCCACCAGACTCAACTATGCTTTTGGATGATGTTTTATGTCATATCGAAACTTATGTAAAGGGTCAGCAGAATGAAGCACTTCCTCGGTTAGCTTTTACTCAATGCAAGCAAGCAGAAGGCGAGTCATTAACAGATTTTTTTGTTCGTTTACAACAGCTCTCAGAGGAGGTTGATTTATGTAAAGGCGTTAACTGTGTGGAGGCCCAAATGAAACATGCTATTTTGGTTGGCATAAGGAATGAAGAACTCGCCAAGAAGCTCATTAGCATGCCTACAACAACAACACTTGAGGAAGTGAAGCTGACTTGCAGGGCTTTTGAGGCTGCAAAGAAGACAACGACGGAGCTTAAAGCTCCACAGACTTCAGTGCGTGCCGTGTCAAACTACAAGAAGTTAAAGAAGGCATTTGCTAAACCGGAGCAACCTAAGAAAATTCATCAGCAAGAGAAAACTCCTTCTTCAAGTAGCAGATGCAAGAATTGTGGTCAACAGCATAATAGTGACACATGTAAGGCAGTATCCCACAAGTGCAGGAACTGTGCTAAAACTGGCCATTTCCCATATACTGCCGCATGCCTAGCATTGGCTAAGGAGTGCCGCATTTGCCATAAATTTGGCCACTATGATGTTTGTTGTGCACAGAAAAAGTCAAAGGGACCAAGGGAGTCGAAAGATTTAAAGGAAACCAAATTGAACACCATCAAGATATCTTCCCCAGCCATACGTTCAATTAATTTACGTCCCCTAAGCTGTCCCTCACCACCTATCAATTTACATGTCACATTTGGCAGTAAATCAGGGAAGATCAATGTTATCCCTGATACTGGTGCAGATACCACTGTCTTTGGAGTGCAACACTTACAAGCATTGGGTATTGATGTCAAGGAATTGTCTCCGCCCCCTGAGTTGCAGTTTTCCAATGCCGATGGATCACCCATGGAAGGTAACGTCTTGGGATCAATGGAGGCCGTCATGACTTATGGTGATATCTCATACAAGGGGTATATTGATGTTCTTAGTTCTCTCCTAACACCATTACTGTGTTATGATGCCCTCCGCCACCTGAGGATCATTCCCTGGGACTTCCCACGTCAAATGCAAGAGAGGAAACTTAGCAGGACTTCAGCAGGAACCAGTCAGGTCCCAGTCAGCCAAGTTAATACATGTGAACAAATGTCCGTTCCTCCGCCTCCAGCCACATCCTGACCTGAGGAAGCCAGGCAATACTTTCTAAAGGAATATAGCGATGTGCTAATGACAAAGGAGCAGTTTCATCAAGGAGCACAACTCAAGCCAATGACTGGACCACCTATGCGTATTCACCTGAAAGAGGATGTGAAACCCTTTGCTATCTACACTTCACGTCTTATACCACTAGCCTTTCAAGAAGACGTCAAGACTGAGTTGGAGACATTGGTAGCACAAGGTATCATTGAACCTGTTGGGGATCAGCAATCCCCATGGTGTCACCCCTTAGTGGTCGTGGCCAAACCTACAGGTGGTGTTCGTGTCACCACAGATTTAAGCAAGTTAAATTCATAGGTTTTAAGGCCTGCACATCCTTCACCATTACCATTTAGTGCAATCAGGAGTATTGATCCTAATTCAAGGTATTTCTCCACCATGGATGCATTGTGTGGGTACTGGCAGATCCCACTAGCAGAGGAAGACCAAGCCCTTACAACATTCATCACGCCCTACGGTCGGTATTGCTAACGTCGTTCACCCATGGGATTCAGCGCTTCAGGGGATGCCTACTGCAGGAGAGGTGATATCGCTCTTCAGGGCATCCAACATTGTGTCAAGGTTGTGGATGATATCCTTGTATATGATAAGGATTATTATTCTCACTTATATAGGCTCAACAAAGTTTTGTCTCGCTGTAGGACTCATGGTATTACTTTAAATGCAGAAAAGTTTGTTATTGCTAGCCCTACAGTATCTTTTTGTGGGTATACGTTATCTGAAAATGGAATTGCAGCCGACAAGGAGAAAGTTCGAGCGATATCAGAGTTTCCAAAGCCAGCAAATCTGACAGATTTAAGGTCATTCATGGGCCTTACTAACCAATTAACAGAATTTTCACCCAATCTTGCAGCTGCAGCAGATCCGCTTCGGCCGCTAATGAGCCCTAAGAGATCCTTCACGTGGACAGCAGATCATGATGCCGCCTTTGCCAGTGTTAAAAAGGCTCTCTCTCAGCCACCTGTGCTGGCTCATTTCGATCCGACATGCCCCACCGTACTACAAACGGATGCTTCTCGTTTATATGGTTTAGGATACGCACTTCTACAAGACCATGGAAAAGGCCGTTTCCGCATGGTCCAGTGTGGTTCAAGATTTTTGGCCGATGCAGAAACTAGGTGGGCCACCATTGAGCTAGAATGTTTAGCTTCAGTTTGGGCTATGAATAAATGTCGCCATTACTTACTTGGATTGCCCCATTTCACATTGGTGACTGACCATAGACCCCTGATACCCATCTTGAATACATATACATTGGATGCAATAGAAAACACACATATTCAGCGTCTGAAAGAGAAAATTTCACCCTATATCTTCACTGCAGTATGGCGTAAAGGCAAGGAACATTGCATCCCTGATGCCCTTTCACGTTCCCCGGTGAGCCACCCAACGCCTGAAGATGATATGTTAAATAGTGAAACCCATCTTTCCCTCAGGAGTGTTGTAGCCAAGACTGTGGATGCAATTTCAGAAGCGAAGACATCAGATACACAAGATCTTATCTTGGAAGAGATTCGCACCGCAGCACGTGAGGACCCCTCGTACACAAGACTCCTCCAGAACGTTGCCAACGGATTCCCCAGTCACCGTTACAATCTCCACAATGACCTACTACTGTACCCTATTGGAAAATAAGGGAAGATTTATATACCGATGATAACCTTGTCCTGTATGGTAGCCGAATAGTAATTCCCTTAGCTATGCGACGCAGCATTTTAAGACGCCTTCATGACAGCCATTGTGGAGCGGAGGCGACTAAGCGTCGGGCTAAGCAGACTGTATATTGGCCTGGTATTAATTCAGACATAGCAAATACTGTCCATGCCTGTGAGCCATGTCAGATAATGCAGCCAAGCCAACAGCGGGAACCACTATTATGCAACGAAAACCCCTCTCGTCCCTTCGAATCAGTATCGGCTGATTTCTTCAGTGTTGCTGGGAAATCTTTCCTGGTGTATGTAGACAGACTATCTGGATGGCCTGTAGTTGTAAAATTTGGTACCAATACTACAGCGGAAGTAACAACACGACACTTCAGTCACATCTTCCGAGACTTAGGTGTTCCAGTAAGGCTGAGGACAGATGGTGGACCTCAGTTTACCAGCTCAGAATTCAAGAATTTTCTAACCCGATGGGGTGTTCAACATGTGATATCCACACCTTACTATCCCCAAAGTAATGGCCATGCCGAAGCAGCCGTGAAGAAGGTCAAACATTTTATCCTAAAAGTAGCACCTTCTGGGAACATCGACACCGAAGATTTTGACAAAGAATTATTGGAAATACGGAATACTCCTAACTATGCTGGCCTTTCTCCAGCGCAGATATTATATGGCCAAGCCCTTCGATCATGCATCCCAGCCCATGCATCATCATTCAAGCAGGAGTGGCAAGAAAAAGCAAATGAATATGACCTTTGTAGCATCACGTACAGAAGCAGCCAAAATAAGGTACGACAGCCGTGCACACCCTTTGGAACCACTAAAGCTCAATGATAATGTCCGTATCCAAGACCCTATCTTCAAGTGATGGGATAAGACTGGCATTATTATGGGCATCGGTAGGTCACGAGACTACCATGTGAAGTTACCCTCAGGAAGAATATTATATCGTAACCGCCGTTTCTTACGCCCTGTACCTCATTCTCCTTCACATTTGCCTGACGAGACACAGCAATCTCCAAAGAAGAGGGATGTTGTCCCTGCTACTAGTCAACAACAGGAAAGTAGCACTCAAGCTGAGTATCGGCGTTCACCGAGATGCCATACCCATTCATATAGCTCATTGAACGCAAAGGGGAGGGGAAGGTGATGGATTATCATTATAATTATTTACATTGACATATATATATATATATATATATATATATATATATATATATATATATATATATATGATGATCATTGTTATATGTACCTTTATTGCTAATACACCTTTAGCATATATGTTGTGTTAGCAATACATGTATGCAAGTATTCTTGTTTATTGGAGCATAGGGAATACTATGTAGCATTTATATAATCTCATGTGGCATGCATTTCATATTTTAATTATCTGGTATTATTGCAACTTTGGGCTTCCTTGGGGCTTCAGGGCTCGCCCTCCAAGGAAGCCCTGTTTGACATAATCAGGTTAGGGGCAGCTGTCAAACAGTTGCCGACGTTAGCAGAGGTTGATCCTCTGTCTATCATCGCCATCGATCTCCTGTGCGCCAGCGCTCTCCTGCTCGCCAGCGCGCCACTGCGCGCCCATAGCCTGATGCGCTCCATGTGCGCCCACGATCTCCTGCGCGCCCACGATCTCCTGTGCGCCCACGATCTCCTGCGCGCCCACGATCTCCTGTGCGCCCACGATCTCCTGCGCGCCCACGATCTCCTGTGCGCCCACGATCTCCTGCGCGCCCACGATCTCCTACGCGCCAGCGCTCGCCTGCGCGCCAACGTTCTCCTGTGCGCCCACGATCTCCAGATCTGGGTGCAGGAGGGAAGATGCCTTCTTCCCCTGCTCGCCAGCGATCTCCTACGCGCCAGCAGACACAGACACGCCATCAGACCCCTCCTGCTCGCCAGCATTCCCCTACGCGCCATGGCGCGCAGTCACCAACGCGCCCACGCACGCCCTGCCCTTTCGCCCATTGCAGATGTGCGCCCTCTTGCACGCGCGCGCTCAACGCTATCACCCTCACGGGCTCATAGAGATCCTGTATGTCCACGCACACTCGAGCAATCGCCTCCGTGCGTGGGAACGCTTGTTCAACCTACTGCGAGGCCTCAGCATTCTCAAGAACGCACCCCTGCGCGCCATCGATCACCTGCGCGCCCACGCGCTCCATCGCCCATGCGCGCCCGCGCGCTCCATCGCCCCTGCGCGCCCACGCGCTCCATCGCCCCTGCGCGCCATCGATCACCTGCGTGCCCACGCGCTCCATCTCCTGCGCGCCATCGCTCGCCCACGCGCTCCATCGCTCGCCTGCGCGCTCCATCGCTCGCCCGCGCGCTCCATCGCTCGCCCGCGCGCTCCATCGCTCGCCCGCGCGCTCCATCCCTCGCCCGCTCGCCATCGCTCGCCCGCTCGCCATCGCTCGCCCGCGCGCCATCGCTCGCCCGCGCGCCATCGCTCGCCCGCGCGCCATCGCTCGCCCGCTCGCCCGCGCGCCATCGCCATCACCCGCGCGCCATCGCCATCCATCACCCGCGCGCCATCGCCATCACCCCCGCGCCATCGCCATCACCCCCGCGCCATCGCCATCACCCCCGCGCCATCGCCATCACCCCCGCGCCATCGCCATCACCCCCGCGCCATCGCCATCACCCCCCCGCGCCTGCACGCGCGAACGATCGCCCGCACGCGCGAACCAGGTAAAATCCCATTGTGCGAGCGCCAGCGCGACCACCAGTGCGATTTCGCAGCGGGATTCCCAGCGCGATCCCATGCGCAAGGCTGCAGGACCGCATGCGACCAGGTCTTCGTCTTCCCCCCCCCCTTGGCAAGCGCAGACCAGCGCAGGAGAACACCGGATAGGTCCAGGAACTTTCCTTCTTCCCCTTCTTCTTTTCAGGAAGACCCTGTTGTGGTTTCTATTCCTAGGGATCTAACGATCCCCTTCCATCCAGAGGGAGTCTCTGTTAGCACCGCTGTCAATAAGCAGCCATGGTTTGGGTCCCTTGTCAGAGCTGTCATGCAGGCCTTAAAGCCTGCTTTCTCCGAGTTTGGCCTCAAATCAGCGGCAGTTCCGACCCTCCTGAAGAGGAAGAAAGGAGTAGACGACGTGGTGACTTCTCCAAGGGTTAAGCTGGCTCCTCAGAAGTCTTTGAGGAAGGCTCCCTCCCTCCCCCAGACTTTCTCTCCTTCCCCTTTGGACGAAGATTTCCTGTCCTCAGGGGATTCTCGTGAGGTGAGGCGTTCTCCCATTGCACCAATGGGAGAAACCCCACCTCGCGTAGAGAAGTCTTCTGGGGTAGGGGTTGAGAAGAGCCTCCCTCCATCGCTGTTGAAGTCCTGTATCCCTCCCAGGAAGGAGTCGAAGGACTCTAAGACTGTCCCTAAGTCGTCCTCGAGGATGAGACCAGAGCCAGCCAAGCCCGCGGAGAACGTCCACGAGTCCCCCCAAGAAGAGCCTTTGGGGACAGGAGACTCTGATGACGAATCTCAATGGGTTCTCGGATCTTGAGATTCCCCCTCGAGAGGGCAAGGACACGGTCCTGGACCGAGTCTTTGGCACTCAAAAACCCCCTAAGGCCAGCGCAGCTTTGCCTTGGTCCCAAGGGGTCAAGAGTGCCAGAGATAAGGTTGAGGGCCAGATCTCCGAGCTGGCCTCCTCCAGCCGTTCCAGCGCCGGCAACAAACTCCTCCCACCTCCTCGTGTCCATCAGAGGAGGTACTTTGAGATCATGGAGGAGTCTTGTTTAGCTCTTCCGTTACACCACTGTGGAAGAGCTTACCAGGGTAGTCCCTCTAGAGAGAGACTCCAACCGGCAAGTGTCTTTCTCGGCCTCGGAGATCCTCAGTCAGGAGAAGGTGGCGAAGTGTGCCATGCAGGCAACTTCGTGGCTGGATATCTGGCTAGGGTCTCTCTGCATCCTGTTACGATCCGAGGACCTGTCCAAGGAGAGTACCAGGAAGGCCTTGGAGACCTCCTTTCTTTCAGGCACTCGTACCATTGAGTTTCTAGCCCACCAAGTCTCGAACATGTGGGCTAATTCCATCTTGAAGCGTCGAGATGCGGTGTCTGAGAGATTTCACGCGAAGGTCCCCAGCACAAAGGTCAGCAGGCTCAGACATTCCTCCATCTTAGGGAGGAATTTGTTTGAGCCTAAAGATGTGGAACAGGCAGCATGAGAGGTGGAGGAAGTCCAACTAGGACTCTCTCCTACATAGGGCTCTTACATCAAAGCCCTATAAACCTCCAGCACCTCAACAACCTCGCCCGTCCAAGACAACGAAACCGTCAGTGGCAGCAAAGATAACAGTGTCAAAGCCCTTTCCTGTCAGAGACAGGAAAGGCAAGAAGTCCTCCAGGGGAGGGAAAAATCCTAGAGGGAGTGGCCGAGGCCGCAAACGCTAGGATTGGCAGTCCCCCTGCATGTCCACCAGTGGGGGGATGCCTACAAAGTTGCGCGATCAGGTGGCAGCAACTCGGGGCCGATTCCTGGACGATTTCCGTAATCAGTCAAGGATATCGCGTCCCGTTCACAACATCTATACCTCCCCTGACAGCGGATCCAGTGTCGTTGAGCTCCCTTGCTATGGGATCGGCTAGGGGGCAAGCCCTTCGGGCAGAAGGCGAGACCATGTTGAAGAAGGGTGCTCTCCAGGAGGTCGTCGACGGGTCCCCCGGCTTCTTCAGTCAACTCTTTCTTGTAAGGAACGTGTCTGGAGGCCGGAGACCAGTCATCGACCTCTCAGCTCTGAACAGGTTTGTCAAGCAGACCCCATTCAGCATGGAGACGGCAGACACGGTCAGACTCGCAATGAGACTTCAAGACTTCATGTGTACACTAGACCTGAAGGACGCGTACTTCTAGATCCATCCCAGTCCATCCGTGTTCAAGGAAGTACTTAAGATTCAGCCTAGACAACAAGATCTACCAGTTCAAGGTGCTGTGTTTCGGTCTCTCCACAGCACCTCAGGTTTTCACCAAAGTGTTCACCCTGATACCATCGTGGGCACACAGGATCGGCATCCGTCTCCTCTGTTATCTGGACGACTAGCTGATCCTAGCAGACTCGGAGTCAACCCTTCTTTGACACCGAGACAAACTTCTCGGACTTTGCCAAGATCTGGGGATCATGGTAAATCTCGAGAAGTACTCTCTGCTTCCTACTCAAAGACTGGTATATCTAGGCATGATCTTAGAAACCAAGCTCCACAAAGCCTTCCCATCAGACGACAGGATAGCAAGGCTGAGGAGGGTCTCAAGTCCTTTCCTCAGACGAGACTAACTCCCAGCCCAATCGTGGTTACGTCTCTTGGGTCACCTCTCATCCTTGGCCCGTCTAGTTCCCAATGGTCGCCTCAGAATGAGATCTCTGCAATGGCGACTCAAGTCTCGGTAGAATCAAGGACACGATTCCCCTGACGTCATGGTCCCTATGGGTCCTGCGGAACGGACGGACCTTCAGTGGTGGGTAACAGACAAGAACCTACGAAAGTGAGTGGATCTTCTCGTCCTCCCCCCGGATTTGATGCTGTGGTCAGAATCAGAAAAGTGCCTCCATATAAACCTGCTAGAAATGAAGGCAGTATTCCTGGCCCTTCAACAGTTCCGACAATACCTGGCGGGTCACTCTGTGGTGGTGATGAGCGACAATACCTGGCGGGTCACTCTGTGGTGGTGATGAGCGACAACACCACGGTAGTGGCTTACATCAACAAGCAGGGAGGCACCTTTTCGGAGCAGCTATCCCATCTTGCAGTAGAGATTCCGAGATGGACCGAAGTCCACTCAATTCCACTATCGGCTTGCTTCATTCCAGGCAAGAGGAATGTGCTCGCCGACAATCTGAGCAGAGCGTCTCGGATAGTGAGTACCAATTGGTCTTTGGATCGTCTAGTAGCCAACAAAGTCCTGACTTTGTGGGGTTCCCTGACTGTGGATCTGTTCGCTACAGCGTTGAACTTCAAGCTCCCGCTGTACTGCTCCCCAGTCCCGGACCCCAAGGCACTCTGGCAAGATGCCTTCCAACAACGGTGGGACAACATCGACGTTTACGCCTTTCCCCCGTTCTCTCTGATGAGGAGGGCACTCAACAAGACCAGAATATTGGTCAATCTCTCGATGACCCTGATAGCTCCACTATGGCATCACGCGGAATGGTTTCCAGACCTTCTGCAACTCCTAACGGAACTCCCGAGAGAACTCCCTCCACGACACGAGCTACTCAAACAACCACACGCCAACATCTTTCACAAGGCCGAAGCTTTGCTTCGGCTTCACGCCTGGAGAGTATCCAGCATCTCCTCGCAGAGAGAGGATTTTCGCAGCAAGTTGCGGAAAGGGTGTCTGGACACCTGCGGAAATCTTCCACAGGAGTCTACCAGGCAAAGTGGAGAGTTTTCTATGTTTGGTGTCATGGAAGGGGTATCTCTCCACTCGATGCCACTATTCCAGCAATAGCGGAGTTCTTCGTGTATTTGCGAGGAGAAATGCGCCTTTCAGTCTCGGCAGTGAAAGGCTATCGCTCAGCCTTAAGTCTTTCCTTCAGGCTCAAAGGAGTGGACATGTCTTCTTTGCTGGAACTTTCTTTACTCATACGAAGTTATGAACTTACTTGCCCTCAGTCGGAAGTGAGACCTCCTCCATGGAACGTGGTTCGAGTTCTCAGGTCTCTGAAGAGACCCCCCTTCGAACCATTACGCCAGGCTTCAGATCGCCACCTGACTTGGAAGACGGTGTTCCTACTTGCTTTGGCTTCGGCCAAACGAGTTGGTGAACTTCATGGTCTCTCGTATCGACATCGCCCATTCAAGGGGATGGGGGGAGGTAACGTTCAGATTCGTCCCTGAGTTTGTTGCTAAGACTCAGAATCCGGGAGTGCCAGACCCTCGGTTTGACTCTTTCCGGATTTCGAGTCTTCGTTCCGTAACAGATGACCCAGACCATCTCCTACTGTGTCCAGTAAGGAGTCTAAGGCTATACTGTATCTTAAAAGAACGGCTGCAGTTCGTCCCCAAATGCAAGCATTGTTTGTAAGCACTGGGAGGACAAAGAGGAGGGTCACCAAGAATACTATCTCAGCTTGGATTCGCAGGGTAATCCATCTGTCCCTGAATCCGGACCCTCCTCCGTCACGTCGCCCTAGAGCACATGATGTCGGGCATAGCTACGTCCCTGGCCTTCAAGAAGAACTTTTCAGTGACACAGGATCTACAAGCAGGGGTGTGGAAGCGTCAGACGACCTTCACAGCCCACTACCTGCAAGACGTGACCCACAGGAGGCTCGTTACGTTCTCTATCGGCCCTGTGGTGGCTGCACAACAGCTGGTTTAAACCTCAGGCTCCTTAATGGACAAGTAGCAGAAGGTTGAGGGTATTGTTACCCGGTTTTAGTCTGCATGAATGAAAAGGTATGTCTGGCCCTTATTCTTTTCTTCATCCTCCCCTCTCTTGGGGAAAGCAGCATCCTGGGTTCTCTGCACAGCTGACCTCAAACCACTGCAGGTAAACCATGTTCCCTTGTGTTCCTAGTACAGTATTAAGCTAATACTGTCACGTCCCCATACCCTGACGAGGTGGTGTTGGGAGAGTCCTAGCCTTAAGTTTCCATCTAAAGGACTTCAGGTCAACCTCCGAGGACGTGTCACACTTCATTCCTCCACACACAGCTTATGTAGGCCGCAGCCCTTGCAGAGCAAGGTGCTAGCGAGGTGCAGGGACTCCTTACCGTTGAGTGCCGACACACTTAGATACTGAGTCCCCGGGCAAAAAGCCAAAAGCCAGTAATGGCTGGGACTTACCACCCTACCTAAGGGTTGAGTCACCTATATTAAATAGCGTGGTTTGTATTTCAGTTACGGAACAAATGACAAATTCGTAGGTAATTTGTATTTTTCCTAACTATACAAACCTTAGCTATTTAATCAAACTTGCCCGCCAGCCCTGTCCCCCGTGAAGTCCTACCTCTAAGCAAAGTGAGCTCAGCACAGGTGTGTGTAAGGGGTGGGGGGGGGTGGGGGGGGGGTTAGCAAGCTACCCCTCCCTACCCCCCCGCTAACTAGTGGTGGGATAGTAAACCCTCGTTAAAAATCTAATGGCTCGTCATTTCAGCTACGCCGAAAGTAATTACCCATATTAAATAGCTAAGGTTTGTATAGTTAGGAAAAATACAAATTACCTACGAATTTGTCATGTTGAACTCGGTGAGTATCCCTCACCTGAAGGAACACTTTTAATGTTACTGTCTGAGACGATTTAGTTGGCATACGTTGGACATCACAAAGACGTGGCCCTCGAGGTGTAAATGGGGCATTTTCATCTCAAACCGTTAGAGACTATGCTATGATCCCACAGACCGAGTCCAATGGTCACGAAAGTGGTAAAGTCTTCCCTCTACCGGGACCACCGCGTTGTGAGGGAGTGAATCTAGGTCCTTCCCTTCTCCGAGCCCCCTTTTTCCTAGGTCCGCCTTGATGTCGGGACTGTCTTCTACTCCTGTAGCTTCCTCTCTGGTGTCCATGAAAGGAGCCTGAGGGTTCGGATCTAGGGCTGTATGCAGGCAAAACATCCCAACGGAGTTGGGCTGTGTACCTGGGGAATCAGTGAGGTAGACCACCTGATAATGAGGGGTCAGATACAAAAGCGTCGAACCAGAGGAAGGCTGTGATGACGAGTGGGAAACCGACTATCGATTCCTGTCTGATAGAGGTCTCAGACAGAACGTACTTCCCACAACTGACCCGATCAGACCAACAAACGTGTAGGTCGAACTGGAAGGGCAGAGCCTGGAATTATCGTACCCCCCAGGCTGACAACATCCTGGTCCAGACAGATCGGGCCTGCCCTTTAGGAAATAATACCGTTACCTTCGGTACCTTGTCTAAGCTAACCAAGGCAATCTCTTTCAATCGAACGAATCCGTTGAATGGGAATTCTAGTACCTGGGAGTAAAATCTAGGTCCCCCAGAGGGAGGACGTCTATGCCCTCCAGATTTATGGTACCACCTATATCCTAGTTCCTGAACGGCACTGACTCACCACCATACCTTAGAGCTGCGTCATAGCCCCTTGGATTTCCTTAGAATGTGTTGCTTTTAGCCGTCACAGTTTATGCAGGGTAACATGAACATTAGGATCCTTTAATGGTCCTAGGTCGGTGACGTAGGTAATTGCAAAGCTGAAGGCTCAAAACTCATCCCCACCTACCTGCCCATCCATGGGGTCGTTGTCCAACCTTAGAGAGGACACTCCGAGGAGATAGGGACCTCTAGATGGAGCATTCCTTCCCAACTTCGATACCCAAGGGCGGAGAGCCTCTCTTGCAGGCCAGAGAGAATCATCATCATCCTGATGGGAACCATGCAGGCGAACCTTCTGTAACACAAAGGGGACATAAGTCTGGATGTTCCTTGAACTTTGGTTAGCGATCCTATTCACAGGCTGGGATCAGCTGTATAACTCTTAAAAAGCAATTTTAAAGACAAGTTATTTAATGTATTATCTTCTGGGGTATAGTGCGACACTTGTATTCATGAAATGTGACACTGTTGGCGCATTCGCCACTGGGTGGAAATTTATTTCTATATGAACACTATTTTGTATGGATATTTATCCATATCTAGACATAGTTAGAATTGACTATGCATAAATATAGGCATAATTAATGTATTTCTATTTGAACACTATGTTGTATGGATATTTAGCCATATTTAGACATAGTTAGGATTGAATATGCATAAATATAGGCATAATTAATTTAATTCTATTTGAACACGATGTTGTATGGATATTTATCCATATTTATACATAGTTAGAATTAAATACATGCATAAATATAGGCATAGTTACGTTCATAAATTTTTTAAATCCTTCCCTTTACAGGTAAAACAAAAGATTGGCCACCCGTGGTCTGAGTGATCTCCGACTGTACCGGATCTCCGGTAACTATCCCCGGTACAAACAAAGGTCCGTCATAGTGACAACGTGAACCAGAGGAAATCTAATATTAACCTCAATGCTGATCGCCTGTACGATATCCGGTTAAGCCTGAGATTCGATGAAAAGGATCGTAATGACGATATTGTGATTATTCATGAAAAAGGGTTCATACCCTGATTCTGATCGTCTGATTGATCTCTGTTTGTACCGGAGAACCAGTGACAAAGGTCCGGCAACGTGAAAACGCGATCCTCACCGGTACGATAACATTCTCTAAAACTGAATGTCTGTGTTATCTCCAGTGAAGCCGGAGATTCGATGAAAAAGGGACCGTAATAATGAAACTGTGAAATCCTCATTGGTATCACATTGTTAACTCCGGTTCTGGACGTCTGCTTGATCTCTGTTTGTATGGGAGATCCGGTAGCAAAGGCCAGTCCCCGTGAGATCGAGACCGTCACCGGTACGATAACATTAACCTCAATGAATGTTTGAGTTATCTCCAGCGAAGCCGGAGATTCGATGAAAAAAGGGGCCGGAAAGGTGTAATTGAGATCAAACATGACAAAGGTTCGTGTGCAAAAAGGTCTCAGCCGGAGTCTGAGTGCCGGATTTCACCGTTGCACTCCAAATATCTGACTAGTTCTCACCCAATGAGTATCCATTATAGCGGCGTATAACTCAAGGCGGAGCTAAGCATAACTCAAGGCGGAGCTAAGGGTGTCGGTATAAATCGAACCCAATTAATGACTCGTACACCAACGTTCCTACTAATAGTGTTAGCTATATTAACAGTAACCACATCAATAAAACGTGTATAACATTAAACGTACTATCATCAACTCTGATAATAAGAGGAGGCCTGAATAACTCGTGAACGTATAAAAACGGAGAACGGGAAAATCACCTCCCTTACTCAAGCTAATAAACGAGCACCCTATGCTCTCACTCTCAAGGTTACATAATAAAAGCTAACATCACACAATAATATAAGGAAAGTAAAAAACTGATTGCTTTTATTTTATTTTTATTTTTTCCTTTTTCTTTTTCATTTTTAGTCATTGTAATAACCAAGAACGAAGAATAACGACAACGTAACCAATAAATAAGGATATAGTCTAAATCGAGCCTTCCTGGGGCGAGTACAAACTAACAGACTAAATCGCAAACGTTTAAATCGCTGTTCGGCCAAAACCATTGTTGGCACTATAATATCCAAATGTTTGTATATTTGTAATTTACCTAATGTCTGTTAATGACATAAGGATAAATAACTTAAAGCAATCTGCCGACCTGCGAGGGTCGGGGAAGCAGTGACATGCCCTTAAAATAAATATAAACACCAGCCTTAGCTAAAGGCAAGGCAAATATAAGTGTTAAGTGTATGGGCGACCTCCGGTGAAGCCGGAGCGTAATGAAATGTCCTGAATAATGCCGTCTTAGCCAAAGGCAAGGCAAATATAAGTGTGAAGTGTATGGGCGACCTCCGGTGACGCCGGAGGATAATGAGATACCCTGAATAATTCAATTCTGGCTAATAATTCAATTGTGAAGATATAAAAGCCAAGCCGCAGCTAAAGGCTAAGGCTTAGATCATAGCAAAGCGTATTTACAAACTCCGGTGAGGCCGGAGGGAGAAGAAAGGTCCTGAATAATTATTGTGAATAAAAACACAATTGTAATAACAATGGCTATTGTGGATATGGCCGTGGCCTGAGACCGCAGTAAGGGCCACCGGAGGGTCGTATCTAAACAATATGAAGCCCGTCCCATGCAGTAAACAATATATAAATATAACAATAGAACGAAAGTCATTGAGAATCCCTCAAGCCGGAGTAGAACTCAAGGCGGAGTGGAAAACGTTCATAAACTACTCCCGAGCCGTAACGGGGAGAGGACGAACACGGACCAAAATAACGCTAACAATTGAAAAGTCACGAAAAATAAATAACTCGTAAGTTATCATCCACCCCGAGGGGGAGAGGTGAGGGAGGGAGAACCCGTTGAACGCACAAAACGGAAAACGGGAAATCCGCTCAACCACCAGAGCAAAGAAAGAAAACGAGAGAAAGGGGTAACTCGTGACTGCGAACAGAAAACGGGGACCCCAATCTCTCGCTCTCTTGGACACAAAAACAGGACTAAAAATCACACAACACTATTATAAACGTATAAAATAAAAATGTACATCCATATAACAATACGATCGAAGAATAGCATCTGCTAAAACTTAAAATAAATAGCACAGTCGAGTGACGAACGCCTCGGAGGGGCGGGTACTAAACAAAAACAAAGCTAAATCGCTATCTCGTTCGTAGGCTGGACTTACTAGCAAAAAGTACCATGAGCATAAATACACACACAAAAAAAAAAAAGAAATATAAAAATAAAAATAATAACGGTTCTAAAGGCATAAGGCCAGGGACTTAACCAAGAACCTAAGTGACAGAGTACTAAACGGGCAGACAAAGATGAATTCCCAACAAGTGAACAAACAATGGCCGCCATGAAAGGCCAGACGGGAATAATAAAACAGACTATACTGGATATAAAACAAAAGCCCGGTACAATAAAATACTGTCAAAACAAACTATGGTACTTAACATTGGAATGTGTG
This sequence comes from Palaemon carinicauda, assembly GCF_036898095.1. Taxonomy (NCBI): domain Eukaryota; kingdom Metazoa; phylum Arthropoda; class Malacostraca; order Decapoda; family Palaemonidae; genus Palaemon; species Palaemon carinicauda. The sequence continues at coordinate 13,579,449 of NC_090727.1, read as the reverse complement.
AAGATGAAGCTTCGGACATGACAAAATAAATCCACGATAGATAAAAAAAGACCGAGAGCACAACAAAACAATTCAACACTTTGTATTCCAAAAAGAAGGAAGAAGGATGTTGTTCAGATGGCGCTCGCGTCGTGGCGTGGGTGGTGCGGCGATGGGGGTGTGTCTAGGGCCGTTGTATCGGCCCATCCCTTTGACGAAGGAATTAACTAAATGGAAGACAACCTGTGAATAGTGGATTTCACGCGCCTTTACTTTATACACGACACCCAAAAGGTGCTCGCGCGAGGGTTGTAACCTCAGCATTCCATGCTTTTATCTTTCTCTGGTATAATTGGAAGGTTTTATCAGAAAAGACATACAAGAAGGACTTTTCACCCGGTGCCACAGGTCTCTCCCCAGAAATAGATTTTTCCTTCGTCAAAATCCCTTTACACCTCCGAGGCGAACCCAGAGGTGTATTACCTGAGAACTCGCTTTGAGACCCCAGTTCCTATATAAACAGCTGGCAATAAGAGTCCAGAGCACTGAAAGGTGGCGAAATCAATGGCGCTGCATGGCGCTCCTCAGCCATCGTGCAGCGAGCATCAGTTGAAGTACACCAAAAGACCAGGAACAAAGAGGTAGCAAGGGTGATCAGCTTCAAGTGTAGCATCTCCTACTTTACTATGGAGGGCAGAAAAATCTACATCTTCAATATAAACCTGAAGAATTACATGGTCACTTGTCTTTCATTGGCTAGCCTGGTGGCAGACCAAACCACGAAGGCTGTCGGGAATTTCAGGAATTACAGTAGGAGATCTCAACTCCTTTCGAAAGTCCCCCACAGATGTCCTTCTACACCAGGACAAGTTCTCATCACACACACTTGCTTTGGCATCATTCTGAAAGATAAGAGAATCAAGTACCCCAAAAGTAGAGAAAACTTAAAAGGGAAGAAATGGATGTCAGCACGTCCGAATTTAGAGTGGGTCACCCACTTCAAGCCACAGCCTGTCGACTTGACACATAAGCGAGTAGGGCATATTGGGTGCAAGAGTTTACACATTTTGAATGACACACTTTTTTTTTCATGGGAACAAACCAGCTTTAAGAACTTGGGTCGCTTAGTGGCAGCAATTCGTCTGACATCTTGTGCTTGGGGATTCATTTCAGAGGAGGATTCCCCCTTGGTGCTTATCAGCTTTGAGAATTTCGCAAAGCCAAGAGATCTTGTTCTTAGTGTCTTTCTTTTTTGTCTTTTCCGTACTTACAAAAAGTGTAGTACTGTAGAAAAGCAGTATCCAGTACGCTTCAAGTACAGTATAAGCGGAGAGTCCTTACAGGATAGAGTAACAGATCATCGGGATTATCAGGTTCCTCCTTAGGCAAAGAAATGGAGGAGTCAAATCAACAATCATTAATTTTGATGGCTTTGTATTTTTGCAACAAAGTCGGGTACAAATAGGAACGACAGCAGCCTCCACCTATTATATGTAGTGTGCTCTTGCTTGGACCGTATAGATACTCATGTCCAATAACTTTGAGGATCGAGGACTGACTTCGAGATTTATCCAGGCGCGATCTAATATCTTCCTCGTGACTCTCCTTTTGATCCTGCTCATGCTAACAAAAATTTTGTTAGCATGAGAGCGAGCCTATGTGGTTTGTTTGAGGCAAGACCTCAGAGCCCTCCCAGGCCATAGAAACAGTAGATCATTAGTCACAGAATGAAGACACTCCATCCTGAGGGGCCTGAGGGGCCCCCCATCTTGGAAACCATTGCAACTAGATTTTGAGTCTTGGCAAGGAACTCGAGGACGGAACCGAGTGTTACCTGTCCCCATCCCCAAGAATGTACATCATAAGAAAGACTATTCAACTTGCTGACCCTCTTTGCTGAGGCCAGTGTGTGAAGGAAAACCGTCGTAAATGTGAAGTCACAGTCTGAGGACTCAATGCTTCAAAAGTAAGCAAATCGTATAAGTGTTCTACCAGGTTTTTCCTGATGACGACGATTCTTCTGCCTTCCAAAGAAGTTGATCTTGTGGTATCATTATCCCATGTCATTGAGCATGCTCCGACTAATGCTCGCCGCATGCCAGCTGAGACACCTCGCCGCACGTTGGCCAAGAAGCGCCCTGTTGCGCCATCATTTTCACCTAATTGCGTCTTGGCCTCTTACAATTAGCTTTTTGTTTCTGATCAGAAATCCAACAGGGAATTTTCTGGTTGTTCACCTTGTGCATTGCCAGTACACTTGGCGAAGGATTCGCCTGAGCTCTCACCCTCACCATATTATCTTGCTCTCGCCTTTGTGCTTGCCGTCATCAGCGAGGAGGCCCGAGCTTCCCGTTATGCCTAGAGGTCCACGTATCTTTCACACTATAGACTCCAAGGAAGCTATCTCTATGTTGAGGGCTAAGGACAGGGAAAACAGTGATCAACATGATCATTGTCATGATGCACCCAGCAAGACCATGTGCTAGCAGCATGATGGTGGAAGATGGGTGATTTGTCTGCCATCCCACAAGGTAAAGGAGCACGATGCGCATCCACCATTCCACAATTCAATGGATCTCCCTGCCTTCCCTCGCAGTTCATGCCTTCAAGAATCTCGCCTGCAAGTCTCATGCACTCATGAAACATACCCCCCCCTCTTTTCAGGCTCACCCTGTCTGGACACTTCTCCTCCTGTTGTTATGTGGAGGATGATGGTGTGTTGCTTGTTCAGGAATGGATCCTACCACCCAAATCTTGGATCTGAGACAGCCTGTGGATGTGGCTCTCCCTCCAGACTTTGAAGTCGTAGCCCTGAAGCAGAGCCCTGTCAGGCAGCAATGTGTGTCCTCCATTTCCGAAGGTGATTCCCAAACTTCTCATAGTTCGGCCTCTATTACCATCAGCACTAATAATCCTCCTACTTCCTAAGATCAATCAGAAGCCGACAGAAATGAGCTCTTTTGATCCATAGTGCTCGTGTCAGGTGGTAGGATCAATTTGTCCCTATTGATTTAGACAACATCTTTGCTTTGTAAGGTGAAACTATTCCATTATCCTGGCCCAGTTTCCCCTGATGACTTGACACTGCAGGATAACCCCATGTTGCAGTCTCCTACTATTTCTGGTCCAAAGCTCTGGAGAGAAGGGTAAGAAGTCCCAGAAAGATGCAAACATTTTTAATGAAGTCTGACGACACTGCTGCTCAACCCCTAATTAAGATCACTTGGGTAGCATCTCCGGTGTAACAAGCCGTTTAGAGATATGACATAATAATGGGAAGCGATGATTATTGACAGATTCTACTGCGTCTTCAGCAGTTTTAATTTCTATAAAAGTATTCCACAAAAAAGTAGCACAGTTACCATAAGATTTGACACAAATGCTTACTGGAATTTGAATGTCGCAGAATATTAGCTTGAATTACGAACATAATTGTAGATATTATTTAGTGCTCATATTAGTTACACTGGTAATTTTACAAAGTTAATCATAGCAGCTAAGGTATCGGCAACAGAGAGGAACACAGAGGGATTACAATTACTTTAAACAATGAGCATCTCATTCTAAGATAATAGGTAAGACAAGGCCTAGACTGGCTATTTTTGATAATAGGATTAAAATTAACAGCCTATTCCTCCAGCTGGGGCCTGCTTAAGGCATGCCCTGTAGGGTGGGACAGGCCATGGACTCCTCTGTCTCTGGGCACTAGACGATGGAAGCGGGTCAACTGTCATATGTCGACCACCCTCTCTCCACCACCGATACCCGAGGGAAACAAAACTAGATCAGCGTTTTGCTTAGGTCAACAAGTTAGTGTCATCAGCGAGACACAGCATAACTGGGAAGCAAGGTCACAAAGCACCACCTTTGTGAGAAGTTGCCTCGGCAGCCAACTGTCAGCTCTGCAGCCGAGAGTTTGAACTTAAACTGTTACTATGTCAGCCTTGTGAGTGTTCATGTTTGGGCTATTGGTCAGGCACAGTCTTCTACTTTGCAGTTTCGGAAAACCTCTTGTTTCCAAGAAAAGGAGACGGTACAAATAACTCGTCCATTCACGGGCTAAGACTCTTGGATTTTTTACCCACCAGTGTTCCTTCCAGTGGAACAATTGCATCTTCAAGTGTCAGGATGTTGTGATAAACAAGTTGGTTCATCAGATGGCATCTCAGGATATGTTGGCTTTGCGTAACACCCCATTGTTGCAATGCCCGACCTTTTTCCCTCCTGAAGAAGTCACAGCAGTAGTTGAGAAGTGGGAAGAAGTGGGCTAAGCCACCTTTTTTCGACGAGTGTGTTTGAGTAAACAAGCTGCTCTGGCTGCCACTAAGCCCAAGTCACTCCCCCCTGCCTAAGCAGCCTCAGTATCAGGGCATGCTTCTTCCTGGGGCCAGCCATCTTCATTACAAAAGACAAGGCAACTCGTCCCATTCTTTTCGTCCCCATGGACAATCCAACAGAACTGGTCGTGGTAGGAGAGGTTCAAGTTAGGGAAGTCATTCCTGTCATGACACCACTACTGGGAAACCCCTGTCAAGTCACCGGACAATGTGGCAATTCTACGTGGCAGATCCCTGTATGATAGAGGTCCTTCCCTCTGGTTATCTCATCCCTTTCACGAATTGTTGCCCCCCTCTTAATCAGATTTTGATGACCTGGTCATTATACTTGCAAGAATCCGCCAAAGACCTTCTCTTACAAGACAAGGTTTAGATTATGCTAGGAAAGAATTTCATAGAGGAAGGCCAAGACAAGTCTCCATGCTTTTACAGTAACTTGTTCATGGTTGAAAAGCTGACGGGCATTTGAGATCATTCATCGACTTGTCTCATTTGAGATATAAACATTTTAAAATGGAGACTCCCTGCACATTCCTATGAGCAATCAGACAAAACGACTTCCTGCTGTTCATAGACCTCAAAGATGCATACTGTACTTTCAAATCTCAGTCCATCCAAGAACAAGAAAGCATATCCACTTTGTTTTAGGGGAAAGGAGATCTCTAATTTGTCACTTGCTTTGGCCTGTCTATAACCCCTACAAGTGGTCACCCTGGTGTTGTCCTGGATTCACACCATTGACATCAGACTTTGGTGTTACCTTGACGACTGTCGGCTAGTGGTAGAGTTCGAAGATCTTGGTGTCAGGAGAAATCTCAAGAGTTGATCCTCGGCTCTCAAAGTTGTCTGCAGTACTTGGGCATGCGTATCAATATGGTCCAAGCAAGAATGTATCCGTCTAGAGACAGGCTGCTCCATTTCAGACAGGTTGCAGTAGCCTTCTTCACGACAAAATCACTCGAAGTAATACATTGAAAAAATCTTCTGGGGCACCTCGCTTTTCTGAAACAGTTGGTTCCTCTCTGGAGGATGCACTTGCGTTTCACTCTATAGACACTGAAATCAAAATGCTGTCTTAAGAACAGATTTGTCAACCATTTAGGATGTAGTCCCTCCAGAAGTCTGGAAATATCTCTCATGGTGACTTCAAATAGAGAATCTGGTGAGTGGGTCCCCATTGCAGGCCCCTCCTCCGGAGTTTTTCCTTTTCTCAGACGTCTCGGTAAGGGTATAAAGCACATCTCAAGACAAATATGGTTCCAGTCTATAGACAAATGAAAATATGATTTAGCATATCAACAGCCTAGAATTGAAGGCAGTGTATCTAGCATTACTCCGTTTCATACTCACTCTTCAAAGACCAATTTATATGAGTAACGTTGTATTATTTAAAGCGTTTACCTCCACGTGGGAGCGAGAGTAGTGTGTGAGTGCTCTACGCCAATGCATATCAGTTTGAAGGTTATCACTGTTTCTTCCCTCTTTCTGTTTTTATTAAAACTTCAAGGAATAGTATTCAGAAACATAGACAATTTAGAGAGACTTCTTGGTAGAAGTAGCATTGTTTCAGTTGTAGTGTTTTTCTCACCCTGTGAGAGACTGCCGTATCAGAAACCAATTGGTGTGCGAGTGCTCTATGCCAATGCATGTCAGTTTGAAGGGTGCCGCTGTTTCTTCCCTCTTTCTGTGTTTTCATCACTACTTCAAGGAATAGTATTTAGAAACATCAACAAGTCCAAGAGACCAATGGAAATGAGTAGGATTTTTTCATTTGTAGTTTTTTTCTCCCCGTGGGAGAGACAGTGCTGTACCAGAAACTGAGTGGTGTCGGAATGCTCTACGCCAATGCTTGTTAGTTTGAATGGTGCCACTGTTTCTTCCCTTTTTTTGTCATCATTACTTCAAGGAATAGAGTTTAGAAACATCGACAATTCCATGACACCAGTGGAAACGAATAGAATTGTTTTATTAGTACCTTTTTTCTCCCCGTGGGAGAGACAGTGCTTGTCATCATCATTATTATTATTATTATTATTATTATTATTATTATTATTGCTAGCCAAGCTACAACCCTAGTGGAAAAATCATGATGCTATAAGCTCAAGGGCTCCAATAGGGGAAAATACCCCAGTGAGGAAAGGAAATAAAGAATTAAATAAATGATGAGACCAAATTAACAATAAATCATTCTAAAAACAGTAAAAAGACTCATGTCAGCCTGGTCAACATAGAAACATTTGCTGCAACTTTGAACTTTTGAAGTAATACTGATTCAACTACCGGATTAGGAAGTTCATTCCACAACTTGGTCACTGCTGGAATAAAACTTCTAGAATACTGTGTAGTATTGACCCTAATGATGGAGAAGGCCTGGCTACAAGAATTAACTGCCTGTCAGTTAGAATTGTGCCACTGTTTCTTCCTTGTTTTTGTGTTTTCATAATTACTTCAACGAATAGAATCTAGAAACATCGACAAGCCCAAGACATCAATGGAAATGAATAGCATTATTTAATTTTTAGCTTTTTTCTCCCAGTGGGAGAGACAGTGCTGTACCAGAAACTGAGTGGTGTCGAAATGCTCTGCGCCACTGTTTCTTCCGTCTTTCTGTCTTTTCGTTAATACTTCAAGTGATAGTTGTTCCGTAACCGAAATACAAACCACGCTATTTACAGAGGGTTTACCTTTTAGCGCAGCTGAAATGACGAGCCATTAGAATTTAACGAGGGTGTATTGCCCCCGCGCTAGTTAGCGGGGGGGTAGGGGAGTGGTAGCTAGCTACCCCTCCCCCCCCCTCACACACAGATGAATGCTCACTTTCACTTTTGGCTCGGACTGTGACAGACGTCTCTGTCTTGGTCCTCTCTTGGCAGCCATTGTTTGTTTTGTCTTTACTTAATCGCTTACTTTTCTTTTATTCAATATATATGTAAACATGTTTTCATGTTTGTATATATATTTGAGTATAGAAATCAGTAAGTTTCCTTTTCAGAGTTGTGTGTGTAGTGTACGATATCTACGTGGAGTCCTCAGCAGTTAGGCCACCACGGCGTAATTTTATGGGTGGCGATCGAGTTTGACTTATGTCTTTCTCTCTCTCTCTCTTGAGGTCGTTCACCCTTTTACTACGTGTTACTACGCCCTTGTAGCTTCCTTTCCGTGTGGGGGGGTTGCTACGCCGTACGTTTGTCTCAATTAGTTTATGAATCTAATTGTAGTTTTTTTTTTTCAGCTTGTAGAACGATTCCTTTCGGGGTTTTCGTTCTTTCTTTAGTGTTCATTCATTTTTAAATTACATAATTACATAGTTACATAATTATAATTGTTATAATTCTGTTTTGGTTACAGCTCTCCTTCCGTGAGTGTAAGTGGTTGTGAGGGCACGTGCCTGTTGTGTAATTCTTGTTTCCTTTCCCTCGGGATTCCTCTTCGGAGCCTTCCCGGGGGAATGAATGTGTACTAATGTTATTTGTTTTATTTTTTTACAGTTACCGATCTAGTTCGTTTCTGTAATATGGCAACGGTGTGAGCTGTCTTGTTGAGTCCTGGGGATTCGGCTGTTGCTGCCTCCCCCCTTGTATTTTCGTCAGGGGCGTGTCTCCTTCTACTGGAAGTACTCCCGTGAAGATGGACAGCTCTCCAGTTCATTTTAGAACTCTCAGGAGGCTTGCCTCCTTGGGCGGGTAACTTAACTTCCGAGGGAAGTTTTTCCTGTCCAGACTTGAGTTTTTCCCCTTTTGGGGGGTTCTTCTCTTGCCTTTTTTTTTCGTGCGACTATGCTCTTGGTGCTGAGCGATCACACCTGCAGTTTCGCTCAAGGGGCTGGGCAACTGCAGGAGCTCCTCTTCGAAGGATTGCTCCTTTTAGGTCATTGGCTGACCAGTCTCTTCTACGAAGTGTTTCTCTTTCGTTCGTGAGAGAGTACACTCATAGAGACTCCTCTTCGGAGGATTCTTCTGTTGCTGTTGGCCTCCCTCGCCGTAAGGCCCACCGTCCGCCTCGTCGTAAGGGCCTCTCATCTCCCTATAAGGGTGCTTGAGGCGCCTTTTTGAATCTCCGTTTGCAGCCTACAACTTCTTTTTTCTTGATCTTCCGCCTTGGTGCAGATGGACAGCAGTCTGATCTCGTCTTCCCGACGGACAACGGTCTTCCCGACGGACAGCGGTTTTCCGACGGACATGAGTCTCCCGGCGGACAACGATTCCTTCGGGGCAAAGGGTTGCCTCCCACGGGGGTCCTTCCCTTGCGTGTCAGAGTTCCCCTGCGCGCCCTTCTGCTCTGTTCTCTCCTGCTCCTGCTCAGTGTTAGCGCACAGGCGCTCTCCTGCTCATCAGCGCTCTCCTGTTCGTCAGCGCTTTCATGATGATCATCCCTGCTGTTCCTGTTGGTTCCTGTTACGCGCCCTGTTCGCCCACGTTCGCCCTCGCGATCTAGAACTTTGGTTCAGGTCGGGGTCAAGGACTCTTCTTCTATGCGCAGGATTCCACGCGTAGCCTTCTGCTCATCGGCGATCATCAGCTCGCCAGCGATCACCTGTCTCTCGGCGATCTCCGGATCGCCCGCGTGTGTTACAGCCGGCACGCCAACGTTCTCCAACACTTCTGAAGGAACATGGTTTGCCAACTACTAGCTCACCTGCGCATGCTGCTCACCATCGCGCGATCACCTACCTGCGGATGCTGCTCGCCATCGCGCGACCCTCAACTGCGGATGCTGATCGCCATTGCGCGACCCTCAACTGCGGATGCTGATCGCCATTGCGCGACCGCCCACCTGCGGATGCTGATCGCCATTGCGCGACCGCCCACCTGCGGATGCTGATCGCCATTGCGCGACCGCCCACCTGCGGATGCTGATCGCCATCGCGCGACCGCCCACCTGCGGATGCTGATCGCCATCGCGCGACCCTGCGCATGCTGATCACCAACGCGCGACCCTGCGCATGCTGATCACCATCGCGCGATCGCCTACCCTGCGGATGCTGCTCGCCATCGCGCGACCCTCAACTGCGGATGCTGCTCGCCATCGCGCGACTCTCAACTGCGGATGCTGCTCGCCATCGCGCGATCGCCCACCTGCGGATGCTGCTCGCCATCGCGCGACCGCCCACCTGCGGATGCTGATCGCCATCGCGCGACCCTGCGCATGCTGATCACCAACGCGCGACCCTGCGCATGCTGATCACCATCGCGCGATCGCCTACCCTGCGGATGCTGCTCGCCATCGCGCGACCCTCAACTGCGGATGCTGCTCGCCATCGCGCGACTCTCAACTGCGGATGCTGCTCGCCATCGCGCGATCGCCCACCTGCGGATGCTGCTCGCCATCGCGCGATCGCCCACCTGCGGATGCTGCTCGCCATCGCGCGATCGCCCACCTGCGGATGCTGCTCGCCATCGCGCGATCGCCCACCTGCGGATGCTGCTCGCCATCGCGCGACCCTGGCATGCTGATCACCATCGCGCGACCCTACGCATGCTGATCACCATCGCGCGATCGCCCACCTGCGCATGCTGCTCGCCAACGCACGATCGCTCACCTGCGCATGCTGCTCGACCATCGCGTCGGCATGACACAACGCGCCATCGCCAACCTGCGCGTTAGCGCTCACCAGCTCACCACCGATCGCCTGTTGATCCATATCGCCAGCGGTCTTCCTCGCCCACGCGGCAGCGCGTTTCCTCGCCATCGCGCTAACGCTTGCGTTCGCCGCCTCGGACTCGCGCTCATTCACCTGCCCACCCTCACGACCGCTCGCCTGCTCGCCTGCGCGCCCGCGCGACCGCTCGCCTCTGCGCCTGCGCGATCATTTGCCTGCGCGCCCACACGCCCACGTGCCTGCACGTCTACGCTCATGCGCGTCCGCGCCCATGCTCTCCAATGTTCGCCCGCGCGCGAACCAGCGGTTTTCCATCGCGCGGACGGATGGTGTTCCGTCGCGCGAACCGACGGTGTTCCGTCGCTCGAACCTACAGTGTTTCTTCGCACAAACGTCGGCTTATTTCTTGCAGTATCCATTGCTCGTCTATGGGTTATCGCTCGCCGACCACCAGCTCTCGCCCTTCCTACCACGCTCGCCCTCCTTCTGCGCTCCTTCGCTCACCTTCGTTAGCGTTCCAGCGTTACCGCGCATGGGCACTTCCACGTTCGCCCACGCGCAAATCTTTGAATTACCGTCGCGTGAGCACCAGGGCGATTGCGACCACGATTCCCAATGGGGTTTTCGCAGCATGGCCAGCCTGGCGAGTTCTTCTGGAGCGTATTTCCAGAACACGGCCTCACCCCGTAAACGCAGAGCATGGCACTTGCAAGAATAGGAGAAACTTAAGGGAGATCTGAGCAACACTCCTCTTTCTTGAACCTGGGTTAGCCCTTCCCCGTCATTCCCTGGAAGGATTTTTGGGGGGGGGGGCTTTCCGTTCGAGATTTCTCCATCGGACAAGGGGTGACTGCTTACCCCTTCCTCTGGGAGCTTACCAGGTCCTTTCCCTCCTCGGTTATGGCCCGAGGTTTGGTTCAAGGAAGCTACAGGAAGATCATGGGTACTTTCCTCCTCTCGAGCTCAGGCACCTTGGCCTTTCGTCGTTAAGTATCTAACTTGCAGACAAGCTCGATGTTGTACCATCTGGACGCGCTGACTGAGGGCTTCCTTCGGGTGTCTCATCTGTGGAGGTCGACGACCTCAGACACCCTTCCATCCTTGAGAAGAGTTTGTTTGTGACCAAGGACAGAGACTTAGACAGCGGCTGTGCGGAGGAAATCGACTTCCGTTTTCACTCCTCCAAGGCGCTTTCTTCCAGACTCTGCAGGGCTCCAGCGCCCTTTTCTTTCAACCACGTCGGCCTAAGTTATTGGCTACGACAACTGGGACAAGGTGTCCAATTGCAGTTTCCTCCTGTTAGGAACAGATGACACGGGAGACTCCTCCGGGGGGGCATAGTTCTAAAAGGAGTTCACGAACTTTAGGATTGCAGGTTTTTCGCTGGGAGGATGCTTAAGGTTACTCATCCAAATGACAGCTTCCCGATGCCCATTCCCGCACAATCTCTGTGATCAGCCAAGGATATCGCGCCTGCTGTCTCTGTCAGCAAATTCAGTGTCTCTGAACCTCTATGCCATAGCGTCAGCAAGAGTTGCCCGGGTGGGCAGAATGATCCATACCTTAGGCGAAGGTCTTCCTTAGGATCATCGACGGCTTCACCCCCAGCCTCCTCAGTCGATCCTTTCTTGTAAGGAAGGATCTGAGAGGGGATGTCTGTAGTCGACCTCTCAGCCCTGATCAAGTTTGTCGAACAAACTTCGGCCAGAGTAGACCAGCAGAATCGATCAGACTGGTAACGAGGCGACAGGACTCCTTAAACCCTGGATCGGAAGGACGGGTACTTTCAGTTTCCATTCCATCCATCTTCCAGGGTGCTCGTCGAATTCAGCCTAGACTGCAAGTATTCCTGCTTATGATGCAGTGTGGCTATCCCGCCGTGGCATAGCAGGTTTGTTTCCCCAGAGAACTCTCCCTGCCTTCCTCTTGGCCGCTCAGGTGCAGGCTTCCGCCTCCTCTGCTGTTTGGAGGGCTGGTCAACTCCGGTAGGCTCGGGTTCGACCTTCTTCAGCACCGGGACAAGCTTCCGGATGCTTACCATGAGTGTGGGCTCACGGTATTTTGCTTGGAGCCTTCTCTTCCTCTGCCTCAACATCTGGAGTATCTGGCCATGATATTGAGCCAACGGCCTTACCACGTTGGAAACCCCGCTTCTCGTCCGTCCAGCAAGGTTAAGCAACGTCGGTTCGGGTCGGTACTTGGATGGGTGACCACCTGGGGACGCCAGATTCTGTTACCACATCCTCCGAGCCTTCCTTTCAGTTGACTGTGGCAAGACTGAGGAGAGTCGCAGTACCTGTTCTCAGTCAAGCAGAGCTTTCAGCCCTACCTTGGAACGATTCCTAGTTCTCCTTTCCTCATTGACCCGTCTATAGTCCGAACGGTCGCCTCAGGATAAGTTCCATGTGGGGCGGTCCAAGTTCCGGTGGCTTCAGGCAATGTTTAACCGGACTTCCTGGCCCCTATGGGACCAGCGGAACTATTAGACCTGCAATGGGTGTTGACCTATGGAGCCTCTTGATGGTAGTGGATATTCTCGTCCTTTCCCCACATTCTTGATGCTGTTCTCGGACTCGTCAAAGGAAAGGGGGGGCATGTTCCGGTCCAGGCCTATGGTCAAGACCTGAAGGATACCTCTCCATCATTCAGGCAGGCTTAGGGGCCTTAGTCTGGCCCCTCTACAGATCCTACAGCTCCTGCCGAGTCGCCCCGTGAGCGTCGACTTCATGATTCTGGCGTATTCTAACCAGCAGGGGACGCATTTTCACACCTTCACATCTTGCAGTAGAGATACCGGGATGATTGAGATTCTCTCAATACCACCATCGGCTCTCTCATTCCAGGCATTGGAATGTTCTCTCCGACTATCCGAGCAGAGCCTCGTAGAGAGAGTGTACCTGGGGGTCTTTGACCTTGGGTAACCAGCAAGTACTGGTCTGGGGGACCTGATCGCGACAGCTTGGAACCTCAAGCTTCCGCTGTTCTTCCCCCCAGTCTCAGACCCCGAGACTCTGGCAAGATGCATTCCGGTGATGGTGGGACAACTTCGACGCCTGCGTCTTCCCTCCTTTTTATCTGTGGACAATGGGTCTCAACAAGACCAGGTTCTCTGTCAACCTTTCAATGGGAGAGCTCCACTGGGACTATGCGCAGAACGGTTTCTGGACCCTCTGCTACCCCTGACGGAACTCCCGGGAGAGCTTCTCTCACGGTGCAGACTACTCAAGCAACCACACTGCGACATCTCTCCCGAACCGGGGCGTCGCTTCGGCTTCATGCCTGGAGACACTACGCCTCCTCCTCAAGAAGAGACAACCCGCTACAGTCGCGGTATGGAGGTCGCGTCATCTGCGATAGTCATCCACAGGGGTCTTCCAGGCAAAGTGAAGAGTCTAAGGTGGTTGGTGCCGTGGGAGATATACCTCTTCCCTTGAGGCCTCTTCTCCAGCAATAACGGTCTTATTGCCTTTCGGCGGGAGGAACTCCTTTCCGCTCTCGGCAATGAAGCCTGTCGCTCAGCCTTTCCCTGACCTTCAGGCTTAAAGGAATAACTTTTTCCTGCCCGCTGGATCTATCCTCGCTCATGCGAAGCTACGATCGTCCCTGCCCTAGTCGGAGGAAGACCTCCAACTTGGAGCATGGCTCGGACTTTTAGTCCTTTAAGAGATCTTCTCAAGACCCTTTACGACAGGCCTCGGATTGTATTCCGCCTTGGGTCTCCTGCTCACTCTGGCCACGGCCAGTGTGTAAGCAATCTTCTTGGTCTCTTACGACTCCCCCCTTTCTAAGGAAGAGGGGAAGGCAACATTCAGGTTCGCTCCTGAGTTGTTGGCTAGACTCAGAATCTGGGGGTCCCGGCCCTTCGGTCCAATTCATTCAAGATTTTGAGTCTCCATTCTGTATCTGATGTCCCAAGACCTTCTCTTTCTTGCCAGCAAAGGAATCGAAAGGTTAGCGCTGGGAACAGCTGCAGTTTGTCCTCAGGTGCAGCCGATTTGGGAGCCCAAGGAGGACACGGGGGAGAGTCACCAGTATACCTCTTCAGCCCGGACTCAAGGACATTCAACTCGACCTGTCTCCAGACCCTCCCCCGTCACGTCGCCCTACAGCACGATGTTGGATACATCGCAACGTCCCTCGCCTTCGAGTAATACTACTCTGTGACGCAGGTGCTACAAGCTGGAGTCTGGAAGCGTCTAATGACCTTCGCAGCCCGCTTCCTGCAGGGCGTGACCCACAGGAGTCTCGATACGTTTTCTATCGCTCTGTGGTGGCTACACAACAGCTGGTCTAACCTCAGGCTCCTTTTTGGACAGGTAGCAGAAGGTTGAGGGCATTGTTATCAGGTTTTAGTCTGCATGAACGAAAGAAGTATGTCTGGCTCTTATTTCTTTCTTCATCATCCCCTCTACGGGGAAGCAGCATCCTGGTCTCTGCATAGCTGACCTCGAACCTCTGCAGGTAAACCATGCTTCCTTGTGTTCCGAGTATTGAGTCAATACTGTCGCGTCCCCCATACCCTGACGAGGTGGTATTGGGAACGTCCTAACCCAGAGTTCCTTCTGGAACTCCAGGTCAACTGCCTAGGACGGGTCACACTTCTTCCTTCACACACAAGCTTACGTAGGCCACATGGTTCCTTGCGGAGCAAGGAACTTGTGAGGTGCAGGGACTCCTTTTCTCGAGTGCGACTCACTCGGATTCTGAGTCCCCGGGTAAAGCCAAAGCCAGTATGGCTGGGGACTTTCCACCCTACCTAAGGGGTAAGTCACCCTCTGTAAATAGCGTGGTTTGTATTTCGGTTACGGAACAAATGACAAATTCGAAGATAATTTGTATTTTTCCTAACCATACAAACCTTAGCTATTTACACATATTTGCCCGCCAGCCCTGTCCCCCAAGACAAGTCCTACCTCTAAGTGAAAGTGAGCATTCATCTGTGTGAGGGGGGGGAGGGGTAGCTAGCTACCACTCCCCTACCCCCCCCGCTAACTAGCGCGGGGGTAATAATACACCCTCGTTAAATTCTAATGGCTCGCCATTTCAGCTGCGCTAAAAGGTAAACCCTCTGTAAATAGCTAAGGTTTGTATGGTTAGGAAAAATACAAATTATCTTCGAATTTGTCATATTTTAGAAATACTGACAAAGACAAGAGACTAGTGGAAATTATTGCATTGTTTCATTTGTAGATTTTTTCTCCCAGTGGGAGAGATATTGCTTTACCGGAAACTGAGAGGTGTCCGAATTCTCTACGCCACTGCTTGTCAGTTTGAATGGTGTCGTTGTTTCTTCCCTCATTCTGTGTTTTCATTATTACTTCAAGGAATAGAATTTAGAAACATCCACAAGTCCAGGAGACCAATGGAAATGAGTAGTATTGTTTCATTTGTAGCCTTTTTTTCCCCATGGGAGAAGGTGCTGTACTAGAAACCGAGTGGTGTGTGAGTGTTCTACGCCACTGCTTGTTAGTTCTAAAGGTGCCGCTGTTTCTTCCCTCTATCTGTGTTTTCGTTATTACATCAAGGAATAATATTTAGAAACAGACA
Source organism: Palaemon carinicauda (assembly GCF_036898095.1). Taxonomy (NCBI): domain Eukaryota; kingdom Metazoa; phylum Arthropoda; class Malacostraca; order Decapoda; family Palaemonidae; genus Palaemon; species Palaemon carinicauda. Next base: position 13,563,987 of record NC_090727.1, on the reverse strand, counting down.
AGTTGAAGAGACCAATGTATAGGAATAGCACTGTAGTATTTTTCTTACCGTGGTAGAGACAGTGATGTACCTAAAACTGAGCGGTGTGTGAGAGCTCTACGCCACTACTTGACAGTTTGAAGTGCGCCACTGTTTCTTCCTTCTTTTTCTGTATGATCATTGACATTGACCTACAGAAAGTCTTCCCATCCAAAACAGGATACAGAGACTGAGGAAGGTAGCAAGACTATTACTCAGAACAACTACTAGCCTAGCAATGGTTGTCTCTATGGTCACATATCTTTGTCGCATCTAGTGCCCAACGGCCGCCTTAGGATTCGATGTCTCCAATGGCAGCTCAAGTCCATGAGGAATCCGTCAAATGATTCTCAGACTAACTTCACCGCGCACTACCTGCAAGATGTGACTCATAGTAGCAAAGAGATGTTTTCCATTGGTCTTGTGGTGGCTGCACAACAAGTGGTTCAAATATACCAGTCTCCTTGATTTTCAAGTAGCAAATTGTTGAGGGTTAAGGTTACCCTGGATTAGTCTGGCTGCTCTTTTCCTTCATCTCCCCCTTCTTGGGGAATCGGCATCCAGGGTCCTTGGCCAATCTGGCCTTGCCTATCTGCGGGTAAAACTATTTCCCTTGTGTAACCTGGTTTAGAAATTATACTTGGGTCTCCAATACCTCTAGCAAGGGGGTACCTGTAATGTCTTTGGTACTTTCAGAAGATTCCTACGACTCTGAGAACTCTTACCTAGACAGTCACATTGCTAGTATCACAAGCACACAACTTCTTTAGACCGCTACCTGTGCATAGTATGGTGTTTTTGCGAGGTGTAAGGGTTTCTACCAGTTACAGGCAAAGTGCATATGAAGAAAACCCTGGGTCAATGTTAAGAAGCCATTTGGTATGGACTTTCACCTACTTAAGGATCAAGTCATCCTTATCAGTAGTGGAGGGTTTGTATTAGTGTTGTAACAAATGACAACTGTAAGGAATTTGTATTCTACCCAATGATACAAACTAGTAGCTATTTATACAGATTGGCCGGCCAGCATCTGTCCCCCGAGAAAGTCCTGCCTGGAAGGAAAGTGGATGTTCAGCACATGTGAGTGAGCGGAGTAGCCAGCTACCCTCTCTCGCTAACTAGTGGGTGGATGGTTAACTCTCGCTAAAAGTCTTACATCTTATCTTCCAGTTTCACAAAAAATAATATCACTATAAATAGTTCTAGGCTCGTATCATTAGGCAAATTTCTTTCAGATTTGTCATATCAACAAGTCGAAGATACCAATTGATAAGAGTAGCATAGTTTAATTTGGAGCGTTTTTCTTCCCATGGGAGAGAGAGTTTTATACCAAAAAGAGAATGGTCTCTAAGTGCTCTATGCCACTACTTGTCAGTTTGAAAGGTGCTGACCTTTCTTCCTCCTTTCTGTGTTTTCATAACTACTTCAAGAATTAGAATTTAGAAACTTCTTTTAAGTCCAAGAAACGAATCGATCGGTGTGTGATTACTGTCTGCACTGCCTGTCAGGATTCAATAGCACTGCTCTGCCTTCCTCTTTACGTGTCTTTCCTACTACTTACAGGATTTTATCGGAAATGACCAATTGATATGATTGTATTCATTCTACCATTTCTCTTTGTTTTGGAGACACTGCCCTACTGGAACCCTGATGGGTGTGTGACTAATCTCTGCATTGCCTGGAGGGATTAAAACGTGTCGCCTTGCCATTCATCTTCATTTATTTTTCTGTACTGCTTTTGTGATTAGAATGGAGACATGTTAAGTGGAAGAGATCAATTGATAGGATTACTATTTTTTTATTTATACCGTTTTTTCGCATCTGTAGAGAGTTCCAAAATAGACCGTGATGGGTGTGGAAGTACTTTAAGCATTGCCAGTCAGATTTGAAGTGTACAGTATTGCTTTTCCTTCAGTCTTCATGCATCTCTGCTATTGCCTCCTGGATTAGATTGGCGATACGTCATACAATGTAAGAGACCAATTATAGAAGTGGCTCTGTTTTTTTCCTACCGTACCTCTCTTTGTAGGTGATATAGCCCTGTACTGGGTTTGAAAGGTGCCACCCTTATTTCCCTCTTCCTGTGTCTTTGGTACTGTTTCGAGGATTTGAATGGCGAGTGTAAGAGACCAATTGAGTTTTACTCCATACCCCCTGTCACTTGACTGTCCAAATAATTATCACCAATCCTATACATTTTACCCAAGTATGAATTAATACATTAATTAAAATCAATACCAATACCAGGAGATTGAGGGGTATGGATACCCCCAGTTAAGAACCCCTGAGTTACTAGGGCCTTGGTATTAACTCTGGAAATGTTTCGCAAGACTGTCCTCTGTTAGCCTTTATAAATTTTTTGAGAAATGTTATATCCGGACTTGTTTCCTAACTCATTTTTGAAGGTAAAAAGATATTAGCCTTCACCTTGTTTTTCATGAGTTTGAGGTCAGTCCCTATATGATCTTTTCCCTGCAAGAAAGTGTTAGCAGGCTCTAGGTTGATGGAGAAAAGATCTTTACACACGCGCCTTCTCTTCCTGAGCCCGTTCGCGAGCATTCGCCTTTGCGTGTCGCGCCTCTTGCTCCTGCGCAGCAATCTACGCATCGTCTTCCTGCGCGCCAGCGATCTCCAGCGCATCAGCGATCACCAGCACGTCAGCGATCTCCAGCGTGTCAGCGTTCCCCTGAGTCCCGGCGATCTTCTGACCGCCCGCGCGATCCATCGCCTGCGCGCAAGCGCTCTCCTACGCGTCAGCGCCACCTGGATCTTGACAGACATAGGTCTCCTGCGATCAGCTTGCCCACGCTCTGTCGTTCGCCTGTGCGTTATACGCGCCGTCGCTCTCCAACGCGCCATCGCTCGCCAGCGCGCCAGCGTTCACCAACGCGCCATCACTCGCCATCGCTCACCCACGCATCACAGGTCTCCAGGACACCATCGTTCCTCTGCGCTGTACTTTTCTCCTGGCTCTCAGTGATCTCCTGTGCGCCCGCGCGTTCCTTCGCCCATGTGCCAACGTGTTCCCTCGCTAACGCGCGTTCCACTGAGTCCCGGCGATCTTCTGACCGCCCGCGCGATCCATCGCCTGCGCGCAAGCGTTCTCCTACGCGTCAGCGCCACCTGGATCTTGACAGACATAGGTCTCCTGTGATCAGCTCTCCCACGCTCTGTCGTTCGCCTGTGCGTTATACGCGCCGTCGCTCTCCAACGCGCCGTCGCTCTCCAACGCGCCGTCGCTCTCCAGCGCGCCGTCGCTCTCCAGCGCGCCGTCGCTCTCCAGCGCGCCGTCGCTCTCCAGCGCGCCGTCGCTCTCCAGCGCGCCGTCGCTCTCCAGCGCGCCGTCGCTCTCCAGCGCGCCGTCGCTCTCCAGCGCGCCGTCGCTCTCCAGCGCGCCGTCGCTCGCCAGCGCGCCGTCGCTCGCCAGCGCGCCGTCGCTCGCCAGCGCGCCGTCGCTCGCCAGCGCGCCGTCGCTCGCCAGCGCGCCGTCGCTCGCCAGCGCGCCATCGCTCGCCAGCGCGCCAGCGTTCACCAATGCGCCATCACTCACCCACGCGTCACAGGTCTCCAGGACACCATCGTTCCTCTGCGCTGTACTTTTCTCCTGTGCACCCGCGCGTTCCTTCGCCCACGTGTTCCCTCGCCCGCGCGCCCGCTCGCCCGCGCGCCCGCTCGCCCGCGCGCCCGCTCGCCCGCGCGCCCGCTCGCCCGCGCGCCCGCTCGCCCGCGCGCCCGCTCGCCCGCGCGCCCGCTCGCCCGCGCGCCCCGCGCGCCCGCTCGCCCGCGCGCCCGCTCGCCCGCGCGCCCGCTCGCCCGCGCGCCCGCTCGCCCGCGCGCCCGCTCGCCCGCGCGCCCGCTCGCCCGCGCGCCCGCTCGCCCGCGCGCCCGCGCGCCCGCGCGCCCGCGCGCCCGCGCGCCCGCGCGCCCGCTCGCCCGCGCGCCCGCTCGCCCGCGCGCCCGCTCGCCCGCGCGCCCGCGCGCCCGCGCGCCCCGCTCGCCCGCGCGCCCGCTCGCCCGCGCGCCCGCTCGCCCGCGCGCCCGCGCGCCCGCGCACTATCGCTCCTGCGCTTGGTTGTCTCCACGCAACTATGCGCCCACGCTCCAGCAGCCCCTTGTGCGTGATCCATTGGAAACGCTCCCGCACGAGCGCCAGCGCGTCCCCCAGCGCGTCCCCCAGCGCGACCCCCGTTCCCGTCGGGTTCTGCAGCTCGTGGCGGCAGCAGGGACGCGTGTTTCCAGGTCGCAGTCAGGATCATCTCCGCGTAAGCGCAGGTCTCTCTCGCAAGACAAGGAAGGATCGTCGGAGAGGTCAAGGCAACTTTCTTCCCCTTCTTTTTTGCAGGTAGGCCCAGTTGGGTCCACTCCGAAGGGTCAGGCGATCCCCTTCCCTCAAGCGGGAATTACGGACTCTGCGTCCGTATCTCGGCAGTCCTGGTTTGGTCCTCTGATGTGGGCGTTAGTGAAGGCTATGAAGCCGGCACTCGCCGATCTAGGACTCAAGCCAACGACGGCCTTGCCCCCGCTGAGGAGAAGGAGAGGAGTGGACTTCGTGGTGACTTCTCCCAGGGAAAAGTTGGTTCCTAAGAGGTCCGCCAGGAAGGCTCCATCCCCTTCGCAGTCGTTTTCTCCTTCTCCTGTGGACGAGGCCTTTACGTCCTCAGGAGAATCCAGCGAGGCGGCGGTCTCTCCCTCGGCACCAAGGGGGGAGTCTCCTCCTCGTGGAGGGGAATCGTCTCGCGTGGAAGGTACCTTCCAGACCTCTTTGCTGGAGTCTTGTATCCCGCCCAGGAGGGAACCCAAGGACTCCAAGACAATTCCGAATTCCTCTTCGCGAATTCGTCAGGAACCAGCCAGACCCCGGGAGAACGTCCACGTATCTCCCCAGGAAGAGCTTCCGTGGACAGGAGACTTAGCTGCCAGTCCGCAGGGAGGAGAGCAGCACGAGTCTGAGCATGCCTTCTGGCAGGTCTTGGGCATGATGAGGCAGCTCAACAGGTTCAAGGACCTGGAGATCGCCCCTCGTGAGGGCAAGGACACGGTCCTGGATCAGGTCTATGGAACTCAGAAGCCCCCAAAGGCCAGTGCGGCCCTGCTCTGGTCCCAGGGGGTGAAGAGTGCCATAGACAGGGCCAACGCTCAGCTCGCAGACCTCGCCTCCACCAGTCGTTCCTCTGCCGGGAGCAGACTCCTCCCACCTCCTCGTCTACAGCAGAGGAGGTATTTTGAGATCATGGGGGAGTCTAGCCTTGCTCTTCCCCTCCACCATTTGGTAGAAGAGCTTACTAGGGGAGTTCCACTTGAGAAGCTCTCTGCCCGGCAGGTGACATTCTCGGCGTCGGAGATCCTGAGCCAGGAGAAGGTCGCGAAGTGTGCCATGCAGGCCACTTCGTGGCTGGTTGTCTGGCTGGGTTCTCTGGGCATCTTATTGCGCTCCGAAGATCTGTCTAAGGAGAGCAATAGGAAGGCCCTGGAGACCTTCCTCCTCTCATGCACTCGCTCCATCGAGTTCTTGGCACACCAGGTTACCAACCTGTGGGCCAACTCGGTGCTGAAGCGTCGTGATGCGGTGCCCGAGAAGATCCACCCGAAGGTCCCCGCTGTGGATGTCTGCAGACTCAGACACTCTTCCATCCTTGGGGGAAGTTTGTTTGAGCCCCAAGATATGTAACGCACAGCTGAGAGGTGGAGGAAGTCTAGCCAGGACTCCCTCCTCCAACGGGCCCTTGCATCTCGGCCCTACAAGCCTCCAGCTCTGCAGCAACATCAGCAGCAGCCTCGCAGGACACCGAAGCAGGCGTCGGCAGCTAAGAAAGTGGTGTCTAAGCCCCAGCCCTTTCCTGCCAAGGACAAGAGGGGCGGTAAGTCCTCCAGGGGAGGCAAGACTCCTAGAGGGAGCGGCCGCGGCCGTAAACGCTAGGAGTGGCAGTCCCCCCGCGTGTCCACCTGTGGGGGGGATGCCTTCAAAGTTGCGTACACAGGTGGCAGCAACATGGGACCGATTCTTGGACGGTCTCCGTGATCGGCCAAGGTTATCGCGTCCCATTCACAACATCTCAACCTCCCCTGACAGCGAATCCAGTGTAGTTGAGCTCCTATCCCATGGGATCAGCATAGGGGCTAGCCCTTTGGGCAGAAGTCGAGACCATGCTCAAGAAGGATGCTCTCCAGGAGGTCGTCGACGGCTCCCCAGGCTTCTTCAGTCGACTCTTTCTTGTAAAGAAGGCGTCTGGAGGCTGGAGACCTGTCATCGACCTCTCAGCTCTGAACAAGTTTGTCAAGCAAACTCCGTTCAGCATGGAGACAGCGGACACGGTCAGACTTGCGGTGAGACCACAAGACTTCATTTGCACACTGGATCTGAAGGACGCGTACTTCCAGATCCCAATCCATCCGTCTTCCAGGAAGTACTTGAGATTCAGCCTAGACAGCAAGACCTACCAGTTCAAGGTGCTGTGCTTCGGTCTCTCCACAGCACCTCAGGTGTTCACCAGAGTGTTTACCCTGATTTCGGCTTGGGCGCACAGGAACGGCATCCGTCTCCTCTGATATCTGTATGACTGGCTGATCCTGACAGACTCGGAGTCGACCCTTCTTCGACACCGAGACAGGCTCCTGGGACTTTGCCAAGATTTGGGGATCTTGGTAAATCTCGGGAAGTCCTCTCTGCAGCCGTCCCAGCGACTGGTTTATCTAGGCATGTTATTAGACACCAATCTCCACAAAGCCTTTCCATCAGACGACAGGATAGCAAGGCTGAGGAGGGTGGCAGAACCCTTTCTCAGGCGGGAAGAGCTTCCAGCCCAATCGTGGTTGCGTCTCTTAGGTCACGTAGCCTCCCTGGCCCGTCTGGTTCCCAACGGCCGTCTCAGGATGAGATCCCTGCAATGGCGGCTCAAGTCCTGGTGGAGTCAAGAATCCGATTCCCCGGACTTTCTGGTCCCGATAGGACCCTCGGAACAGGCGACCTGTGGTGGTGGCTGGTCGACGAGAACCTGCGAAAGGGAGTGGATCTTCTCATCCTTCCCCCGGAATTGACGCTGTTTTCGGACGCGTCAAAAGAAGGGTGGGGGGCTCACATTCTGAACCAGAGGACCTCAGGCCTTTGGACAGAATCAGAAAAGTACCTGCACTTCAACCTGCTAGAGATGAAGGCCGTATTCCTGGCTCTTCAACAGTTCCAACGGACCCTGGCGGACAACACCACGGTAGTGGCTTATATCAACAAGCAGGGAGGTACTTTTTCACATCAGCTATCCCATCTTGCAGTAGAGATTCTGAGGTGGACCGAAGTCCACTCGATAACACTATCAGCTCGCTTCATTCCTGGCAAGAGGAATGTGCTCGCTGACAGTCTGAGCAGGGCTTCGCAGATAGTGAGTACCGAGTGGTCTTTGGATTCTCAGATAGCCAACAAAGTCCTGACTTTGTGGGGTTCCCCGACGGTGGATCTGTTCGCGACAGCCTTGAATTTCAAGCTGCCCTGTACTGCTCCCCAGTCCCGGACCCCAAGGCTCTCTGGCAAGATGCTTTCCAACAACGGTGGGACAACATCGACGTGTACGCCTTCCCACCGTTCTGTCTGATGAGAAGGGTGCTCAACAGGACCAGACTACCGGTCAACCTGTCTATGACTCTGATAGCTCCGCTATGGCATCATGCGGAATGGTTCCCGGACCTTCTACAGCTCCTGACGGAGCTCCCGAAAGAGCTTCCCCCACGACACGAGCTACTCAGACAACCACACTGCAACATCTTCCACAAAGCCGTAGCCTCGCTTCGGCTTCACGCCTGGAGACTATCCAGCGTCTCTTCACGGAGAGAAGCTTTTTGCAACAGGTTGCGGAGAGAATGTCTCGGCACCTGCGAAAGTCCTCTGCGGGAGTCTACCAGGCGAAGTAGAGAGTCTTCTGTGGTTGGTGTCGTGGAAGGGGTATCTCTCCACTCGATGCCACTATTCCAGCAATAGCGGAGTTTCTTGTTTATTTGCGGGAGGAAATACGCCTTTCGGTCTCGGCGGTGAAAGGCTATCGCTCAGCCTTAAGCCTGGCTTTTAGGCTGAAAGGAGGGGACATTTCTTCCTTGCTGGAACTCTCTTTACTCATACGTAGCTATGAGCTTACTTGCCCTCAGTCGGAAGTGAGACCTCCTCAATGGAACGTGGTTCGGGTTCTCAGGGCTCTTAAGAGACCTCCCTTCGAACCATTACGCCAGGCCTCTGATCGCCACCTGACTTGGAAGACGGCTATCCTACTCGCGTTGGCCTCTGCCAAACGAGTTGGTGAACTTCATGGTCTCTCGTATCGACATCGCCCATTCAAGGGGATGGGGGGAGGTAACGTTCAGGTTCGTCCCTGAGTTTGTTGCCAAGACTCAGAACCCTGGAGTGCCGGACCCACTGTTCGACTCTTTCAGGGTCGCGAGTCTCCGCTCTGTAACAAGCGACCTAGACCATCTGCTATTATGCCCAGTGAGGAGTCTGAGGCGTTACTTGAAGAGGACAGCTGCAGTTCGTCCGCGCGTGCAAGTATTGTTTGCTAGCACAGGCAGGACGAAGAGGAGGGTCACCAAGAACACCATCTCGGCTTGGATTCGAAGGGTCATCCATCACGCCTTGAATCCGGACCCTCCTCCGTCGCGTCGCCCTAGGGCACACGACGTCAGGGGCATCGCTACGTCCCTGGCCTTCAAGAGAAACTTCTCTGTGACGCAGGTACTTCAAGCTGGGGTCTGGAAGCGTCAAACTACCTTCACAGCCCACTACCTGCAGGACGTGACCCACAGGAGCCTCGATACTTTTTCTATCGGCCCCGTGGTGGCTGCACAACAGCTGGTCTAACCTCAGGCTCCTTGATGGACAAGTAGCTGTAGGTTGAGGGTGTTGTTACCCGGTTTTAGTCTGCGTGAATGAAAGAGTATGTCTGACCCTTACTTCTTTCTTCATCCTCCCCTCTCTTGGGGAAAGCAGCATCCTGGTCTCCGCATAGCTGACCTCAACCTCTGCAGGTAAACCATGCTCCCTTGTGTTCCTAATATTAAGCTTAATACTGTCGCGTCACCCATACCCGACGAGGTGGTATTGGGAACATCCTTGCCTAGATTCCTATCTAAAGGACTCAAGGTCAACTTCCTAGGACGAGTCACACTCTTTCCTTCACACACAACTTACGTAGGCCACACGTTCCTTGTGGAGCAAGGAACTTGTGAGGTGCAGGGACTCCTTTTCTCGAGTGCTACGCACTTGGAGTCGGAGTCCCCGGGTAAAGCCAAAGCCAGTAAGGCTGGGAACTTTCCACCCTTCCTAAGGGGTAAGTCACCCAATGTAAATAGCGTGGTTTGTATTTCGGTTACGAACAAATGACAAATTCGGAGATAGTTTGTATTTTTCCTAACCATACAAACCTTAGCTATTTACACATATTTGCCCGCCAGCCCTGTCCCCCAAGTCAAGTCCTACCTCTAAGTGAAGTGAGATAAATCACCAGTGTGGGGAGGGAGGGGTAGCAAGCTACCCCTTCCCCTACCCCCGCTAACTAGCGCGGGGGTAGTTAACCATCCCTCGTTAAAATCTATTGGCTCATCAATTTCAGCTACGCCGAAAGTAAACCCAATGTAAATAGGTAAGGTTTATATGGTTAGGAAAAATACAAATTATCTCTGAATTTGTCATTTTCCAAACAACCTTCAACTCCCTCTCATTCCTTAAGTATAGTGATTTGGACATATTTGGCAGTTTTTTTTTTTTTTCATGATTATTTTGCATCTTGACGAAGAAAATTAAGAAAAAATTCTTTAAAAAAAAAAGGAAAAGAAAAATTTTAAATCGGGTAGACAGAATTATTAGGTTTATAAAGGGATTTTGATGAAGGAAAAGTCTATTTCTGGGCGAGAGACCTGTGCCGCCCAGTGAAATGCTCCTTTTACATAATTTCCAAGGTAAAAACTGCTATGAATTTACCAGAGAAAAAATTGTCTAGGAATGCTAGGTTGAACCCAGCTCGCTCACCTAATAAGGTGTCGGTATAATTAACTGAGGCGTGATAATTAATCTCAACCAGAGGTCTCGCACCATTTAGATATCTCCTCTTAATATCCCCGTACAGCGAGGTGCCGTTCAAGACCTAGCACCGATCTCTACTACCAACAGTCCAACCCACGCCAGTGACGTCACTCCTTATAGCACCCAAGATTGGGGCCCAAGGAGGGAGGTGAGGATGGGTTCACTGGGCGGCACAGGTCTCTTGCCCAAAAATAGATTTTTCCTTCGTCAAAATCCCTTTTCTGGGCTCAGACCTGTGCCGCCCAGTGAAATAGTGCCAGAGAATAGGGACCCAAACTTGACACAATACCTGAGGGAAGTGATAAATACAAAATAATACCAAACGGGATTTTTAATATCAGAAAAGGATATACAAGGTATCCCGAGGGTAAGTACTCTCAACATTAATAGTGAATAGTTAAATACAATAATGGCAAAAAATCCCATACTAGGGATGGCAAAAAGACAAGCAGATAATGCAGATCAAATAAATGACATCAAGATAAATAATACAAAAGCAGCTCGTGGAGAGTAAGACTAAAGACAGGTATAAATAAAAACAATTTGTAGCAAATGAGATCATAATGAGGTATCAAACAATACACCATAAGGGTGTAGTCAAGAAAAACAAAACCAAAACTAGGTAGTAACAATAAGTAAGGCAGGTAGGAGGAAAAGAGGATAGAGCAAGACGTTGTGATTAAGACTCAGTACCTTCAGGAGGAACCACATTCCCAGCTGCTACTGTAGCAAATTTTAGAGCTTCCAAAGGTTTTATGTGGTGGCGTTTAAAATCTTTAGGGGACTTCCAGCCTGTATATTTCGTGAGTTCATAAAATTTCATGTGATGGAAGAAATTAATTGAAGTAGCAACAGCTCGAATATCATGAACATGGGGGAATGATTCAGGATTAGCCTGCTTAATAAAATGAAGGATTTGTTGCCTGATTCCTTTAAGGGTAATGGTTCCTCCATTTTCTCTAACAAATAAGGGCCCTGTGGTTGTAATGGAAGTTCTATTTAAGTAGGCTTTCAGGGTGGTAACTGGACACAAGGATGGATCCCGAGGAAGTGGAACAATCTTCCAGGGAGACCATCTGTTCTGAGGGTCCTCATTTTTAGCCAGGAAAACTTTGTTAGGGGAGAGAACTTCTCCCGAAGAGAGGAATTCAATGTGACCTGGATCTCTGGACAAGGCAGATAGTTCTGAAATTCTGGAGCCAGAAGCGAGGCTCAATAGGAACAATGTCTTCCTTAACAGTGCCATGTAATTGCAGGATACATTAAGAGTGTCAGAGGCCAGCTTCAGGACATCATTCAAGAACCAGGAAACTGCACTAGGGGGAGTTGATGGTTTTAATCTGGCACAAGCTCTCGGGATGGACGCGAAGTATGAATCCGTAAGGTCAATATCAAAACCAATATGGAAGATCTTTTTCAAAGCTGATTTGATCGTAGTGATGGTGTTGGCTGCTAGCCTGATTCAAGGAGAGTTCTAAAGAAGGTCACAGTTAGATTCATCGTCATCTTTTCAACCTTGAGTCATTTAAAAATTTTGCAAGTTTTTTAACAGCTGAGTCATATTGACGGAGGGTGGATTCCCTTTTGTCGGATTCCAAGAATAGGGTATTTAGAGGGTCAATATTTGCACCCTTTTGAGATGCAAACTTCATAAAGTCCATAAAGTTAGGGCACTCTGAATTCTTGAGGAAGCTAACACATTGCGAGTTTGTACTACTTGTGTTAGTATAGGGTTGGGAATCTGCCGAGGGCAGAGGCCCAGTTCCAGCAACAGAGGAAACCAACTGCTCTTGGACCAGGTGGGGGCTACCAGAGCCACTCGGCCTCTGAAAGACCTGAGTTTGTCCAATACTTTCAACAGGAGATTTATCGGAGGGAACAGATAAATCCTCTTCCAAACGTTCCAATCTAACGACATTGCGTCTGTGGCATAAGCCCGAGGGTCCAGGTTGGGGGCCACGTAACATTGTAGTTTGTGGTTGGATTCCGTCGCAAACAAGTCCACCTGGAGACCCGGGACCTGAGATAAGATCCATTTGAATGACTGTTTGTCTAGGGACTATTCCGACTCCAGCGGAGTTGTCCTCGAAAGTGCGTCTGCCACTACATTCCACATTCCCGCAAGGTGGACTGCTGACAGATGCCACTTGTTTGATGTTGCCATGGAGAATATTGCTAACTTGACGTGGTTTATGTGGGCTGACTTGGAGCCGCCTCTGTTTATGCAGCGGACTATGACTGCGCTGTCTAGAACCAGCCGGATGTGAAGGTTCCTGGCTGGTTTCAGTCGTTTTAGGGTAAGGAATACTGCCATAGCCTCTAGGACATTGATGTGAAATTGTCGGAATATCGTCGACAATAGTCCCTGAACTTTCTTGTGCTGGGAGTATCCTCCCCACCATGTTAAGGAGGCTTCTATGTGAATGACGAGTCCTGGGACTGGATATTGTAAGGGGACTGACTTCGATAGGCTTTTGACTTTCGTCCATGGCTGAAGACTTTCTCTCAGGATTGGGGGAAGTCGAGCTCTTTTGTCTCGACGTTTCTTGTTTGCCCTGGAGCGCCATACTCTGTTTATGTCCTTTAGTTTGGCCTTTAGAACAATGTCTGTTACGGAGGCGAACTGTAAGGAGCCTAGAATTCTTTCCTGATTCCTCCTGGACGACAACCTGTCCCTGAGAAACCGTTTTGTGTTCTTTGCTATTTCCGTCCTCTTGGCTTTTGAGAGGCATAGCGTATGGGAGCGTAGGTCCCATTGTAATCCCAGCCATTGAAACTTGGTCTCCGGGACCAGGCGGGATTTGTCTAGGTTAACTTGAAACCCTAACTGTCGAAGGAAGGTGAGAACCTTGTCCGTTGCCGTGAGGCAGTTCCTGACTTTGTCTGCCCAGACGAGCCAGTCGTCCAGATAAGCCACTATTTGAATCCCTTGGATTCGAAGTTCTTGAATTACCGTCTCTGCTAGTTTGGTGAAGATCCTGGGCGCTATGTTGAGCCCGAATGGCATCACTTTGAACGCTTAGGCTTGTTTGCCTAGTTTGAAGCCTAGGAAAGGACGAAAGTGCCTTGCTATTGGAACGTGATAGTAGGCATCGGTAAGATCTATAGAGGTGTTGACGGCCCCACGGGGAAGTAAGGTCCGCACCTGAGAGACGGTTTGCGTGTGGAATTTGTCGCAACGAATGACTGAGTTCAGACGGGACAGGTCTAGGATTACAGTGAACCCTCGCTACTTCGCGGTTCGACAATCGCGGATTCACCACTTCGCGGGGTTTTCCCATAACCCATATATATATAAATATCGCGGATTTTCCGGAAAATTCGAAAATACCGCGAAATCTGAAGACAACCAAATACGATATTTTGTTACCTGTAATTCCATTAATACTGTAATTAGTAATATCTGTTCTTACTGATTGTTCATTGCATTACATATGATATATAATTCAGCACAGAAAGAAATAAAACACGAAAAAAGAATGTGATCATACGATAATTCAGTACTGTATACAGTACGTAGTAAAATTAAATCGAACATGAAACGCAAATCAAATGCAGTCATACCATATTAGAATGGTGTGTACTGTAATGGATGTGCTTCTTTTCCATGAATCTTTTGTATGTATACGTACGTAGTACTGCATCCAATAATATTCTTTGTTGCAAAAATCACATTTCGAATAAGCGTACGAGAGAGAGAGAGAGAGAGAGAGAGAGAGAGAGAGAGAGAGAGAGAGAGGCGTAAAATAGCGTACGTAAAGCTGTATTATTATTATTGTTATTATTATTATTATTGTTGTTGTTGTTAATAAAATTATTATTGTTATTATTATTATCATTATTATTATTATTATTACTGTACAGTATTATTATCATGTATTTATTATTATTACGGTATTTACTTAATCTACGTACGTTCGGTATGCGCGGGGCATCTTCTATGAGTAGGTAACCAACGCATCATAGTACTGTAAGACGGGTTGTGATTGGTTCAAGCGCTGATAGATGACGAATCAGAACTCAAGTTTTGTTATCTAGCCTGTGATTGGTGTTTTGCCCGCATCTCCTACCCGCAGCATCTAAGTTCTCGCGGGGCTGGATCGTCCACTCTCTGTTACCGCGTATCGCTGAGTAGACGTTCTTAAGTGTGTGAATCTGTGCTGTGTGCGACTTTTTTAAGTTGAACTTTTTGTTACTGTAAATCCTACTGTAATGGCTCCCAAGCGTTCTGCTTCTCTTAAGGCTGGTAGTGAGCCTAAACGCCACCGAAGGATGATGACGATAGCTGAGAAGGTTACGCTTCTCGACATGTTAAAAGATGGTAGAAGTTACGCGGCCGCCGGCCGCCATTTTGGCATCAATGAATCTACTGTTCGCCATATCAAGAAGGACGAGGCGAACATTAGAAAGACGGCTGCAATCACCTTTAGCAGATCAGCGAAGCGAGTCGTTACAACGCGTAATAAAACGATCGTACGCATGGAAGGTGCTTTAGCTGTGTGGATTGCCGACTGCCGGAAGAAGAACATAGCGTTGGATACGAACACCATCCAAACAAAGGCTTTGAGCTTATATGAGAATTTTGCTGCAAAGGAACCTAAAGACGACGACGGCAACCATGCTGAAGATGATGATGATGCAGATGATCCTCAACCAGGGACATCCACTGATTCCCAGCCTCAGAAACGTTTTTCCGCAAGCAAAGGATGGTTCGCGAAGTTTCAGAAACGCTTCGCCCTGAAAAGCGTTTCCCTGCATGGGGAGTCTGCTTCCGCTGACACTGCCGCTGCTGAAACTTACGTGAACCAGACGTTCAAGAATATTATCGCCGAAGGTGGATACAAGCCGGAACAAGTCTTTAATATGGATGAGACCGGCTTGTTTTGGAAGAGAATGCCGTCGCGAACTTTCCTGCGCCAAAGCCTCTGGCTTTAAAGCATTCAAGGATCGCGTTACCCTCGTGATGTGTGGCAATGCTGCTGGATTTTTGTTAAAGCCGGGGCTTATTTATAAGTCGAAAAATCCTCGCGCTTTGAAAAATAAAAATAAGAATCTCCTTCCCGTGTACTGGATGCATAATCAAAAAGCATGGATTACGAAGATGCTGACCTCCAACTGGTTCCATCAGTGTTTTATCCCGCAAGTCAGCAAATATCTCTTAGAGAAGGGCTTGCCATTCAAGATCCTTCTCCTTATGGATAACGCTGGTGGACACGCAACTGACCTGTCGCATGAGGGCATTCAGGTTGAGTTCCTGCCACCCAACACGACGTCATTAATTCAACCGATGGACCAGGGGGTTATCAGGGCGTTCAAGGCCCTCTACACGAAGAACACCTTGGCGGACCTCGTTGCGTGTGTGGATGCTGCCCAAGATGACGAGGATGAAGATTTTAACTTGAAGGCGTACTGGCGGCAGTACACCATAGCCACGTGCCTGCAGAATATTCAGAAGGCACTTCAAGAGATGAAACCTGCAACCGTGAATGCGAGCTGGAAGAAGTTGTGGCCCGATATTGTTTACGACGACAAGGGATTTCCGACGAAGGGATTTACTCCGTCGGAAATCCAACACTCTGCAATACACAAATCTGTGCAGTTGGCTGCCATAATTGGAGGTGACGGGTTTGGCGACATGACGACTGAAGACGTCGACGAGTTGTTGGACTGCCATTCCCAGCCCCTAACTGACGCAGACCTCGAAGACCTGACGAAATCGGCAAGTGAAGAAGAGAGTGATACCCAGGAAGAGACCCAAGAAAATGTCGAAGAAACGGGCTTAACATTAGAACGGCTTGCCAAGGCCTGCAACCATGCGAAGGAGTTGAAAGAAATGTTGCAAGAGTGGGACGAGGATATGGTTCGCTCGATGCAATTCTGCAACAAGATCGATGAAGACATGACTCCCTACAAAATGCTCTTGGATCGAAAAAAGAAGCAGCGGCAACAACTTCCGATCACAATGTTCTTCCAGCCTCGCAAAAAAGAGCCAGTTCCTCCTGCTAGTACGCCTTCGGAAGAAATTGAAGAAGTTTCCCAGGAAGAAGTTGAAGAGGTGTCCCAGGAAAAGACACCTCCGTCTGAAGAGACGTAAAATACTATCATTGGCTGCACAGTAGAACACATCATCAGCTTCATCATCATCATTTCTACTGTGCAGCAAATTCATCGCCATCACCATTCAAGTTTTTCTTCAACTTCTTTCGTGGTGAGTACAGTAACAATCTTTATTTTTTACTTTAATATTCTTACTGTACATTCTAAAACTGTATTTGTGCCTGTTTTATAGTTTAGTACTGTACGTACTGTATGCATTAAGTTAAAGGGAAGGTTTTAAAAGTCTACATGTTGTAACCTATCATATTTTTTTTGTTTAAAATTTACATTTACGTACGTAAAACAATCTCTCTCTCTCTCTCTCTCTCTCTCTCTCTCTCTCTCTCTCTCTCTCTCTCTCTCTCTCTCTCTCTCTCGTAAATTGTTTTCCTGCTTTGCTACGTACAATACTGTATAAATTATATTTGTAAGGTAACATATTTTGTAAATGCTTTTACTGTAAATACTGTATGTACTGTATCATTATTTATCACTATCATCATGCGCGTTAAATGCCTTGTTTGTTCTGAGCGTGGTTGTTTACTGAGCGTACACGCCGTCGTTTCAGGCGGCGTCATAAAGAAAAACATTTCATTTGGAAGTCCTAAGAAAAATACGTAAACTAAAACATAGGTAATAAAAAAATCAACATACAGTACTGTATAATCAATATAATCGATGCAAAAACTAACCTATACATATATGTGTACTGTACACTAAATGAGTTTGTTTCTTCATTATGATCAGAGATGAACGTAAACAAAACATTGGTTGCCATTTTTTATCGTGCTTTTTAGGTGTTTAGGAAACGCATGATATAAAATCGCCTTTAATATTTGTGCCTGTTTTAGTTTAGGGTGCTGTAGTACATGCATTAAGTGTTCTGTACATTAAAGGGTGGTTTGTTAACAGTACTACGTACAAGGGAAGGTTTTAAAAGTCCGAATATACATGTTAAATAGGTAAATATGATGTCACTACTTCGCGGATTTTCACCTATCGCGCCCGCGTCTGGAACCTATCTACAGCGATAAACGAGGGTTCACTGTACTCTTCGCTTGTCTGAGCCTTTCTTTGGCACGCTGAACAAGTGACCTTGAAATTTTAAGCGATGGACTCTTTGGATTGCGTTCTTCTGCAATAGGTCTTCTGCAGACGATCTTAGTTCCTCCGTTGGAAGTTGATAGAAACTGGTCGGTGGAGGGGGCCCCTTTTATCCAGCTCCACCCCAGACCTTTGGAAATTATGCTGGAAGCCCAATTGTTGAACTTCCAACGGTCTCGAAAGATGTAAAGTCTCCCTCCTACCTGAAGATTCTCAATGGGCTGAGGATTACTTGCCTCCTCTGCCTCCGGAATGCCTTACCTCGGTTGAAACCCCTTCTGCCACCTCTGTTACGAAAGGCACCTCTGGCGCCAGAGCCTCTGCGTTGGTAGCCTTGGAAGGAACCTTGGGACTGGTAGGTGGGGTTAAAGGCAGGGGAGGTAGCATACGATGTCGATGCTACCTGTGCCTGAGGGACCAACACGTACTGTTGTTGAGGTTGTCCCTTCGAAGTAGAAGGTTGGGGTTGTGCAATCTGAAGAGGCTGTCTGTTCTGGGAGGAATGGAAGGGCCTCAACCTCTTCCTGCCTCGGGCCGAGGCGCCAGTTGGTTCGAACTTTCACTTGGGGACTAGGCCCCATCTAACTTTGAGGCTCTGGTTAACCCTAGCTGCCTCGCTGAGTACGGAGTTAACCAAGTCCTCTGGGAAGAGGTACGGGCCCCAGACCGGGGCTTTGATGAGCCTATTAGGCTCATGCCTGATGGTAGCCTCGGCTAACACGTGTCTCCGGCAACGGAATCTAGCGTCGAGAAACTCGAAAGCATCAACTAATAAGGTCTGTAGGAGGGATTTGGTGAGAACTTTGAAGAGGGATTCCTCCTCGTAAGTGATGGCGGTCATCTCGGCCAAAGTGGCTGAATTAATCGACCTACTCAGCCTGCACCGGGCCTCGAACTCAAGGCGGATTAGTGATTCCGGGAGCTTGGGGAGGCGTTCGCTGAACTTAGTGGAAGCACAGTCAGCACTCAGTTTGCCTGCCGTGAAGGTGGCCGGGGCGTTACTCCAGCACTCGTGGTCACCTGGAAAGAGGAGGGAAGTCAAGTCTGTCTCCCGGACCTGGGGCAGAGGCTTTTCTTCCTTGGCGGACTGATAAGCAATGTCCATGATCTTTGTGATGCATGGGGTAGGGGTTTGTTCATTAACCACAAACATGGTATAAGAGCTCTTGTGGGGAGTGAGCATTGTGTTCACACAATCCCACTCGTTTAATGCCCGGAGGTAGACTGGGCCTGTTCCTTGGGATAAATGACAGTCTCCCTAGGGACTTTAAGCGGATCAGAGCCTCTTCGGTCAGACGGACGAAGCTGGGGAAGGGGAATTGGAGTCCCGGCGGATAGAACTCGTAGTCCTCAACAGGCCGGGTGTCAAAACCCTCGATGGTGAGCATGCCATCTGTAAAGGGAGAATGCAGAGCCATCTTCCAGGGGTTGTTTTTGGTGAATGGAGGGAGCTTGGAAGTGTCGGGGATGGGGTATTGCTGCTGTTGTGGCAGCCCCGAACGCATGAGGCCTTGTACTAAGTTCTCATTGTTGGAGATCCTCTCAGTGAGGGATGACATCAAAGACCCGATCTGGGAAAGAAGCTCCTTAGAAAAAGCTTTCGGGTCGAAGGGTTCCTCCGGGGCGGGAACAGGGCCCGGCGGGGATAGCGGACCATGAGAGGTTGAAAGTGCGGCAGCGGAGTCTTTGGGGACTCTAAAGGATGAAGCCTTGACCGACTTCGGGGGTTTTGAAGACTTACGGGTCTTGAGCAAAGGCTTACGGTGAGCCTTAACCTTCGGGGTAACTGGGCGGGGCTTGAAATTAGCCCCGGAGGTCCCCGGGAAGCCTGAAAAGAAGAATGAGCAGAATTAGTAGAAGAAAAAGTCGGGCTAAGGAGAGGAATCTTAGCCCGGGACCCACCTGCCTCACCTACCTCACTACCTACGTCTGGTTCATCAAGAGCCATTGGTTCTATATCTAAGTTGAGGGTAGCGACGTCTTCTGTGATAGTCCCGCTCGTCTCCTCCTGGCCCGGGACTAAGAGCAGGGACTCTATCTTCTCAATAATAGGGTCCGCCACATCCTTGGGGACCGCAGCCGATGTCCTGGCATTGGGGTAGATGAGGGAACACCATTCCTCCGAGAGAATGTAAGGCTGTTTCACCTTTACATTGCGGGCAAACCCGCCGATCCAGACCTTGAGGGTCGCCATGGCTGAGGTCTTAGCCGGCTGGGAGCTCTGAAAGAGAATAGATTATTACTGAAGGTAAGTGGTTTCCACAAGAGAAATAAAATAAGAAAGTTTATGAATCTCTTTGCAAAATAAGGTCACCAAAAATGACAGAGGTTAAGACAATGTAAGTCTAAGATTAACCGTAATTCCACTTGCCGAGTCTGAGGTGAGCGTGGAAGCCAGCTTATAGCAAACGACACAATTGTCTGGGTGCCAGACGGTCAATCCATCCACCAGGATAGCACAGTGAGCGTGTGACCGACAAACGTCGTGGCCACAGGGTTGGTGAAGGGCCGCCGAACAGGCTGTCATCGCACAGCGTACTGTCTGTAAAATAAAGATACATA
>NC_090727.1:13492304-13543650 GCF_036898095.1 Palaemon carinicauda | reverse complement strand
ATAATATATGATATTCGTTAATTTTTTGAATGTATTTTTGTTTTTCCCCGAAAAAAAAACTATTTCACTGATAGTGATATTTAGTAATTAGGAAACTATCGTCATTTTATGTGTTTGTTTGAACGTAGGTACATTATATACATTTGTGTTGACGATTACCTACAGAAATTCTTTCCCTGCCATTAGCATTGATAAATTCTCCTTAATACATTGCTCTCCAAAGCGTCGTAGCGTGTTTTTGTCACATTCGTCCGCTGCATGAACGCGTTTACGAAGGCCTTTCACGCCGTGTCTTATTTATTGTTATGCTCTTGTATTGTGCCTGTTGCAATACTTCAGAGCAGTGTTTGTAGTGTGTTTTTTATGGACGTCTTGCAAGGGTGCTGTGGCTTGTGTAAACTCGATAAAATTTACAGAACGGCCGCATGAAAAGGTGCGATTAATATTTCTAATCCCAGCGGGGAAATTTGTGTGAAACTAACAACTCTTTTTCAGTCATGTTACAATAAAGCGTCATTAAAATGATAGACAAGTCAACTTTTATGACCGGAAACTAAACGTCCAAAATAGCTATTCGTTCACATTTCTTTTTCCCAAGTATACTGTTAAAAAGGCCATAATTTCAATCGTAAATTATCTGTAAAAAGATACTATTCTCCGCCGTATTACAGTAATACAGGCGACCGTAATTTTTACCATACTCTGTTATTATCTTTTACGGGTTGGTGACCGTAATACACCCCTTAAGGTCAATATATCCGTTTTTAAAACGGTAAATGACTGTCAACATTTATTCCAGGAGTTTTACCGTTTTATGGCGCCAAATATTTTACAGTGTAGGTAAACACCTTAATGAGAAAGGGAAAAGAATTCGTGAATATTTAAACGACCAGTGATAAAAAAAGAGAGCAAGTTAAGTGACAATGATACGGCAGGAAGATAGATAATGATGCATCCTAATGATGGACATAAATCTCTTACAGTAAAAAGTAGGGATTCGGGGGAGTTCCCGAAATTCACTCTTCAGTTAATTGCTGAGAAAATAGTCGGATTTATGAGGTGATAGTAAGATAAAAAGGTACGAATATCACGAAGACGAACAAAGGTCTTTTCTCCTTTTTAGTTACCAAAGTATTTTGACGGCTGAGTCCGTCCCTGCATCTTGTGCTGTTTATTTTTCGTTTCTCTCGGTGTCAGTATTAAATTTAAAGGCAATCTGTGTCGTCACTAACTCCACCTTTTCAATGTCCTTTGATTCCTTTCTCTTCATTGCTATACTGGAAGTGATGTGAGCCTCACTTATTTTCCTTCCCGTCGTTTTCATGTTTCCGTCAGGCCTTGGATAAATCATGACAGGATTTTTCGTGTTCACGTGTGTGTGTGTACATATATATATATATATATATATATATATATATATATATATATATATATATATGTGTGTGTGCGTGTGTGTGTGTGTGTGTGCGTGTGTGTGTGTGTATTCCACTATAGTCGTTATGAAGATGAACCTTTTGTAGAAAAACGACTTGATAATTTCGGTAATATTCGTTATTAAAAGAACCATTTTATTAATTAACTATTTTTACTCTTTAGGATATATCTATTGGTCAGTGAAATTGATATATAGGAATCCAAAATTTAAAACTCTGGGTGTATTCTGTAAATATTCTGCCATACATTCGAATCGTCCATTTTCTTATAATCTTCTGTCAGTGTTATAAGACGGTTAGTTATTACTTAGGTTGATATCCATCTCGTATCTTTCCCGCAATTATGGTGTTAAAGGGAACACCCTGGCAGTATTTATACTGACTGGTCCATGGCAAGAGCTCATACTGGCTAAGGAAAGCTTAATCTAAAACAGTATATTAGGAGGTCAATGGTGAAACAGGCATTTGCAAAGTATTTCCGATTCCCGCTCACCTAAGGAACACAGCTATAACTCGATAGGAGTTCTGATGGTTGCGTCCACAAGGACGATGTTTCGACAGATGCCGCTAAGAGTGGCCTAAAAACTTTAATTTCAAAGTACGTTGATTCCAGTGAGACGTTTCAGATAGATAAAGCCCTGGTGTGGCCTTCGTTTTGTAATTAATGAATTTTTTAATAAAGCTTTACTCCCTTGTGTCAACACCACCCAAATCTTCCCCTTATATGGTCTA
This sequence comes from Palaemon carinicauda, assembly GCF_036898095.1. NCBI lineage: Eukaryota > Metazoa > Arthropoda > Malacostraca > Decapoda > Palaemonidae > Palaemon > Palaemon carinicauda. Next base: position 13,541,485 of record NC_090727.1, on the reverse strand, counting down.
AGCATAAAGCGTTATTTACACATTTCAGAGATTCAGTAGGTCCAGAGAGGATCGGGTTAATGCTTAAACTGAAAATAAATTTATTTTTACAGACTTCAGCTCTGTGTGAACTCTTGATGTCGTGTGATTCTGGTGCTCTATGGAACAGAAACAAATACTCGTCTACTTATAATTTGTTCACTATCTACACATAAATTCAATCTTATGCATTCATACATAATAACTCAGATTTTTACTTTCAATATTAATCTAAATCCTAACCTCACTAATTTTCTACTCTAGCTTACCATCCGAGTTTCACTTTTATAAAAATGAAAACGCCATAAACTAACTTAATATTTGAAGTTCCCTATGTCTAATTCATAATTACAAATACGTACGAACGCCATAAACAGAAACAGTTATCATAACCCTACAATTACACTGGTTATTATGGCATTCAGTATAACTCAATTGCAAAAGATAGTCAACACACTAATGAAGGTCCATGCAAGTATTAAGTTTAACACTGTATATCCTTCTTTACAAAATACTGCAGAATTGACAATTTTTAAAGGGAAGTTGTAAACATGATTCTCTGAAACCCTGACTGACACAGACGCATAAAACTTCCAGGTGTGTTTTGATATGATCAAACAGGTCCACATTCTATTAATGAGCACACACCACCCAGGTCAAACCTATCAGAACTGGGGTAACAAAAAGTTGCAAACGAAATGGAAGTCGCCCAACCTTTGGATGAGCCCATCATTCCTGAAAAAAAAGTAGACAGACATGATTGGCAAAAGGAAAACTACAACATTGAGACGATTCACACAGTCATTGGAATGCTATGTTCTTATTTTTTAAATGAGAGTTTCAGCTTGCTCTTGCCTCACCTTTCTAATCACCGTGTGTGTGGACGCAGCCTTATCGATCTAGCGCGTCCAATTAGATGGTGATTTGGCAATTGCTGACATGAGCGAGCCGAAGATTAAATTCGAGTTACATTGATTCTAATGAGACTGCTCAATCAGAGAGCTGAAGGGACTGACTGGAGCAGACATATTGAAATTATTCTAATTAGATTTAAAGCTTTAGCCCTCTCCTGTCTGTATCTGTTAAATTGCCATCTGTGTGGGTTTGCCCTTAAGCAGGTTAAAGCTTAAAATAAAAAAAAAAAACAGATTTCAAATAAGCCCATGCAGATAGAGATAAGAAGACGGTGGCAGGATCTACTAAATAGGCCTGACACTAGATAAATGCCAAGAAATCATTGCTATTTATAAGATCGAGAAATCATCCCATCTACAGTATGTTTACGTAGATAAAACACACGCATATACACACCTGCATATATATATATATATATATATATATATGTGTGTGTGTGTGTGTGTGTGTGTGTGTTGTGTATTTGTATGTATATACAAGTGAGTTTGCATATAATTGAAACCTGTATAGATAATTGCGTTGGCAGTGCTTATTTGTAAACTTGATTGTCTATTTCAATCTCTAAGAATTGCCAAGTACGGCTATCTGAGGTGCCATCTTCCTACAAACATACTAATAAAGCATATACTGCTCATCAATGGTAAACAGTTTGAAAGTGATTTGGCGTTCTATTTATGATTTGATATATTTATGTTTATCTATCAATCTTTATCTATATCTACCCATCTATTTATCTATTTATATTTATTTATATATGTTCGCATTTATTGGGAAGATTTCATGGGATAAATGTCTTTAATTCAAATTTTTAAAACGTCTGTGAAACATTTCGTATTCATATCCAATATTAATGTCCAATAGCCTCAGGTAAATGGTTGCTTTACTTTATATATACTAAAACTTAACACCTTTGTAAACGTTGCCATATTGCAGGCCCATAGCAAGAGCAAGTTATTGACAACAGCAGTTGCATTGAAATATTTTTCTCTTTAGTCTGATAAAGTGCATCATTAGTCTCATGATTAGTTTATAGAAAGAAGCACAATGTAGGGTGCTTATATTACGATTGAATTTTAGGTATATTTTAAGTAAAAGCAGTTATTGATAGATTAATCACAAGTAAGATTATATGAAATAATTTCCTTAACGTATCCATTACTTTTTTCTTGTAAATTATTGGGTTGATACGCATGGTAAATCACAGCATTAGACCTATAAGCCTTTCAAAAAAAAAAAAAAAAAAAAAAAATCAGTTTATGAGGCATGTGCATATTACTGATCCTTGGGTATGCATTAGTCATGGAAATTATAGATCAACATTATCATTAAGAACAACCTCGTTTACAGCATTACAAGTACAAGAAGTATAGGTATACTCAAAGATACATAGTATATCAGAGATTAGATATTATTCTGCCATACATTCGAAGGCTGGCACGCTAGCCAGGTGCTGCATTTAGCCACTGTGTAAAATTAACCTTTAAGAGAAAAAAAAATAATTCCATGAGACCTTTCAAATAGAAACCGGGAACGGCCTCACTAGAATTAATATATTTTAGGTTTAACCTTATAACACTTCTACATGTACCTGCCTGGGGTTTTTCAGTAAGTGTAGGCTGGAGGGGCCAAGGTTTAATTTTTATATACATTGATTCCAGCCAACGTCTACAGGTATTATCTACAATAGCTGTGTGCTTGCTCCTAGACAAACGGCGATGCAGCAAGGGGAGGCTGAAACTATTATTTATGATAGACTAATTCTAAGGGTACTGGTCACGTTGGTTGTAATGGTCTCGTTGGAATCAGTGAATCTTTAACATGAGCTTCAATATTCACCTATCTGTACATGTCAAAATGCCATCTGCATGTGCTCAGCCACAAGGAGGAGCAGGAGGAAGTTTCAGTTTAAAGTACATTTATTCTAAGAACCAGCATCCTCAGCTCTCTATCTTAGCGGTTTATTTCAATCCATGCTTTTTTATTATGAGCTTCAGCCTACACCTGCTGAATCGCCATCTGTTAGAGCACAGCCTTAGGTAGGGGGGTAAAAATGAACCTGCCCCTCTGCTCCCAATCGTACTACCTAGTCAACCTACTTCACTAAACAGAGCATAAAGAAAGAACAAAAACTAATAGGTTTCATAAAGAGACAATTCCAATACAGAAACAAAAACACTGGACTACAGCTATGCACATTATTAGTAAGACCCCATCAAGAATACGGAGTCCAATTTTGGGCTCTTAAAGTATTCAAAAGGATATGGATAGACTGGAAGCACTACAAGCAAGGGGCACCAAACTAGTTTCAACGCTAAGACAATTTGAATATAAACAGAGGATGGAACATTTGAATTTATTTTATCTACAAACTCGACGACTAAGGGGACAGTTGATAGAGTCATTCAGAATTCTTTAAAGAATGACAAATGTAGATTACAACAATTTATTCACGCTTAGCACAAATCAGTCAAGAAAGTAACTGATGCGAACTGGAATTGAAAGGATACAACACCACTCAGCGTGGCAATTTCTTTACATACAAAATAGCAAATACATGGAACAGACTTCTAGCAGATGTAGTAAACAGTAATACGATAAACGAGTTCAAGAAAAAGTTAGACAAGATCATAAAAACTCTAAATGTTTAAACTAAATCGCTCTACCCAAGAGCAAATGTAGTCTCTCCAGATGGACTTTATTAAAGTCTTTTGAGACATCCAAAAGCCTTGTAACACACATACACACACACACTCTCTCTCTCTCTCTCTCATAAAATTGGATTGACTTTGGGGATCCTAATCCAGAGTAGCAACACCACTTCCATGTTCGTCTTTCGTTGCCTTTGCCTGAAGAGGAAATTTTATTTGAAACTCGTTGCGGCGTTTAAGAATCCAACAATGTAGACCTTTGCTCTCGAGGTGATAGATATTGTAGAGTATACTGACTTCTAAAAGGCATATGAAATTTTTGGATATTATTTGATAAAACTAATTTTTGGAAAAGAATAAGATTAATATTGTACTTATTGACACAATTGGTAGTAATTCATTCAAATTACCCCTAATGAGTCAATATGGATTAATATCAACACAACATCGTGTTCAAATAGAAATAAATTTCTACCTCATACCTGGGATCGAACGCTAGCAGGTATGAGGTAGAAATTTATTTCTATTTGAACACGATGTTGTGTTGATATTAATCCATATTGACTCATTAGGGGTAATTTGAATGAATTACTACCAATTGTGTCACGTGGTGGCCCGGGAAATTGGGTAAAACTCGCTGGTAAGAGACTGATGTCTCGCCAGGTAAATCCTCGGACAGCTGGTAGCGGTCAGGTTCCAATTTCTTTTATGTGCTCTCGTGACATGGTTGGTTTCGACCTGGCCTTTCATTAGAAGGGGCTAGCGTTCGACCCCAGGTATGAGGTAGAAATTTATTTTTATTTGAACACGATATATATATATATATATATATATATAATATATATATATATATATATATATATATATATATATATATATATATATATATATATATATACGGATATCTTAGGAATCATATAATCATATTTGAATCATCTCCTGATAGTATTTTAATCATACGATTGTATTTTATTTCCTTTTGAGGGAAACACCAATATGTTACCTAGATAAGAAATTTTAAGGATTGGTATAAACTCTTATTTGAACACATTTCTTCTCATATTTTTCATCTTTCTTCCAAGCAGCAATAATTGGGCATTAAGTTCTGATCAGTGGATGTGTGAACAAAAATATTATTTTGATTTATCAATTTAGATAATGGTTTCTATCTTATTGAAATAAAAGTCTTTCTTCGGAATGACTAAAGCGGAAACAGCTGGAGAAGTAAACTTCCATTTATTAGCGTTTGCATCATGCAGATGTAGTAGTTATAGATTATTAAGTGATCTGGTAGTGTTTATATTGTGGTGGGGGGGGGGGTGTCAATAATATATCTACATTCATCGTCAAGCAACTTTTCCCTGTGTACGATTTCCTTTTAGGTACAACGATTTACAATCTTGTTTGAAAACTTTATATAGATATAAGTTTCCCCCAGAGGAATTCGTTATTTTTTTAAATAAATAAATACCGTATTTCCCGTGTGATAAGACGCTACAAGGGGTAAGACGCACCCTTAAATTAGCAAAGCATTTTTGAAAAAAAAAATGAGATTTTACAATTCCTAGCAGCAATTCCTAGTCTGAAACTCTAGTGAGATTTTGTCTAGCATCGTAAATTTTCGTATTTTAGGTATTTTGGCAAATGCTTAGGTTAATATTACTTAGTTGAACACCAGGTATCCCAATTTATTTACATATTAATTGAAGAAACCACTGAAATCAGTTGTAGTTGCCACAACAACCATTTGTTTAGTGTTCCAAGTGTTGTTTACCTAAAAGTAGTGTTGCCAAATGTTAATAAAATTTTGGTAAAGAAGTAAAATTCCAGTAATATTTTCCAAATGTATCATATAGCCTACATATTTTCTCACAAACTTAATTAGTGATCAAAGAAGTCTAGAAATTCCTCTAGGTGGACTACTTTTGCTACTGTATGTGACTCCAGCTCTAGTTTTCTGCTAACTTGGTAACACTGCACTCAACTAACAGTGAAATGTTTTTTTTTTTTTCCCAAGGTCGTATTCTGCAGCTGTTTGTCTGTATTATTTCGGAACTCAGGCAACAAAGTCATTATCAAAATATTGCTTTATTACAAAATCCTCCCCCCCCAAAAAAAAAAATATGAGAAAATAGATATAGACTGCATAAACAACTAATATGTACTGTAATAGCGTCGTCTGCTAGGAGACACTACACAGTTGTTTACTTGTAGAAGGAAGTTAGCGAGTCATCAGCTGATTACCAAAACAAATGACTTGCTATTGCACTATAATAAACGAAGCATGATATGGAAATATTTTTTTTATTACATATGAATGATAATTGGTGGTTTATATTTTATGTCTGTTGAGTGAGTATTTGTAAGTGATTAGTTGGGTGTATGAGGATTGTCAAACTTCCCTATACAAATTTTTCTTAGTGTTAAGACGCAGGGTGATTTTTGGAGTCATTTTTCAGGAAAAAAGGTGCGTCTTATGACACGGGAAATACGGTATTTATTGATTATTTAAGATATCATCATCTGGGGTATAAAAGAGGAAAGTAGAGAATGTAATACCTACCATTTATTTATTGAGGAAAGAAAAATACTGTGGAGGACAAAGCAAGGGAATTTTATTTCACTTTATATTCAAGGGAGAGGAAGGGAAAGCGTTTTATATATCGGTTAAAACCTTTTGAGAGAGAGAGAGAGAGAGAGAGAGAGAGAGAGAGAGAGAGAGAGAGAGAGAGAGAGAGAGAGAGAGAGAGAGAGAGAGAGAGAGAGAGTATGTATTTATGAACACCATTAATTTTGCTAGTGTTTTCATGCAACAACACATTATAGTCTTCTATGACCTATTGCGGAGTTAATAGTTCTGCAAAATTCCTGCTGCATCACAATCGTGGCTGTCATTCAGAGGCACTCGGGTGTCCAGTCTAAAGAGTTTTATCAGAATATACACAGCAGCTCCATTCAGCGGGTTATAGCATCAGGCTGTGCAAAACATTACGAAAGTTTTAGTTGGATTTAAAAGTTGTGAAGTTCTGGGTTAAGGAAAACCGCATATTATTAGGTAAATGTGTAAAAAAAACTCTCTACTATATTTTATTCTCACTCCCTAATAGTATGCCTTTGGGGCATGGAGTAACTATGCAAGCACTCCCTAGAACACATAAGTAAACTTTTACAACCCCCCCATATATATATATATATATATATATATATATATATATATATATATATATATATATATATATATATATATATTTATGTGTATATATATGTATATATATTTTATATATATGTATGTATATAAATGTTTATATATACAGTATACAGTATGTATGTATATAATTATTGAAAGCTATCAGTGATTTTTTTCACTAATTATAGTAGCTGCAGAAACAACCATAGGTACATCCTCGTATTTCATTCACATATTAGATCAAGAATCAAGCCAAAAGCATAAAACATCACAAGAGAAGTTGCTTTATATATCTGGATAGAATGCTTACAAGAAACACTCTTAACCAACTACGCCATTATCTTCGGAATATTATCTGTGAGTGTATGAAGAAATTATCATTTCAATGAAGGTGAGAGAGATTATCTATGATGCGAATGCAGGATACAAGGGTAGATAATGTCAAGGATGACATAGAAAAGAATACACGTCAGAAAAAAAGTGGGGGTGGAGGTTAAAAAGTAAATGAAGAGTGAAGGTTAAAGAGCAAAATGATATAAGAATAAAAGATACAAATGGAGAGATGCCTTCGATGGAGTGAATTGTGTTTTCGTGGGATGACACAAAAGAGGCAAAACTGTGAGATGAAATAATTCAATTGTGAATGAGGAAGTTACTGCAGAGGAGTTCAGAGGAAAATAAGAAATTGAAAGAATGAAAGGCACTGACTTAGAGGTGATAAGATTTTGAGTGAGATTAAGTGGTACGGAGGTGAAAGTGGGATTTGGCAGCTGACCAATGTTTGTAAGTTTTATTTTAATAAGGGAAAATTTTCCCTTTTCTTATGTACTAAGGTAGAGTATATAAAATAATATAGGAACTATAAGGGTTTCTTTACGTGGTGTACCAGGTGCCAGAAGAGGTAAAACTATATGTTGATTGAGACGTTAATATAAATACAAGAATTATAGATAGGGAACGAATAGTGTGAGTTAGAGAGGAAATAGGGAATTGTCGATCAGGTTTTTATAACAAAACAATTATGCGAAAAATTTAAAAAATGTATAAGCTGTGTGTAGCATATTTGAGTCCAGAGAGGGTATCTAAAGTTTCAAGATGAAAGTGAAGCCTGTGTTTGTTTGGCCAAGTCGCTAAAATAGGTCTGAGATGAAGGTGCGGTATGTCTCCATGGCTGTTTGATATTAATTTTGAAAGATGGCGTGAAGTTTGCAATAGGAGAAAGGTATTACTCGTAGGTGCAAAGTTATAAGATTGGGTGGTTGTTAGTATAGCGTTGAATGGTTTGTGTTGGCATATGTTAACTACAACGGTAACCCTCCATTTCCGTAACATGAAAGGTAACCCTGGGTGAATTTCACCCGGTAATTAAATAATTAAAATAAAATACTTATCCTGAAAATTTTGTTATTTGGAACACATCCGAATGAAATATAACTCCTTCTCTCTTATTGAGGCTATTATAAATGAAATCCTCCTGTAAATCATATTTTTATTTTTTTTTTTCAAAAATACAGAAAAAAATAGACTTTTCTTGGAGTACTTTACTAATTAAATTGACCAAAAAAAAATTATTTCCGAATTTTGTTTTTTGTTGGTGTAGAACTCTCTACTGTCATGGGACTACGTACTGGCTGAATCCCATCTCCCCAGCTCGTATACAATTTGTATGGGAGACAGACAAAAAATGGTAAATTTTTCAGTACATACCAAATTAATTTTTTTCTATTCAACACTTGCAGTATGGCAAATTATGCTTCAAATGACTCAAAGTACATCAATGAAACACATACAGTACTATATATACACTCACCTGTTAGATACAGTCACCACAGACTGGATACAGATGCCATCTGTGACGCGTCTTCCTATCGGACTTGACCGGGCACTCACAACAGCGCACCAATGCACCGCTGCTGGCTGAGAAAGATGTCCCTGGTGATCCTGCAGCACTGCCTGGTGATGGTACATTGCAGACAGTGGTGATCAAGGACTGCAAGGATCGGGGCAAGGGTAAATCCAGCCGTGACGTGGCCCATGGGGTGATTAGGGCCTTCCCGAGCATGAATTTCTGAGAGAGCCCCAGTTGTGTTCATAAGTTCAGACAGTTCTTCATCTGTGTATGCCTTTTTCTTTATATTTCTCTCACTTTTATTCACTAAATCTTGCATGAAAAGTAAAAAAAATATTAGGCAAGGGTTTACAAAATAATACAATAATAGTAACACTGGGAGAATTCCATCCGTATGTACAACATACGGGAACAGTAACCCTGGGAGAAATTCTCCCGAAATGCGTTCTAGCCAAAAAACCAGCCGAGAGCGCGGGACCACACACCCTTCACCCATCAAGTCAGATAAGGCACTGAAGGTACTGAGCCACTGGAGTCCCTCCCCCAACCCCTTGGGGGGGGGGGTACTACGTCATTGCCAGATTCAGTCGGGTGAATATCTCCCCAGGTTTCCATTAAAGGGTTTAGAAATGATAAGGGAAGTAAAAAGAGAAACTTCAGTTAAGTGAAAGCCTTTCAAAAAGATCGTCAGAGGAGAAATTTGGAGTAAATGCAAGCACGAGTAAGGTTTTGAGTGTAATTTGAAACTAGTTGGAACAGTGATGACTGCCATGGTCAGTGGAAGAATGGAAGCAGTAGACTAATAAAGGTATTGGAAGAAAATATTTTGAATGATGTGAGTTACAGAATAGGTGAAACAAGGGAGGTGACATAGTGTGTGCAAAATATTCGTAGTAAACTTCGAACATTTTGGGAAAGCCAAGGTTGGAATGTTAGAAGGCATTTTCGGACCAACTGTCGTCGATGGAAGTGAAGTGTGAAAATCATAACAAAAAAGGATGCTTTAGAGATGTTATGTAAATGTGTCCGGAGAAGAAAGTGTAAAAATGGTAAAAGGGCTGATGCACATAAAAGGAGAATCAGTGTTTCGAAATATTTCCATGAGAGGATGGGAGGAGGAAATATAGGTGAAAAGAGTATACCACTCGGAAACATAACGAGAAAGCTGCAGCAGGCCAAGAGGGTGTTTGGTAGATGTGATTTGATTCAAATATATGATTATCTACTGCCATTGAGTGGCCATTATTGAACCTACTTATCAGCTAGTCTAACTATCTCTTCCCATAGATAAGCTTGATCATGGATTTAATTTTTTTTTTCCAGCAGTAGGTCTATGAATATATAATTTTGTAGGAATTTGAAACGAGAATTTGTTTGCCATATTTAGTTAATTGATTGGTAAATTTTAAGGATAAATTTGGTTTTTCGTTATTCTTCAGGCCGTAATGGTTGGTTATTCTACGAGCAAGGGCTATAGAAGGGAGCGAAATTCATCTTATGTATTCCATGCTTTGAAATTAGTTTCTGAAATCAGGAGATACTCAAGTGTTGTGTATACTATAGTTTATTTCTTCCTGAAAAAGTTGAAATAATTCTTTCCGAAGATTGTTTATAAATTTAATTTGGTCCACTTCAAATTTATTAAAGGCTGTTTTCGTAAAACTCTAAAATAAATCGAACTGCAACTATTTTTTTTTTTTTTAGTATCAAAGATCCATTGGGAATCATATATTTTTCCCCCAAATATTCTGGATTTGAGTGTGATGAAACGTTTCCCATTTTATGGGAACAAACATATTCGGGATTTGTGCGCGGTTTAGGCAAAGGGTTTTATCTGCTTAAAATCTCCCTTTATAGTTTTGATATTTGAATATTTCTGATACAATATTCCGTGGCGTTTACGCCCCTCCCTCCAACATATCCCAGGTTTCTCCAACTATAACAAACGGCTAGAATCAAGTTCAAAATCCCATGTCCATATGGGGACGTCACACTTTCGATGTTGATAAAACTTCTGAAGAAAGAAGATAGTGGAAAGGGATAGAGGTGGAGATGGAGGGTGGGAGAAGAAACTTACGATAGGAAGAGGAAGAGTAGATAATAAAGAGTAATCCAAGAGGAATAAAAAGTCAGATTTAAGTTGGATGAAATGTCCAGAGGTTCACACCAATTGCTCAGGTTCTTTGAACATAACAGCAACCTCATGTAAAACCTATGGTTAGTGCCCTTGCTGGCATAAGTCCAGCATAATCTAGACCAACCACCAACTGAGAAAAAATAGAAAAAAAAAATGGTATAGGAATATAAGGATAAAAGTAAAAATCGGGAAATGAATAGAAGAGTAAGGGAATCTCAATCCTCATCTCTAGTGTGACAAATTACCTTTTTGGAATATGAGACGTAAAGAAGGCCCTTCCACCACTTCGTTGGATGGTGATGCAAGAAACGTCCTGGAATCGATTTCTTTGCTGGCATCATGTTTGGTTACTTGATTTCTCTCCTTTCTTTTAGGTTTTCCACTAGGTTTGTTCTTATATTTTCTTTGTGGAAATGTATTTTATCTCTTTTTCGTTTAAGGGTGAAGGATATCTGATATCTAACAAAACAGGTAATACTCTCTCTCTCTCTCTCTCTCTCTCTCTCTCTCTCTCTCTCTCTCTCTCTCTCTCTCTCTCTCTCTCTCTCTCTCTCTCTCTCTCTCTCTCTCGTCAAGCTAGTGGTATCTATAGTAAACAAGAAATATTGAAATTTCATGTTGTAGGTTTTTATTGGTTATAATAACCACTTGGGATTGGTGTAATTCTCTTAAGCTCCTGATGTATTGATCATATGATTTTTTACCAATATCAATTAATACATTTTTGAAAAATAGTTTGTTCGGTATATTTTCCCCTTTGCAGGAGCGTACTTCAGTCTCGATTGATATTACCTATATGTATTCTTGTCTGCCAGACGATTTAAGATAAACAGTGGCACAATACAAGTAGTACTATTTTGGCCATAGCCGATCACCCCCCAGAAAGGGGTGGCCACAGACGATCACCCGGAAATGAGGGTATGGCCGTAGACGATCACCCAAGGTCACAGAGGGTATGGCCGTAGACGATCACCCAAGGTCACAGAGGCTTACTGTTGACGGAAGTGTAGTATTTTTAAAGAGTTTTGTTTACAAACATTGCTTTGAAGGACGTTCGTGGCCCTCACCCGGAAAAGATGGTATGGCCGTAGACGATCACCCAAGGTCACAGAGGCTTACTGTTGACGGAAGTGTAGTATTTTTAAAGAGTTTTGTTTACAAACATTGCTTTGAAGGACGTTTGTTTCGACAGTAGGTCGGTGTTGATGGAAGGGGAGTATTATTTTTGTTTACAAACATAGAGTTGAAGGTCGTAGGGTTCGTAATGGCATACGTACGGGAACTATTAAAGGGAAATTGTTTACGGAAGTAGAGTATGATTTTAAGTTTTTTGTTTACAAACATTGAGTTGAAGACCGTACGGTAGTGTGTCACTATTAAAGGGAATTTGTTTACAAAACATTGAGGACGTAACCATTTGTTATTATCAAGCAACTCTTCGTAATGACGTACGTACGTACGTGTTTATACGTACCAGGAACTGTGGCACTGTTTAGAAAACCTTGAGAATGTATTCATAGTGGGCTACTATTAAAGGGAATTTGTTTACAAATATTGAGGGTGAAATCGTAGTATAGTTGATAGGGGTAAAACATGCCCAGACAGTCTCTACACCCGAGGCCCCCGTTCGCTACCTGTTGATAGGCCTACACTTGTCATCGTCTACAGTAATACTGAGTCATCTTACCATCCATTACGCTGTCCCACCTGGTCTATTTGTAAGGATTAATTTTTTGTAATGATAAAACATGCCCAGACAGTCTCTACACCCGAGTCAAAGGGCTAAGCCGTGATGGGGCTAAGCACCTGTTCCAACTTGCCCCAGACGTGTAATCTTAAACTTAGGCAAAGCTCTCTCTCTCTACAGAGAAGGTGTAATAAAACACATAGTACTTAATATTTGTTTATTAATAATAATAATAATAATAATAATAATAATAATAATAATAATAATAATAATAATAATAATAATGATAATAATAATAATAAAACAAAAGCAAAATATTTTGGGATAGGGTCTAAGATGAGTTCATACACACACACCAAAATACGTGGGAGGATAATAAAAGAAACACATACTACTTAATGTAAGTTTATTATTAGGAAACATTTCAGTAAAATAACCATACAGGATATTTTGAAAATAGATAACTAAAGCGGATCGGCTTTATTTACGTCGTTTTAGCAACTCACAAATCTCCATTGATAATTCTGGCTTGGTGTGACGCCAGATATACATACATGGACGACTGTTAAGATGTAAAAGATAATAAAGTAATACAGTGACATCATTTCCTTTAAATTGGATGGTGATAAATGTTCCCTCAGTTTCCTAATGGCTCCACACACCCCTACAATATTTGGAAATCATACTCATCGGGGTCGGGGAAACTGATTCCCGCGAATTTCATTTGAGGGATATTGTTACTCTCACCCCTTTTTTTAAAGGGACGAGTATTTTCCTTGGGGGTTTTGCATACCCCTTTCGATTTTTTCTTCTTCTGGCTCTCCTCCTCTGCTTCCATTTCACAGGCTTTCTTCTTCCTACTCTCCCGCACCGCTTCCATTTCACAGGCCTTCTTCTTCGCGTTCTCCGCCTCCTCTTCCATTTCGAGGGCTTTGGCCACCGCTTGGGAATCCGAGAGAGTCTCTCCACGCTCCAGGGTCACGTCCCCGGAACAAGTCGCGTTAGCTGCTCCCACCGCACCCGTGGAGCTATCAACACCCGTTGATGACGGCGTCTCCTCTATCCGCGTTATTAAAAACACGGGTGTATCGTTATGGCGTCCCTCTTCTTCTTCCCGTCTCTTAATTGCTATTGATAAAAATTCTTCGTAGAAGAGCTCTCTCCGAAGAATTCCTTCCCTAGCATTCTCTAGGAGTTGTAAGGTAGACTCGTGATCATTGAAGGTTGTGATGAGTTTATCCTTGACTGGCGAAGGTAGCATGCTTAGTTGGGGTCTCACTATATAGGTAGCCAACTGCCCCAGCATCTCCTTAGCAGCACCCCTTCCTTCCTGTAAGTGTTCTAGAAGGTCCCTCCTCACCTTCCGGACATTTTCCAGGTTTTGTCGAATTCCTGCTTCATCCAGCAATGGAGTAAACACACCTATGGGAATAAACATTGAAATATAAGTTTTGGAAATATAATCAAGGGTCACACACACACACACACACACACACACACACACACACACACACACACACACACACACACCACGTGGGTGGATAATATAAGAAACGTTGTACTTAATATTTGCTTATTTTAAGGGACTTCTAAACTTTCAATGAAAATACTTTGAAAAACTTACACTTTTGGAAGCTGGTAATCTCCTCATCCAGGAGATGGGCGTCGTTCTTGTAGGAATATTCCATAGTAGAGGGCGAAGGACGAATTTAGTACACTCACGACGACAGACGCGCGTTTGCGCCCAAGGCATAGGTTGGGCCGTATATATAGTACGCACGCACGCGTAAACGCACACACGCACACCCAGGCCTACAGTTTTAAGGACTCACCCTCCGATACGCCTACGGTTTAAACGTCTACCTCCCGTCACTGCTTCCCTCGGGGGGACCCAACTTCACCAGTTTGGTGTGTGCGCTTCCTCTGCGACGTTACGCCCAGCAGTCGGCGTTCGTGATTTACACTATGGAAAATTCCTCGCCAGGTATAATATACAGTATCCTTATCAGTGAAATTTCGAAAATATTTATGCTGTGAATATTGTGATTATGTTAAGTGTCGGTGAAATAGCGATTACTTTTGTGATTGTGTTAAGTGTCGTGAAAAAGTAATTACTTTTCTTTCTTTTTAGAGAAAAGTGGTACGAAAAGGAAACGTGAAAAGAGCGAGTCTCACCTCCCTATCAAAAAAAGAAAGAAACACTACGCAAGTAAGTACTGTTTAATATAAAAATGTAATGTTTAGTACCTTTATCTTTTTTTTTTAAATATTCAACCCCAGGATTATTGTGAGTTTAGTCTGAAAGGAAGGAGATTAAGTAGAATAAGATCTGGGATAGAGATTCGGGAGTTTCCTTTTGCGTATTGATATTCATTACGTGTGTTACAATTTGGCTTTACAATGTGTGCTTTAAAGTTGCCTTACACCTTTCAAAAAAAAAAACTATAACAGTAGCATTTCTCTCTCGTTCCAGTTCTTACGCCGGGAGGGGAATTACCTGAAAATACATCGTCTCATCACTCAATTTCGAGTGGAGGAGAATTACCTGGAAAAACACTAGCA
Source organism: Palaemon carinicauda (assembly GCF_036898095.1). Lineage (NCBI taxonomy): Eukaryota > Metazoa > Arthropoda > Malacostraca > Decapoda > Palaemonidae > Palaemon > Palaemon carinicauda. The sequence continues at coordinate 13,526,482 of NC_090727.1, read as the reverse complement.
CCACAGCATTCAATTGCTACAACCTCAACAGGAGAAGTTTCACGCGGCCAACCTCCCATACCTGGGGGATCTCCCTCGACACCTACCACAGGACACGCGCTCACCCTCATCAATAGAGAGTCAGCCTTCAATTACCTGTACGTTGTTGAAGAATTCACAGTCCACTCAGTAGGTGACCCAACCTTATTTATGGTAATTTGTAGGGATGATATTAGTGTAAGATTAAATAAATACTTTAAAAACAAAACATTTACAGCCAAGATTGTGGGACTTTTGAACTCCTGTATGACCAAACTAAGCTTTCAAAAATTGGGGGAAACGGAAAACGAACCCGTGGCGCTTTGGCTCCCAGCGACGATTATTAACGCTGGTGAAATCAATAAGCTCTTGGATAAATGGGAAACTTTTATAGAAAATAAATTCCCACAAATAAGCAGTGAATTAAGGGGGAGTGGGTGGACAGTTGAAGACGTCAAGAGTTTTAAACTCTTTTATCACCGCCAAGCTGTAATGGCTGGAATGGGTGCTTACATTTTTCCTAAGAAAGAAGTCCGCGGAAGTCATGCGGTTTTTAATCCCTCTGGAATTGGGAATTCCTGCCTAATTCAGTGTCTGGCTGCCTACTTTATCGCTAAACAACAGGCACCACCCCACTGGGGAAATATTTCCCGTACTGTAAATAGTATTCAACGTTGCTCGGAATACGTTGATTTCACCCGTATCACCTTCCCCATCCAATGGGAAGACATTTCACGCCTCGAGTCGGCAAATCGTATCTCCATTTACGTTTACGAAATGGAAAGATCCGCGGACGGAAGGTATCTGCTTCAATTGTCGAGGCGTGGAATGAAAAAATTTCCAAACATAGTCCCTCTTCTCCTCTTAGATGGGGAACATACATGCCTCATTAAGGATTTTCATTCCTTCGTGAAATCCTTTGCCCGGGTAAGATCTCCCGACCCTCGGTACTTTTGCCATAACTGCCTATCGCAGCATTCATCAACCTCTAAGCAAGAACACCATGAAGCCAGTTGTGAACTTGCTGTAACATTGAATTTTCCCCCCGTCGGAAGCACAGTAAGGTTTAGAAATCAGCATAAGACGCAAAAGTTTTCCTATATTTGCGTCTTTGATATGGAATCGGCTTTAGAGAAATCTCCCGGTGCGTATGGTGTAGAGGCAATACATAAATCAATAGCGTACTGCTACATCATTTTCGATTGCAGCGGTCAAAGAGTAGCTTCTAGTTATTATTGCGGAAACGATTGCGTTGACAAGTTTCTAGCCGATCTTAATGCTTGTTGGGAGACAATAAAAAAACGGTGGCGAACTTTCCCCATTCATATGACAGAGGAGGATGAGAGAGCATTCCTTAAGCAGGACGTATGCCAATTGTGCAAGTCACCATTCAAAGACGGGAGCGATAAACATAGACATCATGACCACGCCAGTCCTAATAACAATTTTATTGGGGCGTACTGTAGGCGGTGTAATTTATCATGCCGCGAACAAAAAACACATCTCCCTGTTTTTGCCCACAATTCGAGTTATGACTTAGGCCTCATCCTCAAGGATCTTAAAGATAAAGTCCAAATCAAAATCATGACGAAACAAGGACTAAAAATTCAGCGAATGTCTGTTGGGAATTTATTTTTTCTCGACTCTCTAGCCTTTCTAGGGTCTTCTTTGGATAGTTTAGCTTCTGAATATTTTAGGGATGGAAGGAAAGCACGATTAACGGAGGAAATGTTAAGCGGGATAAAGAATGAGGAACGTAGGGCTGAAATTATTCGGGGTAAATTACCTTTCTGCTATGACTATATAGACAATCTTTCAAAACTCGGGGAAAGGCAGTTACCCCCTCAATCAGCATTTTACAACAGGCTAAAGGGGTGTGATCTATCGGATGAGGAGTATAAACGCGCCCAGCGTGTTTGGACTATTGCCAAATGCCAAACTTTGAAAGATTTTCTCCTCCTATACCTCATTGTAGACACTAGCCTTTTAGGGGATATCCTCATTTGGTGGCGTGATATTCTTTATAGTAAGTATGGTCTTGATTTACCACACTATGTTTCACTTCCATCATACGCTTTCGACAGCTTTCTTAAAATGAGTAACATTGAGTTGGATCACGTCTATGACGAGGAATTGTATAATCTCGTCAGGCACAATGTGAGGGGGGGATTCACTTCCGTTGTGCGTCAGTCATTCACAGCCAACAACCGTGAAATAAATTCTTCTTTTAATCCGGACCAGCACCAAAGCTCTTACATTCTATATTTGGATTTCAACTCTCTATACGCAACAGTCATGACTAGAAACCTCCCCTCCGGTGGGATTCGTAAACTTTCCCATGAAGAAAAAGATATGTTTTTAGGAAGGGGTATTGAAAATGCTATCACAAATGAGGACAAGGGATACTGGCTCCTCGTCACTACAAAAGTACCTTCGGAAGAAGTTGCTAGAGCGACGGATGAACTCCCCCTATGCTTATCTCATGAAGAAGTAGCCTTTAGAAATCTATCTCCCTATTGTAAAAACGTGCTAGAGAAGGAAGGAGGACAGATGGGTGTAAAGTGCAAAAAACTTATGGCCACCCACCGTAGTAAAAAGGAGTATCTTATTTCCCTCCCCCTCCTACAGCTGTATATGGACTTAGGTCTGGAACTGGAAGCTGTTCATTCAATCTATGAATTCAGTCAAAGTGCTTACATGAACGATTTCATCAAAACTAACATCGAAGCGAGGACAGCGGCCACCTCATCAACAGAGAAAAAAGCTTTTAAGGCTATGAGTAACTGCGTCTTTGGGAAGACTTTACTGAACCCTTTGAAATACGCTGAAAAAAGTCGGGTTGTTACGAAGCCCGCGGTTTACTTAAAAGAGGCCCGTAACCCGCGGCTAAAATCATCCATTCGTTTGAGTGAAGACCGTGTTATCTGCACTTCTACCCTTCCGCAGGTTGCCATCAATATGCCTAATTATATAGGATTTGCCATTCTGGAAGCGGCCAAATTTGATCTCTATTATTTCTTTTATAAAATACTCAAGCGTAAGTATGGTGATAAAGTCAAACTCATTTACACTGACACAGATAGTTTCATTTTTGCTCTGGAAGTTCCCGACCTTAACTCGGAGTTTGCTCAAGAACCCCTGAAATCGTATATGGATTTTTCCAACTTCGATGAAGACCACCCTCTTTTTAATAATGAAAGAAAAGGCGAGTTGGGGCTTTTAAAATCGGAAACTGGTAGTACATTAATAGCAGAGGTGAAAGCGTTGAAACCTAAAATGTATTCTCTGTTACTAGCCAACCAGGAGCAGATTAACAGGGTAAAAGGTATTCCTCGCCACCTGCATTCTCGTATGAAGCATGAACAGTATTCCCAAATCCTGGAAGATCATCGGGTCAATTACGTCGCGGTACGTACAATTAGAAATGTTCAGGGGCAGATGAGTACCACCAAAGTAGAAAAGAAGTGTCTTTCAGCCTTTGACTCAAAACGTTTCCACGTAAGTCAATACAATTCTTACGCATACGGTCATCCGGATATTGTAGAGGAGGAGGATGAGCAAGTAGCGGGGGAGGTCCCCACCAACAACCCTCTCCCCAAATTAGTGGTACCGTCTTATTCTCCACCAGACCCACTTCCTCGCGTATATCAAAATTTGTGGAAAAAGAGAGAAGAAAAGGTTGGTGAGTACTTTCCTCTACCCGAAGGAAATCCATCTACATTGGGGTGAAAGGGTAAAACACGCTTCTCTCTCTCTCTCTCTCTCTCTCTCTCTCTCTCTCTCTCTCTCTCTCTCTCTCTCTCTCTCTCGCTACTTTCTTCCTACTGATGGAAATTCCACCGTAATGACGTAGAAGGGAAGGCACGGAAGGAATTTCGAAGAAAAAATAACACCTCATCGTATATAATTGCTAAGTTCGCTTTTCCCTTTGTAAATGTACTGTCAAGCGGGTTGCTACTTTTTATTAATGGGGGTATTCATTCCGCCGTACTTATATCATTGCATTTGGAGTAAAGGCGCAGTTAAATGCGGGATCTGTTAAAATGTACAAGTGTTTTAAAGAAGATGACTTGGACATTTTTAGGGAGCCGGCGCGTATTATTGTGTCGGGCTTCTCCAACTCGGGAAAATCTTTCTTGGTTGAACAACTTATATTAAAGTATGAAAGTAAGTTTACACACATTGTTATGTGTGGTGTGGATAGCCATACTTTGAAAACCCATCCAACAATTGGGGCAAAACTCTCCCTCTACGCCAATATCGTAGACCCGATGAGTGAGATAGATACGGAAGCTGGGGTCTACTCGATATTATACATCCTCGATGATGTTTTTCTCGAGGCTGTCCATGACAAAATTGTTGTAGACGTCTTTACTAAGGGACGACATAAAAATATCTCTGTTATTTTTATTACGCAAAATATGTTTTACGGTGGTAAATACGCCAGGAATATAAGTATAAATGCCTCGCATATGCTTTTGCTGAGAACTAGGGATATGTCTCAAGTTGAGTTATTAGGAAGGCAAATATTCGGTTCGTCTTTATCGAAAAAATTTGTGAATGTCTATAAAAAGGCTGTTATGGCTAAACCCTTTTCCCATTTGCTGGTAGATTTAAGTTTAAATACTCCTAGCGAACTCCAGTTGAGAACAAATATAGCAGGGAGTTCCTCGTGTGAGGTAGTTTTTGGAGAATGGGAGACGTAAAGAGAAAGATTTTGGAAACCGTATATGAAAACTATTCACACCCATCAAGCTTGGGGGGTGTGAAATCCATCTATAAAGCCGCTAGAGCTCTGAACCCGGGAATTACCTTAAGTAATGTAAAAGACTATTTGGCGACGAAAGATGCTCATACATTGCATGCACTCACAAGAAAACACTTCCCGAGACGTCAAATGGTATCTCCAGCTCCTAGAGTTATTATCAGTTGCGATCTCGCGGATATGCGACGTTTATCTAAATTTAACAAGGGCGTAAACTATCTTCTTATTTGCATAGATATCTTCTCCCGCTACCTCAAGATTGTTCCTCTCAGAAACAAGAAAGCACAGACTCTGTTAAAAGGCTTAATATCGATCCTTTCCTTACCCGAATTTCTGGGGGTTAGTCGCCTTCTTACCGACCGCGGGTCAGAATTTTATAACAAACTTACATCTAAGTATCTGGAAGAAAAAAATATAAAACTCTACAGCGTCTCCTCTTATGAAATCAAAGCCGCCATTGCCGAGCGTGTTATACGTACGCTAAAGCAAAAGATATATAAGCATTTAACTCTGCGAAATACTCTCGTCTATGTTGACGTCCTCCCCCAACTTGTAAAAAACTATAATAGATCCCTGCACCGAGGATTGGGAGGGGGGCTGACTCCCCTCGAAGTCCATAGATATACCGACCCAGAAATCATTACGCAACAATTTCGGAAAATGTATAAAGCAAGCGTGTTTAAACCCCAACAAAATAGTAATGCACTAGACGTGGGTCAGTCTGTGCGTATTGCGAGTGAGCTCCGACGGTCTGTATTCCATCGCGGGTATAAAATACAAAATACGCTAGAAATATTCAAAATTAGAAGCGTAGACAAGAGTCAGGCCCCATTGACTTATTATCTGGAAGATCTTGCCGGTGAGAAAATTGAAGGAGTTTTTTATAGAGCGGAACTAATACCCACGGCTATACCAGAAACTTTCCCTATAGATATTATCAGAAGGAAAGTCGTGAAGGGAAAAGTCAAGTATCTCGTATCATGGAGAGGATACCCACAAAGTTTTAACTCGTGGATACATAGTAAGGATGTTGAAAGGCTAGTCGGGAAAACTCGGAAATGAAATCCCACATACACAAACATGCTGATTTTCTTCTCTTCTTAAATAACCTCCCCGCCAGAAAAAGGTCTGAATTAATTCCTTTACTGAAGAGGACCCATCTTGATTGCTTATCGGAGATCTTTTCCAACTTTTTAAAGGAAAATCTGACTCGAGATAGTAAATCAGTAGAAAAGGTGAAGAAATTTAGGAATGAAATAAGGACAGTAGCCCGGAAAAAGACACCGCTTAAAGAGAAAAGAAAAATTTTATCATCACAGAGAGGGGGTGCTATACTTTCAGTACTTCTGCCTTTAGCAGCGAGTCTAATTGGGGGTTTGCTAGGAAGATGAAAGAGTATTGCCTAATACCGAGGAAGACGGCGGAAGGATTTAGTCTCCACCAAGACAGTGGGGAAAGTAGAGTTCAAAACTCTAAACAAAATGTAGAGGAGAATGGAAAGGGGGATAAGCAGCAAGGGGGGGGAGGAGGAGATAATAGTGATTTACTACGTAATCTATTGCAAATGATACAAGCGATGAAGTCCAAGTTTGAAAGTAAGCCAAAGAAAAGAAGACGTAAAGGGGTAGGGGAAAAACTAAAACGTGAGGCCGATCCTCTCCCCCTCCCTAAACAGGTAGTGTACAGCAATCCCCCTCTCGACCATCTGATAGATATGCAACTAACACCCACCAACAGAAGGCACGCCCTTGCTTTTCTCAAGTTTTTTGAAGGACGGAATGACTTCCAGTGGGATGATAGGGGAAATTTGAGAAAACCCATCGATCGTTTAAATGTAATGGTAGTGTTAAAGAAATTGATTCAACAAGCGGGGGCTATAGAGGAAGAGGACCTGCCTTTTTATAAAATCCTGTTGGATACAGCGGGAATTCCTTATTCATATATAAAGAATGCAAAAGCTCGCCTGCAAATTTATGGAAGTAAGGTGAAAATTGGGAAAGGTAGTCGAAAACGCGAGGAAACTAAAAGAAAAGAATTAAAAGACAAACTGCGTTGGGTTCCTTATTAGAAATTACAGTCTGGTGTAGATGGGTGTGCTAACATGTTGCGCCATCCGAAATACGTGTGCTAACATGTAGCACCACCCGTAATAGGAAACGGTAGGGGGATTGGGGTGTCTATGACTGCGGTGATGTGCGGAGATTGACGCCGCAACTTTTCAGTCTACATCAGGACCTCCTCAGAATGCAGTACTCCCCTCTCAAACTCTCCATCACATCCTTTACGGACAGGGTCCTAAAGAGGGGCGATGTCTGCTTGGTAGTGGGTGGGAATTCTATAGCCGTTGAGTCATACGGCCTAGCTGGAGAGACGTATAAAGCCTACCCATACGGTGATATTGTGAGTAGTAGAAGACGTCTTTTTAATTTGTCCCGCTGCATTCGTGACGATCGACATCCCGTCGGAAGTGCCATCCTGAGGAAACCCCCGAGTTTCCCCACGGCGAGCGTACCATACGTAGCCACCCTAATTACCCAGTTCAACTATGGGTACTCATACGACAACGATAGTGATGGGAAGCTTCGATCGTATGTGGAAACTTCAAAAGATACTCATTTTGCCGTAAATCTACAAAATGATACTACCGAGGCCCGCATTTTCAACTTTAAGAGGTGTCTAAACGAACTGGAAGTATGTGCCATGGAAAAAAAAAATGATAGTATAAAAATTTTCGCTGTACCTATTGGAATTGGGCGGTCTGGTCGTGCTGATTCAATATGGATGCAGTACTATTTGCCCGAGTTGGAGAATTCAGCGAGGAGGATGGCTGGAAGTGGTAAACAGCTTATTTTATTAGCCACTGAAAAATGCACGTTACCCACAGAATTGGGAAACCTGGAAAGGTTTTCACTCGCGGCGCCAAAGGATTTACCCGCTATTGTCCCTATTTGATTATTTTCAATGTTATTTTTGTATTTCACTGAAAAAAGTTATAGGGTGTATTATTTTTCGCTTTTAAGTTTGACTAGATATACTCTCCATTCTGTGAATAAGGTGATTTTCCTTTTCTCGTATTCTTCTTTAAAAAATAGTAATAAAGTAGACCATTTTGTTTTATGTTTTGGGTGATGTAATTCTCATCTGCGAATGAGAATAATCCAGTAGGTGCATTTGAACTTTTAAGTTTGGCGTAATGTACTCATTCTGCGAATGTGTGGATTTCATTTTTCTTATATTTTGTTTCTCTCTCTTTAAAAAGAAAAAAATATCCTGTATTTTATGTTATGTAATCCCTTTCAGCGTCAGGGAGTAATTATGTAAGTGTCTTTGAACTCTTAAGTTTGGCGTAATATACCCTTTCTGTGAATGAGGTGATTTTTTCATTTCAGATATTTTACCTGTCAAAAAAATAGTTATAAACTGTGTCATGCTGTACTTTTATCTTTGGGTTATGTCATCCCCATTCGGGGGTAATTATGTAATAGTGACTTCATTAATAAAAAGTCGTACTGTCTTTTGGTTTAAATATACCCAACACAAGTAGAATACTTTCAGTCATTTCTTAGCCACAATGGGTGGCGAAAGCCATATCGTAACACTGACCTCTCTGGGTAATAGGGATATCTTCCCTGAAAATAATGCAGGTAACTTTACAAATAAGCTTCAGAATAGTATAAATTTAGATCATAATTTGGAGCATGAAGTAGCACTCATCAATATTCATTACCCAAATGAAATATATGGCCTCGTCAGTGGTGAGGTTGATTCCGGAATAGAAATAATTATTACAAAGGTACGGATATCCATAGGGGGTGAGCCTACTATTACGTCACGTACAGAGGAAACCTACAAGCCTAGATTAAGCATTCTATCCACTGATGCTGGCTATATGGTATCCAGTATAAATGAAGACATAACATACGCTTTGAAGAACGTCCTACCGATCGAATTTTATAAGGAAAATATACCCGCGACAGGTCTATTAGAATATGACTATCAAAGAGGGAGAGTTCTACTCAAGTTCACAAAGAGACAGGAAACAAGAGAGGGAATTTATCGAAAAGGTCCCATTCAGGCCGTAAAATTAAAATTTGGAAAAAGAATTGGAGCTACTTTGGGTTTTAATACAGACAAACCATATCAAATTTTTGAAACCACCGCAGGGGAACCCATGATTAAGACGCATAATCTGCTGGCACCTTTCCCTCCCTCCCCAACATCCGGGGTAGATTTTGTTCTTGTTTATTCAGATATTGTTGAAAGATCTTATTTCGGGGGCAAGAAAGTTAATATATTAGACAGCTTTAGTATGTGGGGTAGTAAAACGAGGGGGTATCATAATTACGTGTATTACCCCTTAGGGACAAAGGAATTGGATGCAATATCAATCCGCTTGACTGATCAAGAAGGACGAGCAATACACTTTCGTGAGGATAGTAGCACTATATGCATTCTTCATATTAGACCGAAACAGAAAACAATATAAAAGCAAGTACCCAAGCACTTGGGTTTATTCTGGAGCGGGGCATCATGAGGGTTACGTTTATCCCTCCCTCTCCCGAGGAGTTCAGTATCATATTTACTAGTGACCCCATAAAACTTCAACGAGGAGGGTCTCTAGGGGATATTGAGATATTTAGAGCCCCCAGGCGTTCGCAACAGGGTGGTGGAATTTTTAGCCTATTAGCTGGGCTGGCTAAAAGAGTCGCACCCTTTGTAGCAAAAGCCGTCCTACCATCGGCCCTAGAATTTGGTCAAAATGTTATAGGTGATTTACAGCAGGGAACAAAAGATTTCAGGTCTAGTCTTAAACAAAGGGGGGTAGAAGCGCTAAAATCGACTGGGAGACGCATCGTTACTGGCCGGGGAAAGAAAAGGAAAAAAGTTAAAAGAAATGGCAAGAGAAGAGTAAATAAAAAGAAAATCCATCGTAGGAATTTAGGATATAAAGACGTGTTTAGCGCGATGTAATTTAGTTCCAGTAAATAAGTGCGTGAGCAAAGACATTAACAATGGCATCTGCTGCTCCGAGAATTGCTGGTCATGTGGGGAATGAATTACCAACATCCCATTTTACCGCTGGCGTCGTAGACAGTTTTCCGAGACCCAACCGGATGAGGATAGTAGAGACATCAGTCACTGATCGACAGACGTCTTTTATTCTCCCTACTAATCTTACCTCGGGAGGAGCTATCACTGATCGCTATCTCGAATTTCGTATCAATGGCATAGAAGGAACTCTAATTGATTTAGCGAGTCTAGCTATAGAACTTCATTTAAAAGTCACGGCCCCAGATGGAAGTGCGTTAGGTGATGCTACAGACGTTATCTTCGTCAATGCTTTGGCGAATACAATCTTTAAGTCAACCCAGGTTTATATCGGTGAAAGACTTGTAGAATCAAATCCCCATTTCAATTACTGGTCTTTTATAAAGTTATTAACTACTGCTAAATCCCACACTGTGAAAACAATTGGGCGTCTTGGTTATCTTTTCCAGGATTACAAGGGGACTTCCATTTCAAATGTACTTCCGCCTGATTATTTTACAAAATTGAACAAAATGGAAAAGGAGTGGGTGACTAAGGGAAAAAGAGAAGGACTTCATATCATTCACCCGCTTATGCTCGATGTTGCCTCAGTAGATGAATATTTGATGGATAATATCGACGTTCGTATCAAGTTGGAATTAGCTCCGAATGCGTGGTTCATTAATTCCACTGCAACTATCGACGAATTTAAATTTAATCTCCAAGAAGCTAGACTACACGTTGATAAAGTCATCCCGAGACCACCGGCTTTACTCGCACTCCATCGAGCACTTTCGAATCCTAATAGTTCCGTGGAAACTGTCTTTAATAAAACACTTTACAGGACGTACGCATTGGCTCCTAATCAGACTCAGGCAACGTTGGATTTACCTTTCAATAAGGTCATACCTGAAAAATTATACCTGGCCATTGTTAATATGGAGAGCTTTAATGGAGTATTGAATAGAAACCCTATTTATTTCGGACATAATAATTTAAGTCATATAGGAGTAACGCTAAATGGTTCCACTTTATACGACATAAGGTCACAATTCCCAGAAAATTATTCCCATCTTTACTACGAGACATTAAAATCTTTAGGGTTAACTTATGACCACCTAATTCATTTTGATTGTTACGATCGTGGACGGGCTGTAATTGCTTTCAACTTCAAACCCGAAATTGCATTAATGGATACTCTGGAGGTAGAGAAAAATGGGGACTTGCGGATTAATTTAACGTTTGATCAGCAGATTAACGAAAATAGGCTTATTTTATTGTTTGGAGAAACCCAGGGAGTTATAACTATTGATCAAAACCGGAATGTATATTGCGACGTCAGGGCGTAAGACATGAAAGTTTTCCTACGGATTCTTTCAGCATAAATACACAGCCTGTAATAAATGAACACCCATTAATGAATGGTTTCCTAAAAGAAGGTAAAAATATCCGCTGTTTTCATGAAGGATAATTTTACAGGGAGTTTTTCCTAATAATAGCAAAACGTTGTTACAGGTATTTTAGAATAAGTGTGTGTGTGTGTGTGTGTGTGTGTGTGTGTGTGTGTTTAAGAGGGTAGGGGGGTGTTGGGAGTCCACTGCCCCGCTTTCCATATCGTTATTTGGTGAAAATATATTAACGGGGAGGGGTAAAATGACCAAGTAGTTGTACCCCGGAAGTGGTATGGGTGAGGTGTAAGATGAATACCAGAGATATAGAATTTGCTTTGAGGAATAAACTCGGGAATGAAGCACACTTTTATGGATGCGTATCCAGTGACCATTTGGCTGGGTTCGAGATACCCTTGACGAGACCTAAGTCAATTATACTTATTGCAAATACACTTGCTTCTCACCAACATCGTAAAGTGGGTCACTGGGTTGTTTTTATTATCCAGAAGTCCCCATTTCAAAACATCATCTTTTACGACCCTTTAGGTATGCGGCCTGAAGAACATTCGACGTATTTCACCGAATTTTTACGAAGACATTCCACCATGAAGTGCTTTGCCAATGTTATGCGAGTGCAAAATTACAATTCGTCTCTGTGCGCGTTCCACTGCTTATATTTCACCCACAGTGTAACTTTAAACGGGGTGTGTGGAGCCATTAGGAAACTGAGGGAACATTTATCACCATTCAATTTAAAGGAAAATGATGTCACTGTATTACTTTATTATCTTTTACATCTTAACAGTCGTCCATGTATGTATATCTGGCGTCACACCAAGCCAGAATTATCAATGGAGATTTGTGAGTTGCTAAAACGACGTAAATAAAGCCGATCCGCTTTAGTTATCTATTTTCAAAATATCCTGTATGGTTATTTTACTGAAATGTTTCCTAATAATAAACTTACATTAAGTAGTATGTGTTTCTTTTATTATCCTCCCACGTATTTTGGTGTGTGTGTATGAACTCATCTTAGACCCTATCCCAAAATATTTTGCTTTTGTTTTATTATTATTATTATTATTATTATTATTATTATTATTATTATTATTATTATTATTAATAAACAAATATTAAGTACTATGTGTTTTATTACACCTTCTCTGTAGAGAGAGAGAGCTTTGCCTAAGTTTAAGATTACACGTCTGGGGCAAGTTGGAACAGGTGCTTAGCCCCATCACGGCTTAGCCCTTTGACTCGGGTGTAGAGACTGTCTGGGCATGTTTTATCATTACAAAAAATTAATCCTTACAAATAGCCCAGGTGGGACAGCGTAATGGATGGTAAGATGACTCAGTATTACTGTGGACAAAACCCCCAAGGAAAATACTCGTCCCTTTAAAAAAGGGGTGAGAGTAACAATATCCCTCAAATGAAATTCGGGGGAATCAGTTTCCCCGACCCCGATGAGTATGATTTCCAAATATTGTAGAGGTGTGTGGAGCCATTAGGAAACTGAGGGAACATTTATCACCATCCAATTTAAAGGAAAATGATGGCCAGAATTATCAATGGAGTTTTGTGAGTTGTATCAATGGAGATTTGTGAGTTGCTAAAACGACGTAGATAAAGCCGATCCGCTTTAGTTATCTAGGGGACAGCGTAATGGGTGGTAAGATGACTCAGTATTACTGTAGACGAGCTCTCACTACGTTAACGGTAAGGTTTGGGACTGGTACTTAGGCCTACCTACGGGTGGAGAACGAAAGTTGAAGGGATGAACCTTTGACTCGGTGTAGAGGATGCCCCGCGTTTTACCCTATCATCGCAAATGATTAGGGATTGCGCGCCAGGTGCAGGGTGTGACAAGTGTAGGCCTATCAACAGGTAGCGAACGGGGGCCGCGGGTTAGCCCTTTGGACTCGGGTGTAGAGACTGTCTGGGCATGTTTTACCCTATCATTACAAATAATTAATCATTACAAATAGCCCAGGTTGGAACGCAGCTTCAGGGGGTAAGATGACTCGGTATTACTGTAGACGCGCTCTCACTACGTTAATGACGAAAGTTAAACCCGTTTTTTTTTTTTAAAACACCATAAACCCGTTTTTAAACACCAACAATGTTTTGTAAACAAAAACCCTTAAATAGTGCCAAACTATCTTTAATACCACTATACTACGATTTCACCCTCAATATTTGTAAACAAATTCCCTTTAATAGTAGCCCACTATGAATACGTTCTCAAGGTTTTCTAAACAGTGCCACAGTTCCTGGTACGTATAAACACGTACGTACGTACGTCATTACGAAGAGTTGCTTGATAATAACAAATGGTTACGTCCTCAATGTTTTGTAAACAAATTCCCTTTAATAGTGACACACTACCGTACGGTCTTCAACTCAATGTTTGTAAACAAAAAACTTAAAATCATACTCTACTTCCGTAAACAATTTCCCTTTAATAGTTCCCGTACGTATGCCATTACGAACCCTACGACCTTCAACTCTATGTTTGTAAACAAAAATAATACTCCCCTTCCATCAACACCGACCTACTGTCGAAACGAACGTCCTTCAAAGCAATGTTTGTAAACAAAACTCTTTAAAAATACTACACTTCCGTCAACAGTAAGACTCTGTGACCTTGGGTGATCGTCTACGGCCATACCATCTTTTCCGGGTGAGGGCCACGAACGTCCTTCAAAGCAATGTTTGTAAACAAAACTCTCTAAAAATACTACACTTCCGTCAACAGTAAGACTCTGTGACCTTGGGTGATCGTCTACGGCCATACCATCTTTTCCGGGTGAGGGCCACGAACGTCCTTCAAAGCAATGTTTGTAAACAAAACTCTTTAAAAATACTACACTTCCGTCAACAGTAAGCCTCTGTGACCTTGGGTGATCGTGTACGGCCATACCCTCTGTGACCTTGGGTGATCGTCTACGGCCATACCCTCATTTCCGGGTGATCGGCTGTGGCCACCCCTTTCTGGGGGGTGATCGGCTATGGCCAAAATAGTACTACTAATACACTTTTAATATTGGAATGGCAATTCGTTTCTTATTTAGACCTTTGATGCTTCACTGCAACGTACATGAACAACTTCAAATTTTATATATATATATATATATATATATATATATATATATATGTATATATATATATATATATATATATATATATATATATATATATATATATGGAAATTATTTATGTGTAGTGAGGAACAATATTGGATTGAGCAGTGACCAAAAAAAAAAGTTTAGTGATACGGCAAAAAATTACCTATGCTGTTGTAGGTGGTTTAGTCAAGTGGAAAATGAAATTGAAATATGTTAGTGAAAGGTTTTGAAGAATGGGCGCCAGAGAGAGACCCAGATAAAACTGGATAGATGAAGCGAAAGAGGTACTGGAACAGTAATATGTACTCTATGTATATGTATATGTATATTACGTATGCATATATATATATATATATATATATATGTATAAATTTATGTATATATATACATATATACAGTCTATATTGTATATGTAAATATTTAGAAATCACGACAGCTGACACGTGATGAGCATAGAATATGTACAGAGCTATGTAAGGAAAAGTTAAAAGACCTGATTGGAGTTGACACTTTTGTCTTATCGGTAATACCATGGAAATCATAACGTGAGAAATAACCGTGGGTATGATACACACACGAGTGCATATATATGTCCCATGTCAACGGATAACGAGACATCGGAACATGGGTTTTTTTCACTTCATTACAAAAAGGTTTGTGAATACACTTGTACACAGCCGATACTCTCAGGTTAGTATCTTGTCTAACGATCGCTCGAATGGTACTGACTAACCCTCGACAAGAAAGATGCAATTTTGCTCTATCAATATGCTGAATTATTAGGGTTTTTGGAATTCTCCACTATGATGGAAATATACTGTCAAACACATCACCTTATGAGACTAGGGACATGTCACGTATAACAGAGTTCAGTGATCGCGCCCTCTAATTTATGACACTCATATTACTCTTAAAAGGGTCATTAATCTCGATGTATAAAACACATATTTTGCATACAAGGATTAGGACATTACTCCCCCCCCCAGCTCCTCACTCCCGGAGGAGGTGCGCACTCGCCCTCTCTAGTCTATGATATATGAGGACACTCCGACCTGGAATAGGGCATAGCATGTATCTTTCCCTGGAAATGAATAAGTACCTTATAAGGCCTTGACCTGATCGGCTTCGCCTGCCCAGTTTCAATGCTAAAGGGAAATCGATCAATCCTCCCTGGTGGCTCGTCTCCAATTGCAATTACATCGGAATAATTATTAAGAATGTTACTAACTAAAGGTTGATATTTTGGCGGACATAGTTTTCGCTCTTACATAATCAAGTTCTGAGTGCGATTGTCTGTGCGGGCTAGAGTTGTGGCTCCCAAGATCCCATTATTAACAATTTCACATGACTAATTCACACACAGAATCACTTGCTAACACAACTCTTCCATCTAATTGGCAAATTAACTATCGTTATATTACCTCTGTGCTCTTTTGTTTCTGACAAGCCCTCTAAGACTATGTGTGCCCAATTGTCAGGGGTTTAACAACGAACTTGGTTCCTTCTGGAAGAGGCTGACACAGGGTCACTGATATGCTCGTAAGTGTCTGAGCGGGCAATGCTTCTCCTCTTTCAGGTACAGCTGTTACCTTACTTGACTGAACCTCCTTTCCCGCACAAGCACTTACTCTCTCATGACTTGCTATCGGCAAAATGCACCCTCCTGCTTTAACTGTTATACTATCTTTTTCCCCGCAAATGCATATTTGATTACTAATGACAAAATCCAACCCTAGTATAGCCTTGATTCCTGGAATTCCCAAGGTGGACAAGACAAAAAAATCATGTGTAAACTTCACAGATCCCACCTTAAAGTTGATGATCATTGTATGCCTTGCGTGTAGTTTATTTCTTCCTGGCGTGTCGAGGATGATGAATGTTGCTGACTGTAGTGGGTTTGAGGAGAATCTTTTTTCAATCAGCGAAACGCTGGCTGCTGCATCGATCAGCGCTCGAATGGACTTTTCTGGTAGGTCAATCCTAACTGCTAACATTCCTAGCTGCCCATTAGGATAAATGGGGCCCGTACCAACGACCTTGCTTGCAATACCGCTGCCCCTTGCTCCTGTCCCTAGTGCTGCAGGGGTGAGGTCTGGGGTACCGATGTAGGTCCCAGTGCCTGGCCTACCGAGTCCGTCGTAGTCACTCTCTCCGCTGCCTCGGCTGCTGCTTCTGATGTCATGCGGGGGTGGCATCGATCTCCCTTATCTCCCCCTTCTTCTGTTTCCTTTTCCTTGGATGTTGGGCGGGGATTGGTGTGCGTGTGCCACAAAACACCCTCCCGCCCTCGGCGTTTTTTGCTGGGCACTCGAGATAGATGACCGTAGGCCTGACAAGTGTAACAGCGGGGGGATCCTTGTGTGGGGCACTCCACTCGTTGGTGCCCTCTCCCCCACAGTCTCAACATCTGAAGACTTCTCACCTGCTGACTGTGTCTTCCCCTCTCCCACTTTTTGGGGTTGGTGAGTGCCTCTCATGGCTGCCACCTTCTCGGAATCAGGGCAGATATTTTCAGTCATTTTTTTCTTCTGGCAAACTGTCTAGAATGTTTTGTATCGCCATCATTACGTCTGCTAACGAGCGATTGTCATCGAACAAATAACCAAATAAATACGGGTTCACTAATCTGCCAATATGTTTACTGGCAAATGCTTTTTTATCACCTTCTGGGAGATTGGCACTCCGGGTAGCAAATGAATTACAATCACGAAAAATGCGAGTTTCAGAACTAAGAACGGATTCACCTTTCCGAATTTTGGGTTTGTAATTTTCTTATATGTCCCCTTTTCTCGCATCAGGTAAGGCGTATTTCTCAATTAAACGTCGTTTTATTTCAGTATAACTTCTTAAACTGTCTTGTGGCCAACACATTACCTCCATTGCTGGAGCATCTTTCAGCAACCTAATCACTTGAATTGCTTTTTCTCTTTCTGACCACCCTTATGTGGCTACTTCAAAGTCGCTCAAAAACACTTCGATCAATTGAAACCCTTCATTAGGCTGCTTATCATCAAAAGGCCTAACACATGCCAGCAGTTGTGGCAGTTTTCGAACTACAACGTTTAGGTATCTTAACTCGGCTGTGCATGTGTACTTTCACTTGTGTGCGTTTGAACTTCGTTCATGTACGTCGGATATGCTGTGGTTGCGCGAGCCGCTCCTCTTCTCGTTCAACTAAGAATCTGTTCATTAACTCGGCTATGTTATCTAACTTATTTTTTAAGTCCTGTGTTCGTTGTTCTCGTGTATGTTCTTCATCGACATCACTATAACCAACTGCTCCCTCGTTTTCATCTCCCGCAGTAGCAGTGTCTGCTGTGTAAGTTCTTGCGTATCTAGGCACCTTGAACTTTTATTTTACCAGCTTAAAGAACAACTTCTTAACGAATAACTTTGCTCAGTGCATACACAAACATGTATTTGTACACCTGACACCAATATGTTCCTTGCCAAGGGATAATGAGACCTCGGAACATGGGTGTTTTTCCCTTCATTACAAAAAGGTTCGTGAATACTCTTGTGCTCAGCCGATACTCTCAGGTGAGTACCTTGTCTAACGATCGTTCGTATGGTACTGACTAACCCTCAACAAGTAAGATATAATTTTGCTCTATCAATATGCTGAATTGTTAGGTTTTGTAGAATTCTCCGCTGTGATGGAAATTTACTGTCAAACATATCACCTTATGAGACTAGGGACATGTCATGTATAACAGAGTTCAGTGATCTAGCCCTCCAACTTATGTCACTCATAGTACTCCTAACAGGGTCATTGATCTCGATGTATAAAACATATTTTGCATACAAGGATTAGAACACACAAAAGCAAATGCAGCAATTTCTAGTCTAATGCAGGACAGAGACCTCAGAAATGTCAATTCATGTCTGGGGTTTGGCCAGTTTTCATCACGCTGCCATTGCAATTTGGTGATAATGGGAAATTTTCGTCTGATCGCTCACAGCAAACCAACCTATAATCTGTGGCCCTGGTCATTTCGATACGCAAACCCTTTTACCACGTTAAGGTGAACCCACTCAGAAAGGAATATATATATATATATATATATATATATATATATATATATATATATATATATACTGTATATATATATATATATATATACTGTATATATATATATATATATATATATATATATATATACGTATATATATATACGTATATATATATATATATATATATATATATATATATATATATATATATATATATATATATATATATATATGTGTGTGTGTGTGTGTATGTATTGTATAATATATAAGCTATATAATTTATATATATATATATATATAATATATATATATATATATATATATATATATATATATATATATATAGTGTATGTGTTCTGTGATTCGTTGTTTAAAATAGACAGAGTGGAAGCTCTTTACCCTACGAAGGGGTTAGATTTCAAGAAGGGACCAGACAATTGCACATAAAAATCCATCAATCTCTCTTCCAATCCTACTAGATCCACAGCTTCTCTTTTTTTCCCTTTCTAGTCAGTTAAATTGTCTCTTTTTATGCGCATCAAGACTCTACCCATAAATATACCATAGAATACAGAGGACTAGTATGAATCAACTATATATTTTATGACAAGATTTTGTTAATCTCTTTAATGGTCAATTGTTTGCATACTGGACGTAAATTCTGCATTTCTATATCAAATATCGTAACGGCGTTTGAATACCGTTGCGTCATCATTACAAAGAAATGAGTAGGATAGAAATATTATCTAGCAGTTTTCATCTATCACATCAGCAACCTTATCCCTCTTATTTTATGTAATGGAATGCAGTGAGGAACAACGCCCGAGCGTATTATGCTCACGATCTGCATTCTGCTTTAACCCGAGAATTATTTTTATTACTCTTCATTCTGTCCGAATCCGATGAAGTGATTCAATCTGGGAATCGAATGACAATAGAAGGGAAAGGGGAACCAGAGAACAAAAATAAACTTCAGTTGGTCATTCAAAGATATCGATTCTTCAGGATATATCTTTGTAGGAGACATTTTTTTTTTTTTTTGCTGACTTATTGCTACTGTAGGTCCTTAACGACAAAATCGAGAGGATAAAATTTCTGTCCGTCCGTCCGTCGATCTGCTGTTCGTCTGTCTGTCCATTATTATGTGTCCTATTTACCCTATTCATTACTACTGGTCTTGCACTGTTGAATGGATGCTGTTCAAACTTTGACTCATATGGCACGTCAGGGATTGGGGGATACCTATATGCAAAAAAATATACCTTGAATTTTCACTCTATTTTGGTGTTAAGCAAAAGTTAGAGTAATTTCGGGTACAATTTCGGAAATACACCAATTTATATAGAAACAAAGAAAGAGAAAGAAAGACAAGGACAGAGGTAAGGAAATGGAGCTGGATTGCAGAAAGAAGGCAAGCTGGTGTGATCTGTGGAGATATTGTTTAAGTGGGGAAATCAGATTAAAACCTGGTACCCTCTCCAATAGACCCTTTCTTGCGATGTTGAGTTTAGTAAATAGTGTCATTGTCATTGATATCAATTGTCTCCTTTAGGATCTTTTCATACATAATATTATGCTTTCATTATTGCGATCAGTTACATTCATTTACTAAATGACTAATTGTTAACTATTATTGCCATCGCCATTAATATAAATTATCTACAAGGATCTTTTATTAAATGATATTATGTTTTCTTTTCATTATTTTGATAAATTCTCTCCCTCAGTTGTTAATTTTTGGATAGATTCCTATGTTACCTCTTCCCTTGCTACCATTATTTGTTCTCCTCCTAGTAATGACATTTCGACAGAAAAATAGACTTAAGGAATAATAAGGATCCTGCAACTGTTAGATTTTTAACTATCCCATTTGCACTGGAATTGAGGTAATCGTAGACGTCAACACATTCCATCAGTGAAGTTTGGCAGCGTCTAAGATTAATCCACTTAGCGTATGACTGATCAAGTACATTAAATGTTGATCTGCATTTTCGTGGTTTGGATTTTGTGATTGTTTAAAGTATAGTTCACAGCCAGTAGCCTTTCATTAAGAAACATGATGGATTAATAATTATATGCACCACCTCTGTGTTTAGATGCTAACTACCGAATAACAAAATGAAAGAATCCTTTTTAACCTACGACCTTACCGGCAAGAAAAACAGCACACTTCTTCATGTGAAATTGTGGGGTAATGTAATGCCCTTGAAGGCCTCCTTCCCTCCAAAGATACTTATAATATGTAAATTAACAATAAAACAAACGCTGGTCTGATCAACAAGGAGAAATGAATGTCTACTTTGGGTGTATGAATAACGTATGAGTTTCGGAAGTGCCAAGTTCTCGGTTATTATTGTTTCTCGCTTATGGAGGTTACAATAAAAATGAGAGAGAGAGAGAGAGAGAGAGAGAGAGAGAGAGAGAGAGAGAGAGAGAGAGAGAGATATGAGGATGTGATGATGATGATATACAGATAGATGGATAGATATTCGTGCTGTGAACACATCCTTGAGGACAAAGAGAAAGGCAATTTCTACCACACATGTTTCCTATCTACAGTTCCTGTTTCTTTGTCTAGCCATTTGTTCGACCCGTTTAGGCTAATTTGCCTAAGAAATTATCTAGATTAACTGAAGCTTTGAGTATGTCCCTAGAGTTCTGAATTATAATTCACGAGTGATTTTTATCTCTACACGTCTTCCATGGGTTTCCTCTTATATACTGTACACTTTCTTCATTTACACCTGGGAAAAGAGAGAGGGAGAGTATGAATTGTTTTTAGATTTCTCTTCTCTAGAGAAAGTAACACATTCTGGTTATTTCTAAGTCGTTTTTTTTGTCTTTTTGATATTCACTTTAGTGCTTCGGGATGCCTGAAGATACTTCGGTGTCATAGATGTGAAAAGAAAATTGGAAGCTGACCAGAGCAGCATTAAAAGAGCTCTCTCTCTCTCTCTCTCTCTCTCTCTCTCTCTCTCTCTCTCTCTCTCTCTCTCTCTCTCTCTCT
This sequence comes from Palaemon carinicauda, assembly GCF_036898095.1. NCBI lineage: Eukaryota > Metazoa > Arthropoda > Malacostraca > Decapoda > Palaemonidae > Palaemon > Palaemon carinicauda. The sequence goes on along the minus strand of NC_090727.1, from coordinate 13,505,131 downwards.
CTCTCTCTCTCTCTCTCTCTCTCTCTCTCTCTATATATATATATATATATATATATATATATATATATATATATATATGTACACACACACACACACTCACATACATACACACAAACCTGCCGTATGTGTGTGATATTTTGCCACATCCCAATACTATTCAGGGTTATTTTTTTGAAGATCAACCTAATGATTTTTTTTCAATCAAGTTGTGTTTTGTAACCAATCTAAAAACGTTCATTTAAACAGTTATAAAAGGAGGTTCATGCCATTAATGGATTGAGCCTAATTCTAAATAGTTAAGGTACTCAATGTATAAACCAATATAGTTATGCATCTTTCACATACTTTACTCCTTCATAATTGTATCACCTAAAATTTCCAATATTTTCAGCTTATTGTTAAGAGTTATAATAAATACTTAGTGGATCTACCACAATATTCAATGTATCTATATCTGTGAAAATATCTATAATGCTTCTATGACTTTTAGTTTATTAGTTGAGGCAACTTATGTGAGCTTGCCGTATTATCCCCTCGCCTTTATGGTCGCCGGTGAAATGAGATGCTGTGGAGTTGTTTTTGCTATTTGGTTTGAATACAACCTCTTAAATGTCCCAGTACTCTTTGGAAACTATAAGTCCTGAATAGAAAGAACGATTTATAAAATTATTTTATGTAATACATTATTTTCAATAATGCCTAGTAATTGGCCCTTTGTATAAGTGTTATCAGAATTAATTAGCCTTTTCGTACTAATGAGGGGATTAGCATTAATGAGGTGTCATACTTATTGGAAATTAGTCATGGCTGTTGAAGGGTCAATGTTTTCCGTCCACATGTATGCTAATTTTATTTGTGTGTGTAAGATTCTGAGAATTACACACACGCTCGCGCACACACACAGACACACACGCACACACACACACATATATATATATTTATATAAATATATATATATATATATATATATATATATATGTGTGTGTGTGTGTATGAGAGAGAGAGAGAGAGAGAGAGAGAGAGAGAGAGAGAGAGAGAGAGAGAGAGAGAGAGAGAGAGAGAGAGAGAGGACTCAGGAAAGTATGAATATGTGTATTATATGATAACGTTCAAAGTTCTTGAAGAGGTGAACCTCAAGTCAACAGGGGCGAGAGTATGGAGATTTGTGTTCTATCTAAACTGTTCTGAATATCTTATTTTGTTGGATATTATCCATTCGCCTTCGTGTTCACTGGGGATTTGACATTCTATGCATTTTTACTATTAATTTGAATACAGCATCTTTAATATCTCAGTGCTGTTGGGAAACTATCAATTAATCATACGTTTTATTCAAGTTCTGAACAGTAAGCGGGATTTACAAAAGATTTTTTGTGGTAATGATTTTGGGTGATACCTTGTAATTGATGTGAACGTGTTTGTTCTTATTAGGGTAATTGTATTTAATGAGGCCTAATGATTTGAAATGCACGCTAATTTGTTGCTGGTAACATGATTCTGATCATTGTTTTGCTGATTATGGAAATTAGTCATGACGATCAGTAGGTTTTCGTTGTGTGACACCAAGCGAGAGGTACGCACACGTACATTATATGTATATATGTGTGTGTGTGTGTGTGTGTGTGTGTGTGTTCGAAGTTCTTAAAGAGCTGATATCTTATATCAACGAGGGTGAGAGCTTTTGTAATGTTAAAAAAAAGAAAAAGCCTTTGGTTTTCAAGATTTCGGAATTTGTGTTTTCTTGAATATTAACTAAAACGTTTGAAGCGTTTCAATGGTAACATTAGTGTAGTAGTGAATAGAAATGATACGATTAAAAGTCATGAAACAAATATACTTGTATTTGTTTCTTAAATTTCTCAGAGGATGTATATTACACAACTTCGTAACAATTACTGTGGGTATTTATAACTCCTTTTCATCGTGTTTTCAATAATATTGCGATAATTTGATATTATAAAATTTCAGTTTGTTACAATTCAATGTAGGTTTTAGATTTCCTATTCGCTTTTCTTTGTAATGTCGATATCATCATCCAATGGGAGCCCCATGAATTCTTAATTGTTATGGGCCACACTTTTAAGGAAATGTTAGCGGTGTATCAACAAATAGTTTCATATGGCCAACAACAAGGATGAAATTTTTACAAAAATGATATTCCAGCGGCTAAAATTTAGGGAGAAAATTGTCTAGTGGAGCAATATAAACCAGAGCAAAGGAAAAATGAATTGCCATTAATAAGAAATTCATTCAACATTAAAATGTCAGAACCTTATCAGTGGATACTAAAATGTAAACGTGCCAGTCTTGATAATTAAAATGCTGGAGCAAATGATAAATCCAATTCAATAAAAAACACATCAAGGCACCATTGGGGCAAAAAGTATCTGGGAAATAGACATAGCTTGTTATGGAATACTAACACAGCACTCCAGTAAGGTGAGGTAGAAGTAAACAACAAGACTCATGTCCAAACGATACATGTACCCAGGATAACATGCGTAATTGTAGCCCAAAATGACTGGATGACTAAGTATTTTAAAATGCCATGCAAATATTCACACAAAAAAAAAGAAGAAGAAAAAAAATAGTTTTATGGCCGTCAGACCTCGCCAGCAGATACTATGTATGTACTATGACTATATACTGATAAGATAACATTAGTGCTCTCAAAGGTTGATACCATATTACATAAAATTAATCTAATTACGGATATGATAATATTACTAGGAATTTAAAACCTTAACACACCATCTTCAGTCAATATTAGTAGAGATATACAATGGCTATTCGTGCATATTGCAGAGCTCAATTTACATATCTACAAGTCAACTGAATATCAAGTTTTTTCATGAAATGTAAGCGCACTATAAATCTTGTAGATGTAGGATTGATTAAGTATAATCTGTTCTATAAAGGAAACAATAATCACGAATTCATGCAATAAGGCATAGTAAATGGATTTAATGGAATTTTGCCTTTTGATGAAAAAAAAAAAATGATTAAAAAAAAAAGATAATTTAGGCGATTGCCATCTTCCTACTATCAAATTTGCTTTTGATACAACAAAAAAGTATAAAATTCATTTAAACTCCCGATTATACTTTTTTTACCTAGCGTGCTTTGGGGCAGCCATCATGACTGATGAATCAAAAGTAAGAAAATTGTATTTCTTTCATTCATCCGTTTTCCCTCTTGAGGATTGACTCCAAAAATTTCCAGCTTTCGGTTTTCAATCGCTTCTCAAACAGCTTTATGATGAGGTTGATGACCCTATGAAGAATTGCACCTGTATAAAATTTACCACATTAATACATAAAGATTTTTCGGAAACCTTTAAATACATTCATAGAGATGTCCATCCGTCTATGTATATTCCTCTTTTTCATATTAAATTGATTACATTAAAGTAATTTAAAACTCTTTGTCCTAATCAAGTTACATTAATGCTATAGAAATTAGGCTACGTCGTCAGTTCGTTTACATTAATTTATAACGCTGCAATTAAGAATTATCTGTTAAGCCATTTGATCTTGTTACTATCCATTATATCTCCGCAGTTAACTTCCCTGTTTCACCAGTTGAATTCATGGCATTACATGGCATTACATTATCGTAATTAAACATCTCCATTTCGCCAAGTCTTCCCACATCGTTTGCATTTCATTTAGAAATGCAAATTACTTTCGCATGAAATTCATCTCTTGGTAGCCTCCGCTGCCACATTGGAGCCTTTTGCCATCCTCAATATTTGTTGAGAGTTGGTAAAAATGTTATCCGAATGAATAGAATATTTTATGTAGACCAAACAGACAGAGTATAATCTCACACAAACGTGTGTGAAGATTGAAAGAGTTTATTTTGCCAATTGCACCTTTCGCTTTGAACATTTTCATTTGGAAAATTTACATGCGTATTAATATGGGCCTTTATACAGAACTTTCCTGTACCTGTGCATGTAAGCCATTCATCCTTTCTCATGATTTTATATCTCAACATTTTCCTTTATATCGCATGTTCAGTTTCAGGTTTTTACGTATCTATTTTTTATTTTTAATAAGCAACCTCAGGGGCACCGAATACAGTGTACCATGAGGGTCAAACCGTAGATGGTATAGCCTAATACTAAAAGTTAATTTTAGCTTTCTTTAGGATCCAGCAAAGATCCTTTCTTCTTTTCTAATTTTCCTTTTTCTTCTCTTCTTGGGTGTCCAATCTCTTTAGTTTTACCTTGCTGCAATTCTGAAGACTGTTTCCATAAATTCTTATCGTCGAATCCTTTGAGAGTATATATATGATACAGTAAGATTTTCTATGATGATAGCAGTAAGTCTATCTATCTATCTATAGGCTATGTGTGTGTATGTGTGCGTGCTTATATCTCTTTTAATTAAAAAAAAAATTCCCTCATTAAGGCAAATACCATTTCCGTTGAAATTACAGTGCGCTATCTTTGTCCTTTTTTTATGTCAGTGTAAGATCTGAACTAGAATGCTTACTTGTCTTGGCATTATTTTTTTTTCAATTCCTTGTGGAAAAATACTGTAGCCGTTACTTTGACTTTGAAATAGAGTCTGCATTGTGAATGCAGCATCCAATTGCAATCTGTTGTGATAGTTGCATTCGCTGCGTTTCCGTCCGGCTTGAGCTGGAAGATTAACTGAAGGACTGTGTGCTATTCTTCCAGCTGTACTAGAGCTCTCTGCTCCTTATCTTCTCTCCCCCTCCTCCACGCACATCGTTAGCAAAGCGACGGAAAGTGAGGAAATAGAAGTAATGGAGTATCCTGACCGTTGGACTATTCTGAGATAGAGCAGTCGTGTGTTTTGTTCGTGTCGGACACAAGAGAAACGAGAAAAGGGATAATTGCAATTGTGCAAAATGCTTTAGTTATGTTTTCGAGTTTCATGTTAATTTTTTTCCTTCGGGGGGGGGGGGGGGGGGGGAGGGGGTGTTGTGACGAAATATACCGAAAGGAATTTGTCGGATGTATACAAATTTGCGTTAAATTTGATACTGATAATGATATAATTTTCTTATTGTAATATTAGATTATACATTTTTCCTCATTACCTTTATTTGTAATTATGATAAAAATAGTGGTATCATACCAGCAGAGAAAAATAGTTGATCTGGCAATTAACCCTAGGTAATCCTATTTGTTATACATGATTGAAAAGCAACATCCGGTACACATAGATGCATCACTAACCTTCTGCATCTCCCCTTATTTTTGAGAGAGAGAGAGAGAGAGAGAGAGAGAGAGAGAGAGAGAGAGAGAGAGAGAGAGAGAGAGAGAGAGAGAGAGAGAGAGTCAATTATTGGTGAGAACCCTATTGGTAATTTTTATTTTTTTTTTAACTTGAGAACATCATCATTTGGCATTGTCGTCCATCTCCCTCGCATCTATTTTTAGTCGTTCGTTCATTTACGATTGCGTCACCTTATGTGGGACACGGATTATAGCGTTGCCAGTCCGTCAAAAAAAAAAAAAAAAAATCGAAACCATTGCGTTGCCTATTCAATTGGGCAGTCGAATCAGTCTTCCGAAATTCTAAATTTAGTTCGTGATCATAATCAGTGTCGTTCGTATTTTCTGCTCTTAATTAGATTGGAGGGACTTCCGTGATATCACGATAACATCGGCCCTTTAGTTTAAGGATAACAGAGGTGATAAGAAGACTCGTGACTTTTTTTTTTTTTTTTTTTTTTAGGGAATTGCTTGTGATGATTTTTGTCTGTCTTTGAAATGTTTTCTCTTCTTTACATAGCTATTGTTTGGTTGTATTGGATAGTCAAATGGAATTTTGTTGCGATCGAATTTCAGCTCGCTTAAATTTAGTGAATTTTTAATTTTACGTATGCATGTGAAACAAATTCGAATATATTTTTGCCAAAGCTTACGCCACGGGATTGACACCATCATTTAATTTTTTCAGCCGAAAGAGAATTAAACGAAAGAAAAGGAACGCTTAAGGAAAAAAAAACGTTGTGCTCATAAATGAAATAATGATAGACATTGCCCTTGAAAAGGGAAATATCTTTATTTTCTATCTTCTTATAACAGTTTTTCGTATAAAAATATTTTTCTCTTCAACATATTTTTCTTTGTTTATGATTTCCCTTATGTTATGCGATACAGGTTTTTCTCTTATAGACATCCTATATGGAATGTTCCAGGTAAATTCCAGATTTTGTTGAATAATTGTGATAGTAAGAGAGATTGAAAAGTTTGCATGAAAAGTGGATTACTCATTGTGTCATATCTGCTGACTTGTACCTAATTCAGATCACCCGAGGCTTCTCATATTCCTTTATTGTAATCTTTAGTAATTATTAATAAGGAAATTCTAGTAAAAACTCTCTTTATGCTGTAATATCACTCAGAATAAAGGTGAACAAAGGTGAATATGTCCAAGAAAAAAATAAGAGGAAGTATTTTATACTTAAACTTACCAAGGATGATTATTGAGTCTATTTCTGGTAAAATAAAATGGCCGAGGTAATATGAATAACTTAAAGTTCTTAATTACGATCTGTGAAATGGGAAGTTCCGCGCTTCTGTTGATGATTAGTGAACGGTTGAGGGGTTTATAAATATAAGATAAATCAGGTTCTCTTCCAGTTACAGAGTATACGAGTACAGTCTTGGACAAGGTGACTAACAATCACTTCATAGAAATCATTGCTTAGATTTTAGGGGTCTGTGGTTTGAGAAGCAGTCGGGCGAGGGGAAGTTAGACAGTAAAAATCGCTTAGGTTAATTGGTCATCTCTTGCTATAATCATTGTTCTTAGAATTTCCTTTCCCTAGATAATTGGGAGTAATCATACATTTAGTTTGGTTTGGTTTATGACCTTACAAACGTTGCATTTTATCAAGCTACCTCGCATATGCATAGTTTATAAATTTTAGATTACGTTATGTAAGTTGTAATGAATATTGCACTGCCGTTATTTTTTACTAGATTTAGTTACTAGTTAGAGTCTTTTAGTCTTGTTCCATGTGAAAAATAGAAAGCTGCGAGTATTTCATTTTCTTCGGTTAGATCACTCGCAGTGCATAACATAGAGTTTGATCGATGCAATGTTGAAAATGTATTTGCTCCCCTTTGAAATTTATTAAATTTTGAGTATTTTCCTTTTATCATTTCACAGCTTTCCTTTGGTCTTCACTGGCATGCATTAGCAGTAATGCCATTTCCATGTTCTAACTCTGTTTTATATTCCAAATATGGCATTCTCCTTGTTTTGCAGGACGGAATATTATTTCATCCGTGCCTAATTGTTTTTGCGAATGATCCAGTTAATCACTACTCGGAGCTCTCTCTCTCTCTCTCTCTCTCTCTCTCTCTCTCTCTCTCTCTCTCTCTCTCTCTCTCTCTCCCCCCGTCCTTGTGCATCTGCTAGTAAGACATTATAATGAAATGCTTATTAAAACATCGCTCTGAATGACCCATGACTAAATGGGAGATATTATGCTGATATTCGTTTTTGCTTGCAGATCTTGATCTGTGGTCCTTTGAGCAGCTTCAGTTACATTGAGGCAAGTCTAAATCTTCCGTAACATTTTCTTGATGTTAAGAATTGATTTAAAGTAGGTCTTGGTTACTTGTTAAGTAATTATTTAAAGATTACAAGCTAGTCACGTACCCTAATTTTTAGAATAAAGTTTTTATTGAAGAGATTGACAACTGTCAACGGAGAATAACCCAGAAATCATATCCAGGTTGATTAACGTTATATAACTATTTCATTAAAGTTGTTTGTTAGTTGATAGTCATTCATCGCCTCAGCACAACTATGCCACTGTTCCCAATTCAGCTTGTTCACAATACCTCATTATAAACAGTTCAATTCCTTTGCCGCATATACTGATATAGTTAGCGCTGTTCAGTTTCAATTGATAAGTAAGGGTAGGTTTTCAAGGCAATGATGCATAAAAGGAAGTTCTAGGGTACAATACTCAATTTATTTTTAATTAGAAAAATGCAAACACTTACAGGCACGATTGTGTGCGTGCTCAAAGACTATTATCGCAACTAAAAAATACATCTTATAGTTATGAAAAAAGTGTTTCACTTAATACTGAAAATTCTGGGAACTGAAAAAAATATATATACAGCAAAACCAAAGCGGATCGCATCCGTAAGAACAATAAGACGCTTATTTTCCTTTCTGATTTCTGAGAGGATTGCTTCACGGTCTATGATTCCCTATTTCCTTTCCTTTCCTTTCGGTAATTCCTTCCTCTCTTACTCTTCTGTAATTTTAATCGGAGGCAATCACTATTTGCTTGTTTGGAAGCAACAATTCTGCCTCGGAATATCGTCCCTGAAGGGCATCACATGCTCTAAGGTCTTACGAAAACCAAATTGCAAACTAGGGAACAGAAGATTACCTTCAGCAAACCTATTAAGACGTTTTGCCAGACGACGTTCAAAACCTTTAGATTATATGGGAGTTATGGAAATTGGGCGTGTGTGTGTGTGTCTGTGTGTGTATATATATATATATATATATATATATATATATATATATATATATATATAAATATATATGTGTAAATATATTGATATATTAATATATATATATATATATATATATATATATATATATATATGTATATATATGTATAAGTATATATATATATATATATATATATATATATATATATATATATATATACATACATACATACATACATACATATATATATATATATATATATATATATATATATATATATATATATATATATATATATATATATATATACATACACACACATGCGTGTTTGTATGTGTGAAAAAGAGATCATACTCTATCTTGGTAGATCTTTGTGTTGAGATTTTTGGAAGAGTTTAACATGCTTTAATAAGTAGCGATATTAATGAAACTTGAAGTGGGGTTTGAACTGCAAGGTATCAGCTTTTTTAAGATAAGTATTTTCTTCTCCATAAATCGCTGAGGAATTAATATTTACAATTGAATACAAAATAGATATAACAATTTCTCTACTTTTTCATCCACAAGTACAACGGAAAAAGTAATCTTGTTAGCGGTTCTTTCTGTTATGTCAAGGAAGGTTATTAATATTAAAAGTTTTGTATACCAGATATGGCAATTGAAATCTACACTTGTTTTTCCAATGTATCAGTTATTCCAGTGTCCACTGGGAACATTCTCATGTACAGTATCTAAATAGGATAATCACCTCGTCGGTGTTCTTCATGAAAGTCGCTCTCTCTCTCTCTCTCTCTCTCTCTCTCTCTCTCTCTCTCTCTCTCTCTCTCTCTCTCTCTCTCAAAGAAAGACCATGAATGTCAACTTCAGTCACAGTATTTGAGCATATCATCGTAACTAACATTTTAAAACTTCCAAGTCGCCACAGGGGGGAATCAGTTCTATGTTTGTTTTTATAAGTTGAAATTCGTCAACAATATTATTACATTCAGGGTTTGCTGACGTTCTGTGGCTCTCTGATACGCAATCATTGATATGAAAAGTTACTGGATACGATTCTCGATTGCTTTTTTTTTTCCAGAGTTATATATATTTATTTATTTATATATATATATATATATATATATATATATATGTGTGTGTGTGTGTGTGTGTGTGTGTTGTTTGTGTGTGTGTATGTATGTTTATTGCTTTTTGAAATAAAAGCTACACTTATTTCATTTAAATTAATCATCATATTCATTACTATTTGTTATATATTAAATATGATGTAACTTCATAATCAAGCATTATGCCATTCGTTTTGATACCTTTGGAACAAAAGCACGCAATTCCATTCTCTGATATTTTATTAAGCTAATATTGTTGAGAGAGAGTGAGAGAGAGAGAGAGAGAGAGAGAGAGAGAGAGAGAGAGAGAGAGAGAGAGAGAGAGAGAGAGAGAGAGAGAGAGAGAGAGAGAGAGAATATAAACTTAGAAAATCCTATTTTTTCGTAAGAAGAATAATTGTTAGATTATCACGTATAAACTTATTTTTACCGATTTGTGATAAATCTCTTGATTATTGTTTTCCCTGTTATTAGAAATTAAAACCAATCTTTACAGGCATTGTATCACGAGAGTCCAAAGTCAATTGTTGTAATGGTATTAAATACAATTTTCATACATCCTCAGCGAAGTGCAAAATCCTTCCAACTTTTCTCTCACCTGTCTCTGTTCTGCATTTTCTCTTGATTCCACTCCATATCTTTTATTAAGTAACTTTTGACAAAAGTACAATTGAAACACCAATATGAATACGTACCTCTAGGTCAGTGGTTCTTAACCTTTTTCATCCCATGACCCCCCGGGACTAATCAGAGTATTATTATGACCCCCTATAATAGATTTGGAAATAATGAACCTTGTCAAAGGGTCAAGTAAAAAAAATTACAGGAAGACCATGGTTTACTCCTATACAATTTTATTGGAAACACCACAGAACAAAAACCTTGAAAAATTCCACTTTCCTAGCCTCTACAAATGCCATAAAATTATAAATTCCAAAGAACTATTCAACATCATACAAAATGGTTTACTCCTATACAATTTTATTGAAAACACCACAGAACAAAAACCTTGAAAAATTCCACTTACATAGCCTCTACAAATGCCATAAAATTATCAATTCCAAAGAACTATTCAACATCATACAAAATGGTTTACTCCTATACAATTTTATTGGAAACACCACAGAACAAAAACCTTGAAAAATTCCACTTTCCTAGCCTCTACAAATGCCATAAAATTATAAATTCCAAAGAACTATTCAACATCATACAAAATGGTTTACTCCTATACAATTTTATTGGAAACACCACAGAACAAAAACCTTAAAAAATTCCACTTACATAGCCTCTACAAATGCCATAAAATTATCAATTCCAAAGAACTATTCAACATCATACAAAATGGTTTACTCCCATACAATTTTATTGGAAACACCACAGAACAAAAACCTTAAAAAATTCCACTTACATAGCCTCTACAAATGCCATAAAATTATCAATTCCAAAGAACTATTCAACATCATACAAAATGGTTTACTCCCATACAATTTTATTGGAAACACCACAGAACAAAAACCTTAAAAAATTCCACTTACATAGCCTCTACAAATGCCATAAAATTATCAATTCCAAAGAACTATTCAACATCATACAAAATGGTTTACTCCTATACAATTTTATTGGAAACACCACAGAACAAAAACCTTGGAAAATTCCACTTACATAGCCTCTACAAATGCCATAAAATTATCAATTCCAAAGAACTATTCAACATCATACAAAATGGTTTACTCCCATACAATTTTATTGGAAACACCACAGAACAAAAACTTTGAAAGATTCCACTTTCCTAGCCTCTACAAATGCCATAAAATTATAAATTCCAAAGAACTATTCAACATCATACAAAATGGTTTACTCCTATACAATTTTATTGGAAACACCACAGAACAAAAACCTTGGAAAATTCCACTTACATAGCCTCTACAAATGCCATAAAATTATCAATTCCAAAGAACTATTCAACATCATACAAAATGGTTTACTCCCATACAATTTTATTGGAAACACCACAGAACAAAAACCTTGAAAAATTCCACTTACATAGCCTCTACAAATGCCATAAAATTATAAATTCCAAAGAACTATTCAACATCATACAAAATGGTTTACTCCTATACAATTTTATTGGAAACACCACAGAACAAAAACCTTGGAAAATTCCACTTACATAGCCTCTACAAATGCCATAAAATTATCTCTTCCAAAGAACTATTCAACACCATACAAAATGGTTTACTCCTATACAATTTTATTGGAAACACCACAGAACAAAAACCTTGAAAAATTCCACTTACATAGCCTCTACAAATGCCATAAAATTATAAATTCCAAAGAACTATTCAACATCATACAAAATGGTTTACTCCTATACAATTTTATTGGAAACACCACAGAACAAAAACCTTGGAAAATTCCACTTACATAGCCTCTACAAATGCCATAAAATTATAAATTCCAAAGAACTATTCAACATCATACAAAATGGTTTACTCCTATACAATTTTATTGGAAACACCACAGAACAAAAACTTTGAAAGATTCCACTTACATAGCCTCTACAAATGCCATAAAATTATCTCTTCCAAAGAACTATTCAACATCATACAAAATGGTTTACTCCCATACAATTTTATTGGAAACACCACAGAACAAAAACCTTGGAAAATTCCACTTACATAGCCTCTACAAATGCCATAAAATTATAAATTCCAAAGAACTATTCAACACCATACAAAATGGTTTACTCCTATACAATTTTATTGGAAACACCACAGAACAAAAACCTTGGAAAATTCCACTTACATAGCCTCTACATATGCCATAAAATTATCTCTTCCAAAGAACTATTCAACATCATACAAAATGGTTTACTCCTATACAATTTTATTGGAAACACCACAGAACAAAAACCTTGGAAAATTCCACTTACATAGCCTCTACAAATGCCATAAAATTATCTCTTCCAAAGAACTATTCAACACCATACAAAATGGTTTACTCCTATACAATTTTATTGGAAACACCACAGAACAAAAACCTTGGAAAATTCCACTTACATAGCCTCTACAAATGCCATAAAATTATAAATTCCAAAGAACTATTCAACATCATACAAAATGGTTTACTCCTATACAATTTTATTGCAAACACCACAGAACAAAAACCTTGGAAAATTCCACTTACATAGCCTCTACAAATGCCATAAAATTATCTCTTCCAAAGAACTATTCAACATCATACAAAATGGTTT
>NC_090727.1:13477304-13487304 GCF_036898095.1 Palaemon carinicauda | reverse complement strand
ATTCCAACTTCCTCATCGATAAAATGACAAACCATAGGCTACATATAATACTTATTCTCCAGACTCCATCGCCACAATCAACCCACCGAAAGTCGCATAATGGTTTTATACATCTCTCTTTATAATATTGCTTACCTAACTCGGGTTCCTCTTGCTTCTTCTTCCTTGATTAGGCTGGAACTCATGCAATTCGTCTTATCAGTGACCACACCCTTCCATATTCTCTGAATCCTTTTCACTTTAATGGGAGGAGGTTTTTTATTCCCCCTCCTTTCAATTTCTTCTCTCTTGGTCAGGGAATCTCTAATCATCAGGTTCGTCCTCTTGATAATTGGGTCATCTTTTTCCACACTTACTTGGTGGATATTTGTAATTAGGCTTTAGGTCTCTTGGTACATTCGCTTAACTTTTCTATTATAATCTTCAATCCTTCAAGAATTAGCAATATGATCCAGCGGTGACAGTAGCTCATATTTCTTTTACCATTAAAAGTGAAAATGGTAAAACTGTCCACGGTGATGTTGATATCCGCCGCAATACCCTGAAAATTTTAACGAATATCAAGAAATTTATATAAATTAAAGAACTATTCAATTTTGAATGTCACTGACCTTTCTAAAGCATAAGATTAGGTTAAATTATTTTTATGCACATTTTGTATTCCATAATGACCCATTTCCCTGCCCAGTAGTTGACGTAAAAGGATTTTTTTTTTCTGACTAAATGGAGGTTAGATGCTCTTTCATTTCAGTTATTCTGAGCAGATAGTTATCATGGTGTTCTAACATTATGCGCAAAATACTAAAATGCGCGAGTATTGGATTCAAACTTCAGTCTTTCTTGTGTTGGCTGTTCTTTCCTTGGCTGTTCTTGTCTCATTGACGCATTGCTAAGTTTCACAGGATTCCTGATGCTGCATCGAGTTATAAGACTCGATTGTTGAGAGGGGATTGGTAGGGCATAGCTAGGCTTGTTGAATTTATTAGTGGTTACCCACTATTGTAACTGATCTTCATTAGTACCAATAATAGAGACCTCTTCGTGTTTAAAACTGACTTACTATAACATATATCACAATTTTATACTTAGTGAATTTTTTTTTTTTTTTTTTTTTAATTTTATCGTTCTTTTTATAATATTATTAGCTTAAATAACTTGGCCCAACATTGACTTATGTCCCCAAGGTCATTCATCATTGCAATGGCAATAGTTTTCCTTGAAAGCATTCCCGATAAAACCAGTCAGACATGTAAATCTTTCCGGGTGTTTGCCTTAAAGTTTAGGGGATTTATTTTTGTTATTCTTTTCTATTTACTATTTTTTATATATTTGAAACTGATATGTATTATTATTATTATTATTATTATTATTATTATTATTATTAGCCAAGATTTAACCATAGTGGGAAAAGCAAGATGCTATAAGCCCAAGGGCTCCAACAGGGAAAAATAGCCCAGTGAGGAAAGGAAATAAGGAAATAAATGAACGATGAGAAAAAATGAATAACTAATTATTCTAAAAACAGTATCATCAAAACAGATATATCATATATAAACTATAAAAGGACTTATTTGCTGCAAGTTTGAACTTCTGAAGTCCCACTGATTCAACTACCCGATTAGGAAGATCATTCCACAACTTGGTCACAGCTAGAATAAAACTTCTGGAATACTGTGTAGTAATGAGCCTCATGGTGGAGAAGGCCGACTATTAGAATTAACTGCATGCTTAGTATTACGAACAGGATGAAACTGTCCAGGAAGATCTGAATGTAAAGGATGGTCAGAATTATGAAAAATCTTATGCAACATGCATAATGAACAAATTGAACGACGGTGCCAAAGATTAATATCTAGATCGGGAATAAGAATTTTAATAGATCGTAAGTTTCTGTCCATCAAATTAAGATGAGAATCAGCAGCGGAAGACCAGACAGAATAACAATACTCGAAACAAAGTAGAATGAAAGAATTAAAACACTTTTTCAGAATAGATTGATCACCGAAAATCTTAAGACTTTCTCAATAAGCCAATATTTTGTGCAATCGAAGAAAACACAGACCTAATGTGTTTCTCAAAAGTAAATTGGCTGTCAAGAATCAAACCTAGAATTTTAAAAGAGTCATGCAAAGTTAAAGAAACATTATCAATACTGAGTTCCGGTTGTTGAGGAGCCATTGTTTTTTACCTACTTACAATTCAACTTCATACTCAATAATTTGCACCATGCACTAATTTTAGCTAGTTCTCTATTAAAGGATTCAGCAACCCCAGATCTACATTCAGGAGATGGAATTGATGCAGAGAGAGTAGCATCATCTTGTTTTTTAGGCCAAACCACATGTCATGTGTATATGATATGAAAAGTAATGGGCCAAGAACACTACCCTTTGAAACACCAGATATCACAATCCTATATTCACTATGGTGCCCATCAACAACAACTCTTTGAGATCTATTTCTTAAAAATTCAATAATGATGGTAAGAAACGACCCACCCACTCCTAACTGTTTGAGTTTGAAAACAAGGGCCTCATGATTAACACGGTCAGAAGCAGCACTTGAATCAAGGCCAATCATGCGAACTTCCTGACCACAATCAAGGGATTTCTGTATAGCATTGGAGATTGTAAGAGGGGCATAATATGTTCCAAGGCCTTTTCGAAAACCAAATTTCAAACTAGGGAATAGATGATTACCTTCAGCAACCCTATTAAGATGTTTTTGCTAGAAGACGTTCAAAAACTTTAGATAATATGGGAGTTATGGAAACTGGGCGGTAATGAGTTGGACTTGAGTTACCACAAACACATTTACATAGTGAGGTAACATTACCAATTCTCCAACAAGTGCTAAAAGCTCCTCTTCTTGTTAACTTGGGCAAAATAACAGAAAAATTTGGAGCTAAGAAATCTGTAGTCTTTATAAAAAAACAAAGCAAAAATACCATTTGGGTCTACAACTCCATAGGCATCAAGGTCCATCAACAAAGCTTTAATTTTACGAGATCGAAAAGCTAAACTAGTTAGTTTAGCCTCAGGAAAACAGGAGGAGGAAGTTCGAGTTTTTTATTACTCTGTTTACTGTCAAATACGTCAGTCAAAAGGGTTGCCTTTTCCTTTGGACAGTGAGTGACTGAGCCATCTGCTTCAAGTAAACGAGGAACTGTTGCACATACACCAAAGAGTGCAGATTTGAGGGTAGTCCACCACTTATGTTCCTGGGTTGTACCAGGAAGGGTTTCTTTATTTGTTAAATTGTATTGCTTTTCAGTTGAAGCATAAACTCTCTGTGCGAAAGGTCTAAGCTGAATATAGTTGTTCCAATTCAAATCTAATCTGTTACCCTTCCAAAGATGAAAGGTTTCCTGCTTCTCCAAATAAGCACGTCTACAATCATCATTGAACCACAGTAACTTGTCCTTCACTCTGTACCTTAGCACACGAGAAGGGATACGCCTATCAATTATGTTGCCTATATTCTCATTCAAAGGGACAACAGGATCAACACTACTATATAATTGTGACCAATTCAAGCCCAAAAGATCATGCAAAATCCTATTCCAGTCTGCTTAAGATTTCATATAGATTGTACATGAGTATGATACATCAAAGACAGGCTGTTCAGTCTTCACTACCTATGAAATCTAGGCATGATTAGATGTCCCGACTGGAGAACCAACCTTACCTGTTATAACGCTAGGGGAGTCAGTCTATACGAGGTCCAAGCAATTACCAGTCTTGTGAGTAGCTTTATTTATGATTTGCTCACAGCCTGATTCAGAGGCAAAGTCTAATGCTCTTAGGGCATGGCGATCGGTAGGAGAAACCGAACTCAACCACTCCCTATGGTGAGCATTAAAATCACCAACAGAGAGAAATGAGGCCTTTCTATCATCTTGTATCTTAGCCATAATGGTAAGAAGACAATCGAAGATAGTATCATCCATGTCTGGATTCCGGTAGATTGAACAAAAATAGAAGTTGTTTTGCCTGCCACAAACTTTTATTACCTGAATCTCATGACATCCACATTCATAGCAGGACTTATGAGAAGCAGGGTACTCAGTTCTGATATACACATCCATTTCCCTGGCCTTAGGGAATCAGACTGGAAGCTTATATTTCTATATCTATATTAGATTGTTTTTATACAGGTGTTATTCTTAATTAATTGTAATACTAATGGAATCAAGTGGCTTTGCTTAATTCGATTTAATGATGAAATATTGAAAACTTGTGTACTTCCGCAGTCAAACACACGGTAATATGTTGGAGAGTTAAGATAGTAAGTCCTGACCATTGGAACGTTAAGAATCATACCCAAGCTCGTACTGAGACCTTTTTATTATCCTACTTACTTATGTACCGAGTTACCAACTTATGTACCGAGTTACCAATACACTTTGCTTTATGTTATATTAAGGTATTCTACGATACAATCCCTTGGTCGAGAAAATAATTTTCATGTTTTTGAATATGTAACCACGTGACATGCGGAAAATACTTTTAAGAAGCATGCCACTATGCATGTAATATCATAGGATGTGTGAATGATAATCAGGTCATTGCAAATCTGGATTCTTAAAGTAAGACATCTTTTGTATTTATTTCCAGGTCATTGCAAATCTGGATTCGTAAAGTAAGAAATCTTTTGTATTTATTTCCTTTATTCAATTGTCCCTATTTCTCTTTGCAGATTAGTATCTGATTTATATTTTTTAACGGTCACTTTATACATTTCATGATTTAATCGTATTATTTATGATTCCCCGATGGAAAATATGAATTATCAAGTGTATGAATAAAGAAATATATCGTAAACCTCTCGTTTATGATCACGTTCCAAACTTGAACGATGAAATTCAAAGTGGAGTAAAAGAGATTAACATTATGTGCTACAAACAAAAGCACGAGAAACAAGACAGGAAATCATGGCCTCTTGGGTGAACAATAACTTCTGTTAGGCGGAAAATCGTTATCGTTTGGAACTTGTGGCCATAAGATTTTTTATTTTTATTTTTATCAGCGTTCTTTGAGTTCGGTGAAATAAAAGCCGAAAGCTAAAGGAGAGATTGTTCTCTTTTCCTTCAGATTAATTTAGGTCAGAATTCAAAGGATTTTGATTCTGTTTTCCTATCAGACTTTGATCAACCAAAGATTAGATAGAATAATACAGAACAATTTTAGGTCACTTACTTTCTTGCTGATTTTTTGTAACTTTCGCTTTCTGAAAATTAAATATTTTCGACTTGGTAAAATTCTGGGATTATTATTATTATTATTATTATTATTATTCTTAACTAAGCTACATCCCCTGTTGAAAAACAAGGTTGCCATAAGCTCAAGGGCTCCAACAGGGAAAAATAGTCCAATGAGGAAAGGAAACAACCATCATACTCAGCAGGAAGCAATGCCTGCGCTTGCTGCTCTCAAGAAAAGTGACCAGCAACTTCATCCCTAAAAACTGCGTGACACTAATTTGAACGTGCGCATATATATATATATATATATATATATATATATATATATATATATATATATATATATATATATATATATATACATATATATATATATATATATATATATATATATATAATGTAGTACATAATGTATAATATATATAATTTTTACGGTTTGTTTGACCATAGTTTTTTTTTGCTTTTTTATGTGAAATGATTTGCGAACAGACATGCTATCATATAAATATTACAGCATTCATGTAAAGATTAGGAAAGTAATGAAAAAATATATATATCCACTTTTAACGTTATTTTAACAGGGAAGTTTTTGCTACAAGGAAAAGAGGAAATGTCTGAGTATTCAAGTTATAATTACGATTATTTTCAATACAAATCACTCAAAAGATTTATTACTTCATGTTAAGATTAATCTACAAAATAATTTCATTATGTTCTGTTTACTGCAGCGAATCGAGCATAAGCTGTTTGGTATTGTGCGTCGTTGGAGATGAACCATTTTATTTACGACCAATCACATACTGCAGAAGTTTTTTCCGTGGTCGTCCGCATATATTTTCGTTTGAGGATTCAAATGGCCGAGAAGCGGAGGCCCCTTTGACGTCATGACAAATGGCATCATTGAAATTGCTTTTCTTTTTTCACTGTGGATTTTTTTTGGATAACTTTGCTTCTTTCCTCTTCCTAAAATTGCATACGTTTTTAGGTTAGAAAACTCTAAAGAAATATAGTGTTTGTTGTCTACTTTGTTTGTTTTAGATATATTTTTTTCTGAACGTTTCAGCAATTAATTTTCGGTGTAATTCATTGTTATGAATTTTCATCATATGATATTTAAGATTGACTCTGTTTCAAAGTTTAATTATCTTTTAGTTTTCTTTGTTCCCCATGAGGTGTCATGCTCCTTGTCAATAAAACTGTCAGCTTTCCATTTCATGATTTATACTTTCATTGTTTTGTCATTGAGATTAGTTTCCTCATGACGTGTGTGCAGCGTAGTCAATTCGTTGCCCTTGAGTAGCTCGTCTTCTTTGTATGTAGTGTCTACTTATAAAAGTGTTTCGTTTACAGGTACAGTTTGTTAACTGCAATAAAAATAGGTTGTACGTAACGTATCTTCATTACTGTGCTTTCATCATCTCCTACGCCTATTGACGCAAAGAGCCTCGATTAAATTTCGACAGTTGTCTCTCTCTTGAGTTTTTAAATCAATACTTCTCCATCCATCATCTCCTTATTCATGCTTCATAGTCCTCAGCCATGTAGGCCTGGGTCGTCCAACTCTTCTAGTGCCTTGTGGAGCCCAGTTGTAAGTTTGGTGATCTAATCTCTCTTGGGGAGTGTGAAGAACATGCCCAAACCATTTGTATCTACCCCTCACCATGATCTCATCCACATACGGCAGATAGTTTAATTTCTAATTTTGTCCTGCCATTTAACTCCAATATTCCTCTGAGAGCTTTGCTTCACTGATACTTATTTTAGTAGTGTTATGTAAGTAGTATGTTAAACGAACAAAAAGTCCAATAAATGCTGAAGGAATTTATTATATATTAGACTACCAAAAGACTATATAGGCTACTGTGGGAAGTATCCGATCAACGTATTGAGAAATTAGTTTTTGGTCTTATTTACTGTTGCCTTATCGCATCAAAGGATCAGTCTTTGGGTCCCTATTTTGAAATATTGACGAAAGCATTTGATTTCTGCTGTTATTCTGTTGGTTATGACCAAATGGTGTATGGAAGTACGGTTGAAATAATGGAAATCAGAATAATATTAAGAAATAACCTGAAATATAAAAAAAAAATACAAAAGCAAAAATCTCAGGAAAAGCAAGCAACACCGAATAAGGAAAAATCCAAGACTAAAACATGAAAAGACTGGGAAGGTTAGACGAAAGGGTATGTGATGGTAAGATTTCCATATCTATTATATTTTATGAATTCTTCTTATTGCTTTTCAGGTTGTTTTGTATATTTGTTTTGATTTCTATATCCCTGTTTTTCCTTTAGAGTTTTTCATTCATTTCATTTTATTTTTGAAGTTTTTGCTTTGATGTATCTGTTTTTTTTTAATATTTCAATTCATTTAATTTTCGATGTATTCTGTTATAATTCTTGCCTCTTAAACTGTAATTCATTGATTTATTGTAGTTATGTCTATATTATGTTTTATGTTCCCGAAAGCTCAGCAAACAATTACTCCAAAATGTTGAAGTATCTACTTTCGTTTGCCTTTCTACTAAATCCTAAGCTTTTTAGAAGCGAAGAGGCAATTTTATATATATATATATATATATATATATATATATATATGTATGTGTATGTGTGTGGGTGTGGGTGTATGTGAGTGTGTGAAACACAAAGCGGGTGGGTGAGCTACATCACTTGTGTCCCGTCGCTTAGTTGAGGACGCAAGAAAATTATTGACAATTTACCACTTACTTTGAAGCATTTTGTGAGGCCAGAATTGTTTAGAGTGGACTAGAGATATCGCACACGTCTTGTAAAGAAAATAATTCTCTCTCTCTCTCTCTCTCTCTCTCTCTCTCTCTCTCTCTCTCTCTCTCTCTCTCTCTCTCTCTCTCTGCCCCCGCAATAAGGATTGCTTAAATCTCGTTTGTGTTCGATCCCTCTCTTCTTCCATTCTACCATGTCCATTGGACTACAGTGAAGCAGGCACGTCCACTCGCTTTGCCCTAACCACTTTTAAGGCTCGTCAATTGTTTTTTATTTCCTCTTGGAATCGCTTGATCGACGTGAATTAGGGTTTGCGTATATCTAAGGCTGTCCTTGCGTTTGCTTTTTTGGGGGGAGTAAAATTTTATCGTTTTATTTTGTTCCAAGTTTGTTTATATGTTGGATTTCAAGATGTTGAAATCCGCCTAATAAATTTATCCACGCATTTTTTAAAATTCCGTTTCACATGTTTCTGTAAAAAACAGCCAAAGCATTTGTGTACTTTAGTTCATATATATGTCTGTCAGAATTAAAGTTTCTATGAATCAAGGCCAACAAGTGCATGCTTGACCTCGAAGTGGGTCCATTGCTGCAGTACTTGGAGTCTTTCCCAGGAGCGGAGAGTAGATTAGGAGATTTGTGGCTCCAGTTAATGGCTTTTGTTTTATTCTTTCAAAGCCTTTGACCATTTGCGTTAGCTGTTATGTTAACTTATTTGTGTCCTTATTACATCCATACTCATCTGTATTTATTACATTTATGTTATGATATGGTATTTTTGTATTTGCTATAATTGTTTTGTGTGTTTAATACAAAGAATAACGCAATCACTTTAAAATAGATCACTTATTGAAGGGGATTAGATTTACACTATCAGTGAATTATACAACTGAAATGTGTTTTAGGATATTTAACTTTGTTTACACAGATAATTTACGCAGTATTATCATGTGTTTGTGTAAATTCTATTACCATTATTTACTTTTAAAGCAAAAACATTTACATTTAAATATCTTATTCCTTTATTTTCGACAATATAAATTTACAAGAACATATGTACGCCTGGCATAAAACACATTTTCATAATATGCACTCAAGAATGAGGTCAAGATCATAGAAAAGATATGTTATCGCAAGCCACTTTTGACAAAAATGTTTGTCATTTCACCCAATGTTCTATACAGTTATGTTTTACAAGACCGACATATGATGAGTTCGTACCGTCTCTTCTAGAATTGGTGCGATCTTGATTATTTGGGCTGTCGACCCATTTATGAAAAGAGACAAAGACATGAAATGTTGACGATAAGACTGTTGTAGCATGAATAGCATATTGTTTCTAGACCTTCCTAATGCATTCTTTTCAGACAACAAAAGCTTCTGAAGTATATATTCGTTCTTCGCTTATACACAACACACTCGCACATACACACACACACACACACACAGACATATATATATATATATATATATATATATATATTGTTATGCATGTGTATTAATGTATGTGTGTTTGTGTGTGTATATATATATTTTATATATATATATATATATATATATATATATATACAGTATATATATATATATATATATATATATATGTATATATATATATATATATATATATATATATATATATATATACAGTATATATATATATATATATATATATGTATATATATATATATA
Source organism: Palaemon carinicauda (assembly GCF_036898095.1). Taxonomy (NCBI): domain Eukaryota; kingdom Metazoa; phylum Arthropoda; class Malacostraca; order Decapoda; family Palaemonidae; genus Palaemon; species Palaemon carinicauda. The sequence goes on along the minus strand of NC_090727.1, from coordinate 13,477,671 downwards.
TATATATATATATATATATATATATATATATATACTGTATATATATATATATATATATATATATATATATATATACTGTATATACTGTATATATATATATATATATATATATATATATATATATATATACTGTATATATATATATATATATATTTATATATATATATATATACTGTATATATATATATATATATATATATATATAAATATATATATATATATATATATATATATATATATATATATATATATATATATATATATATCTGTGTGTGTATCTCGCATAAAGTGCAACGTAAGCTTGGGTGGCCGTGCATTTCTGCTGTAATAGAATACTTTCAGATCTAGTTAGCAATATTTTCTTTAT
>NC_090727.1:13344145-13476804 GCF_036898095.1 Palaemon carinicauda | reverse complement strand
TCGATCCCATGAGGGGGTTGTTAGCTAATGCTTCTCCTAGGTTTGCAACCACAACAGTTTGTTGACTCTCAAGTACAGTTGGACACTTGCTTTGAATAAGTACACCCACCCACACCCTTGCTGTGCGGAGAGTTCCTGTATTTTGCCTTCATCTCCGCCATTTCTTCCTACACTATCTTCTTGGTTACTCGCTGAGAAGTAATGGTGTCACAGGGTGTACTTCTTCGCAGTGAGGTGTAACAGGGACTTTGTGTCCAACTGTACCTTGGCTTTTCTCTCTCATGTCAATATTCATCTTTCAGAGTTGCCAGAAGCTCTTATTTAGATTAATTGTTGCCAGTTAGTACCCAGGATATGTAATTAATTCCCCTTTTTGTAACTTTCATATATAAATTTTCATATATTTCTTAAATAAAATCGAAAATACTAAAGTTTGTCTCTATACATGTAAATGACTGGGTTAAGCTTGGCCTTGTGCCAGCACAAACTTTTGCAATTTGCTTAAACAGTTCATGAAATTGCCATCATAAATTAAACGTGGCGTTAAACCTCCGTAGACTTTATAGACCACATCCATTTGCTGGTTTTGTTTACATTTGAGGCGTTACCATGGCAACGGGGACGCTTTATGACCTGAGGTTGAAGCTTTTAGGGCGATTTGGTCTGGGATATAAAAAAGACTTTTAACCTTGGAGAGAGAGAGAGAGAGAGAGAGAGAGAGAGAGAGAGAGAGAGAGAGAGAGAGAGAGAGAGAGAGAGATCAGCATTTTCACCCAAACTCACTTAGACCCCCCCAAAAAAAAATGTTGAAAAAGTGAAACTTGGATGAGGTTGCAGGACCCCCTCCCCAGTAGTACTAAATGAAGAGAGATTTCATGAAATCTATTCAGTCATGAAATGAAAGAATAGAATCATGAAAGGAAGAGGGGAGAAGACATATAGGTCTAGGGTCCAAAGGCCTCTGTCTGTTAATATAAGAGATTTAACATTATATTGATGCATTTATAAGACATATTAATATACAGTAAATCATAATCTTAATTTCTCTCAAGAATCTGGGCTTTGGAACATCTGAATATTGCCATAAATAGTTCTCTGGTTTAATGTATGTCATTCGTCTTGGCCACTTTCATGAAATGTTATGCAATATGATTGTTTGTTTATATATTAAAGTAATATTCTGGTGAAATGACTTTGACACAGTAAAGATGGAAATGATATACCAAGTGATTACATCTATAGGCCTATGGATCTTTTTTTTAATGAAAGAAATTGTGACTTTTGAAAAATTAAACGAAAAATTCCTATATCTTGGATTAATAAATCTGTATTTCATAAAATATCATAGCCAAGATAAGGATATTTAACCAACACTTGCTAAACTTATGATATAATATGAGAAACACATATTCAATCTAAACTAACTTGGCCAAACCTAAAAGAATATTAATGAATCACCAACTGACACAAAACATCATGAATAGAATAGTTTACCTTCAAATAAAACTGTTTTCTTTCATAACTAAAATTTCCCACCAAATGTTTATGAGTGACAAGAACAGATTTTCTTTTAATTTATTTATTTCTTTTTAGTTCTTGATTTAACTATGGATTTTTGTTGCTTCATCTGATAGTGAATATTGTTATTCAATTTTAATGCTTTGGCCATCTTAGACCTTCTTGCTAAAAGGTTACAGGTTTATTTATAAAATAAAACTTGTTGTTTCATCGTTTTCTGTTGCTTCTTCTAAAGGAATTCTGACATCGTCTTCTTAGATCGGGTGAATTATCACAAACACAATTTCTATCGTCACAATTATTATTATATTTCTCTTTTTTTATATAAAAGTCTTCTTCTTTAGAATAAGTTCATTAATTTTACTATTGATTACAGTTGTCCCTTCAATCACAATTGTTGACCAGAAATAAAAAGGAAAACATTAATTGTTATTTAGGAAGTAAATCGTAAATTGATTGTGAAAGAGTTCCAAATACCTAGCTACTGTTTAAGATTCTTTTCCGTCAACGTGTGTGTGTGTGTGTGTGTGTGTGTGTGTGTGTCAAACAAAAACACACACAGGTACAATATATCAGTTAATAGTAGTTGGGACTTCGGTGCTTCCTCCAAGTCGTGTCTGAGAAAAGGTGAAACTCCGGAGGAGGGACCTGCAATAGGGACCCACCGAACAGGATCTCTCCTCGAAGTTACCATAAGTGATCCGTTCTGACGTCCGGAGGGACTGTGGCCTTAACGGATGGGGAGTTCGTCCTTTGCCACCATTGAGACTTCATTGCCTATTGGGTGAAATGCAAGGGCTTCCTGCAGAGAGAACATAGCAGTAGTTTCCAAGTTCAAACTCTAAATTCTCTATTCAAGGAGAAATCTTCAGAATCATTTTGAGCTAAATGTCATAATGAGTTTCTGTCATGTCATAAGGTAGCCATGAAGGTACTTATCTCTTTTGGTACACCACATCTTTATGATGTCTCTCCATTGTAAACCATGAGGTTTAGATAAAAACATAGGAAGAGGGAAGGGAGGTCGCCACCCCTCAAACACGACTGGCATTGGATATAGCACTCGCTCACCCCTAGGGTTCAGGTACAGCACTGTCTTTCCATGGGATGAAAAACAGTAGGAATAAAACATTGCCAATTCTATCATTTAGTCTCCTGAACTTGATGCCATTTCTCTTTTTTAATCCTTTAAGTAGTGATGCACATTTTAGAAATGATTCGCTCTCCGGTTGTCAGCAACCCAGGACAAGGATGTACAGTACAATCTGGTAAGAGGAGAAACTGTGCATCTTGCCCTAGCATCCGTGACCCAAAGAATAACATATGATGGGTCACGTCCCTCCATGTTGAGTATCACTATCATGATATCAGGGTCTATGATTGATTGATTGATTGATTTTAAGGTTTCTGGCATCCATATCTGGGTCTATGAATGACCATGCAAAGGCTAGTGTATGGTTTTAATATTTGCACTGAAAAACATTGTTCCCTCTTGGAAAGAATTTGAGGACTACACTTCTACATACAGTAAAAAACTACTCGTCGGTAGTAAGTAGTAGGTTAGCCAAGGCACCAGCCACCCATTGAGACACTACTGCTAGAGAGTTATTGGGTCCTTTGACTGTCAAACAGTATTACATAGGAACCCTCTCTCTGGTTACAGCTAATTTTTTATTTGCCTACACATAACATAGAATACTTTGGCCTATTTTTTACACTTCCCCTGTCCTCATACATCTGACAAGACAGATTATCAAACAATTCTTCTTCACTCAAGGGGTTAAGTACTGTAATGTAATTGTTCAGTGGGTACTTAGCTCTCAAGGGTAAGGGTAGAAGAAACTCTTTAGCCATGGTAAGCAGCTCTTCCAGGAGGAGGACACTCTAAAATCAAACCATTGTTTTCAACTCTTGGGTAGTGCCATAGCCTCTGTACCATGGTCTTCCACTGTCTTGGGTTAGAGTTCTCTTGCTTGAGGGTACACTCGGACACACTATTCTATCTTATTTCTCTTCCTTTTTTTAATGGGAAAGATCTAATTAAATGTAGTTTCTGTTCTGAAACTATATTATTTTTTATTTTGTTACTTCTCTTAGTTTGTTTATTTCCTTGTTCCCTTTCCTCAGTGGACTATTTTTCCCTGTTGGAGACCTTGGACTTACAGAATCCTGCTTTTCCAACTAGGGTTGTAGCTTAGCTTGTCATAATATTAATTACAATAATGATGATGAAAAGAGAAAAAAGAAGACATTCTAACCTCATACAAATTGATTATTGATGGACATTAGGCTACTTGCCCTGTAAGGACCTAGGCTCGCTACATCACTTGCTGGGCAGCTAACAAAAGTCCCATTGAAAAGTTGTGCATAGACCTTTTGGTGCGATCCTTTAGATATATTGCGCTATAAGATAGTTTCTCTCTTCCAGACATCACAAATTTTAAAATATGTATTTTTTGTAGCTATACAAACATGAGTCATTTAAAATGGGTATGCTTTAGCGTGCAAGTTGGTACGGCCTATGAAGAATCATTGAGGATCTGGTGGCCAATATGGCATGCCCTACTCCCCCAAGTTTTGGGTCGATAGGCTGGGCTTGAAGTGGGGAACCACCTCACTAACTCTGGCTGGGACTTGCGGGGATTAAGCAGAGGGAATTAAACTTAAATGACCAGAATGTGGTTAGGCAGACTCATCACTAACTTGCTGTAGAGCGGAGACCTCTCATGCAACCCTGAACAGTATGAAGACGTACACGCCTCACTAAATAGCTTTCCCGAGGAAGTCTGGACGATCGCACCATCTTCTCTGCAGCAACTTCCACGCCAGAGGTACCTAACTATCGACCAGCGCTCGCTTCCCTCATCTCACAGCACTGATTGGAGGATCACCCAGAACGTCCACCGCTATCCAGAAAGATCTCCGTCTTCCAGTTTACGCAAAACTTAAACACGCAAGCGGTCTCCTCCTCGTCATTGGAAGGCAGCATGCAAGCTAGTTACATCTTGTCAACGAGTTCCAGAATGACACCAGTTTCCAGCTCCTGACTGCGCCCCAGGCTTTGACTCCTCGCCAACCTGACGCTATGCTTCACGAGAATGACATTCCAGCAGCGAGACCCTGTCTTCATGCTCTTGGCATCCCGAATGAGATCACCCTCTGCGTGATCGCCCACCTACTTGTAGAACTCTTCTTGGAGTTCTATCTCAACTTGCAGTCTAGTTCCTGCTCCCAATTGCCCTCCATCTTGGGATCGTCCAGTAGCACGCAGCGATGCAGATTTTAGAAACCATACAGCAGTGCACAAGCAGCTCGAATTACCCAGCAACGCACAACCAACCTGCAGCTTGCGATCACCTAGCAATTTGTGACCATCCCGCAGCAAGATCTCGCTCGGTAGCAGACTCTTGCCCAGTAGCGAACACTCGCCCCGTAACAATCACTCGCCTAGTAGTGAGCTCTTGCCCAGTAGCAAGCACTCTCCCAGTAGTGAAAACTCTCCCAGTAACAAGCACTCTCCTAGTATCCAGCATTCGCCTAGTAGTGAACTCTCACCCAGTAACAATCGCTCTCACAGTAGCGAACATTCTCCCAGTAACGAGCACTCTGTAGTAGCGAGCACTCTGCAGTAGCGAGCACTTTCCCGGCGATGAACGACTTCGCCGCGCCATGTGTCAATGCAATGCATAGAAACACAATATAAGACAATCCAGTCAAACTCACTCCCAGAGCTCCACGTTCGCTGACTCGCTCTAGCAAGATAGAGCGAGACAGTATGCCCATTCTTAGACAGACAGGTAAGAGAGCACTGACTCCTCATAGGCAATATCCAGCCCATAGACATTCCAATGAACCACTATACTCTGTCCCAGCCTTTGGTAAGGATGTTCCATGGTTTGGCAATTTGGTAAGAACACTTTGCCTGGCAGTTACTGGTTAGCTGCAGTGTCCCACAGGTAAGCTTGGACCAGCAGCCTTGACCAGCACATCTTGCATCCTGTTGCAGACTTCTGTTCCTTCAAAGGTCTCCTCTTCTCCTTCCGATCCGAGGTGGAGGAGTTTGGTTCCGGTCCCACCTCAGGAACATCAATCTCTGATGATTGTGTCACCTATCAGATCTAATGTGTGTAACCTTACTGTATCTTTGCGGACGTGGCAACAAGATTCCTCCCAGTTGGAGATGACACCTATGACCTATGATGCCAACCAAGAATAGGAGAAGGCAAAGGAATCCTACTCCTCCTCCAGGAGATAACCTGCACCCCCACACAAACTGTGTTGGAGATTCCCCAGGGAAACCTTTTTCACTGAATCCTACCGACTTTCTCCCATCAAGGTCGTCATTCCAGAACAGCGCATTTCATCAAAGGGAGAAGAGCAGCTTTCACACGTCTCTCCACCAAGGATACTTCCAAATCCTCCAGACGCAAGGAGAATGCAAGACCTTCCCTGCTGGCAGAGTTCACTCCTCTCCTTAGGGAGAGAGTAAGGACTCGAAGACCTTGCCGAAGAACCATTCTGCTAGAACGTCGATTCAGCCTCAGGAGAGGATAAGGAACCCCTCTGCTTCAGAAGTAATGACGATGGTGAGGGAGGCTCCCGCGACATCTAGGGAATCCTCCCAGCACTATGAAGACAACTACAACCCACCCGGAGCTCCTATAAGTAAGAGCTCGTAGGTGGATGATGACCAGGACTTGGGATATGATGACACTTTTCCCAGGGCAGCAAGTCCCAGATATAAGGAGGCCGAGCAGAAGGATTCCGACTATGCATGCTGCTAGGTGCTAGCCTACATGAGGGCCATCGATGTCTTCAACAACCTTTCTACTGCTCTGCCGGAAGGGAATGACGCGGTGCTAGACCATTTATACGGCACCCAGAGACTAGCTCAGCTTTGTCCTGGTCGAGGGGGTTGAAACGGGCCAGGAAGAGGGCCTTTCCGCCAATCGCTGGGACTTTAATTTCACTTCGTGCTAGCGACTCCTATAAGTTTCTACCTCCCCTTTTTGTACAGCACAGAAGGTACCATGAGGTGATTGAAGAAAATTGACTTCCCTTACTTCTGCCTTAACAAGAGGGTTTTCATACCAGAAGCTTTCTAGCCTACCTGTCATCTTCTCATCGTCCGATGCCCTAAATTTGGAGAGGTCACAAAGTTCGCTATGCCGACAACTTTGTGACTCGATCTGTGGTTAGGGTCAGTTGGCCACCTGATCGGGACGGAGGACCGGTCTCAAGAACGTACCAGAGTCCATGGCAACGTTTCTATTGTCGTGAACCAGAACCGTGGAGTTCCTTGCCCACCAAGTGTTCAACTTGTGGGCAAACTCCATCCTCGGTTGACGGGACTCAATAGTTCAAAAGTTCCATAGACAATTTCCCAAGCCAGAAGTGGTGAGGATTAGGAACTCGACGATGGAAGGACCATCATTGTTAAGCATGGAAGATGTTGAGAGAGCTGGAGAACACTGGAGGAAGTTAAGGACTCTCCTTCAGAGGGCAATGACCTCCAGATCCTACTGATCGGCTCCTCCACCAAAGAAACCACAGACATCCAGACTGCAGGGGAACAGCAGTAGTTTTAGGGTTTCCAAGGGGTCTTCAAAGAAGCCCTTTTATGCCCGAGAACAGCCATAGAGAAGCAGGTACAACTGAGGAGGAAGAGTTAGTGGTAAAGGACGCTCCAGCTAGGGAGGCCAATCATTTCACTTGTCCACCAGTGAGGGGATACCTGCAATGTTGGTGGCAGAGGTGGCTGCAGCATGGGTCCGAGTCTAGGACTGTTTCTGTAATTCATTCAGGAAATTGCGTCCTTTTCGCGCAATCTCTGCCTCCGTTGACTCTGCTTCCAGGTCCGTCGAGTTCCTTCACAAAGGGATCTGTTAAGGAGAGGGCTCTCAGGGTTAAGAAGTCCTGAGCATGTTGGAGAAGGGCACTCTCCACGACTCCCCAGGCTTCTACAGTTGACTCTTTCTTGCGGAAAGGAGTCTGGAGGCTGGAGATCTGTCATCAACCTTTCCTCCCTGAACAAGTTTGTACAACAGACTCTATTCAGAATGGAGATGGACGGTCAGACAAGCAGTAAAACCACGGAACTTCTTGTGCAAGTTAGACCTAAAAGACGCATATTTCCAAATCCCAGTACATGCGTCATCCATGAAGTATCTGAGGATCATCAGCGTTGGCAGAAAATACCAGTTCAAGGTGCTGTACATTGGCCTGTGAACCGCACCTTAGGTTTTCAGAAGAGTTTTCTCCCTAGTGTCAACCTGGGCCGACAGGATTGGCAGCTGTCTCCTAAGATACCCAGATGACTGGCTGATCCAAGCAGACTCAGTGGCCACCCTTCTTCAACACTGAGAGAGACTCCACAAGATTTTTTATGACCTAGGGATTGTTGTAAACCTTGAAGTCGTCCCTGCTGCCATCACAAAGACTAGTATACCTTGGAATGATCATCAACACCATCCTGCAGAAAGTCTTCCCATCAGTCGATACGATCCCGAGGCTGAAGAAGTTCACAAGTCCCTTCCTATAGCGAGACGTACTCCCAGCTCATCGGTGGTTATGTCTCATATGTCCCCTATCATCCCTGGAACATCTTGTGCTCAATGGCCACCTACGAATTTGTTTACTTCAGTGGCGGCTGAGGTCCAGGGGGGTTAAACACGAGGGCTCTCCAGATCCATTGATCCCCATGGTGTCCGAGATGAGGACAGACCTAGAATGGTAGGTGACAGATGAGAATTTCCACTGAGAGTCGACCTCCTTGTACTCCCATCGGAATTGATGATCAGAGGCGTCAAAAGAAGAGTTTGGGCCCATCTGCTTCATCACACAGACTCCTGTCTCTGGTCCAAATCCAAAAGATCTTAACATATATTCGCAGCACCTTTGCAGTGTAGATGCTAAGATGGGCAGAAGACACATCGGTGTCCCTATCGGCTCACTTCATTCCCGGCAAAAGGAATATGCTTGCACGACAACCTGAGCAGTGCAACTCAGATTGTAGGCTCTGAGTGGTCTGTGAATCGTCTAGTAGCGAACAAAGTCTTGACTTTGTGGGGCTCCCCGACAGTGGACCTGTTCGCGACGTCCCTGAACAACTCACTCTCGCTTTACTATTCCCGTCTCAGATCCTCAGGCTCTATGGCAATATGCATTCCAACAATGGTGGGTCAACATCGACATTTACGCCTTTCCCCCATTGTGCCTGATGAGAAGGATGCTCAACAAGGCAAGATCATCCTCCAATTTAGCAATGACCCTCTTGGCTCCACTATGGCATTATGCGGAATGGTTTCCGGACCTTTTTCAGCTGCTGACAGAAGTCCTGAGAGAATTCCCTCCATGGCACGACCTGCTTAAATGACCATACATGAACATCTACCACAAAGCTGTAGAGTTCATACTTCTTCACTCCTGGAGGTTATCCAACATCTCCTCATGCAGAGAGGATTTTTGCAATATGTTGCGATGATGATGTCTGGATACCTTCGGGAATCTTCAGCTGTAGTCTACTAGGCCAAGTGGAATATCTTCTGTTGTTGGTGTCGTAGAAGGGGTATTTCTCCCCTCTATGCCTCCATTTCAGCAATAGGGCATTTCCTCATTTACCTTCAAGAGGAAAAGCTCCTCAGTCTAAGCGGTGAAAGGCCATCGCTCAGCCTTAAGCCTCGCCTTTAGACTGAATGGAAGAAATATTTCCTCTATTGGAATTTTCTCTCCTCATACAAAGTTTCGAACTTACCTGTCCTCAGTCGGAAGTTTGACCTCTTTCATGGAACATGGTTAGTGTTCTTTGATCTCTGAAGTGGAGCCCCTTACAAACTGTTACGCCAGGCATCAGATCTTCACCTGACTCCAAAGACTGTATCCTTCTCGCTTTGGCCTCGTCCAAGAGAGTAAGTGAACTCCATGGTCATTCCTAAGACATCTCCCATTTAAGGGGATGGGTTTATCGCCAAGACTCAAAATTCGGGAGTAGCGGATCCAAGATTCGGGTCATTCTAAATTGAAAGTCTCCGTGATGTAACAGATGACCCAGATCAATTGCCACTTTGTCCAAGGAGGGCCTCGAGATGTTACCTCAAAAGAACTGCAGGTGCTCGCCCCTTAGTAGAAGCACTTTTTGCCAGCATGGAGAAAGTCGAGGGATCACCAACAACACTATATCAGCAGGGGTTCGTAAGGTCATAGACTGGGCCTTGAATCCTGATCCTTTTCCTCTGACAAAAAGACCTAGAGCTTATGTTAGGGGCACTGCCACGTCCCTAGTGTTTAAGAACTACCCTGTGACGTATGTCTGCAAGCGTGTGTGTGGAAGCGTCAAATGACCTTCACCGCCCACTTCCTGCAAGACGTGATCCACAGGAACATGGAGACATTCTCCATTGGACCTTTGGTAGCTGCCCAACAAGTGGTTTAAACACCTCTTGATCCTTTAATGACAGGTAGCATGTATTGGAGGGCAGAGGTTACCTTGGATTAAGTCTGGGATGAATGATAAGAATAACTAGCTCTTCCTTTGTTTCATCTTCCCCTCTCTGGGCACAGCACCTATGGTACTCTGCACACTGGCCTCCTCTGTCTGCAGGTAATAACCATTTCCCTTGCGTAACCTGGTATAGAGACATAGTATACTTCTTGGGTCCCCATACTCCCTGGTGAGATAGGATTGGGTATGTCTATAGTTGGTTTAAAGATTCCTATGATTTCTAAGAATTCTTACCTAGACTAGTCACACTGCTGATATCACACAATCACACAGATGGCTCTTAATTACCTACATAGATCATTGGTGCGATTTTTCAGAATACATCCCAGAAATCTCTCCTGTACACTAAGCGCACTCAGCCGGAATTTACACCAAAGTGCTCACCCCTCCATTTTGCCACTGTGCGCCAACCATCTTGCCACTCTGTCGAACTTCCTCTATCCCTGATGTTGGGAACCTACTCCCCACGTCCCTCTAGGAAGTCAAGCATGCCTCTTACCTCTCAAGGACCATTGGGTCTGTCTTCCCCAGAGAGAGAGATTGCATCAGCTTTTTATCCTAAGAGGTCGTCATCTCGGGCACATAGAGCGTTTTTTGTGTCGCATTCGGAGTTCCAACTGAGACTTTGTTCAGGCTTGACAAAGCGTCCACTATTCTACAATCTGTTGAAATGTTCTACATGTCCTAATTTTTGTGTTCTGGATGAACGCTCAATGTGCCCCAATGTTTATCAGATGAATGTGCCACTTCCAGTGTGTGTCCCAAGTTCTATGTCTGGTGGGTCATTGATCTTTCCACAAAGGACTCGGTCTTCCCTTCCAGCCATTAGGTTAGAGAGTGATACTCACTGTTCTGCCTATTCTCGACATTATTCAACCATTTGTAGGCTAAACACGATGCTTCATTTATGGGAGGTTCTCTTTTGCATCAATCTCCATATAGGAAATGAAGCGTGGATCCTTATCCTACATTTCCTCTAGTTGCTGTTCTTGCCCAGCAGTCACAGCATTGGCGGTTTTCTACTATCCAGTGTTCAAGACCTACGTTGCCTCAGGAGCTTCTCCAAGTTTATCAATGTCTCCACTGCCTAACACTTTCAAGGAGTGTATAAGTTGACCAAAATTTGACATTTGTTGTACTCCTGTTGAGGAGGATGATAGTCTTTTTTTTTTTTTTTCTCTCCTGATTAGGCGGTTTACCCCGACTTCATTGGAACGTGTAGCCAGGATTAGACGTTCTCATTCCCCTTCCATCTCTTTGACCCACACCCCAGAGGTGCGTCTGGAATGAAAGAATGTTCCGTAGAAGTGTAAGACCTCCCAACTGGTCCGTAAGCAGCATCCTTCTCATACTCCACATCCACTGGTTTAACCTGGGTATCTTCCCATTGTGTGTCTTTGCTCATCACCATTGATGAGACTCCAGAGTTCCCTTTGGAGGTAGAACCTTCTGATCAAACAGAAGTTGTTCCCTTAGAGGTTTCTACTTCCAGTGTGGGGGAAAAGTCTTCTTTTATATAGGTCATGAGCCTCATTCAACCAATCAATGGCCATGGGGAAGCTAGTATTGAACGTGTAGTAGGGAGATATACCCTTATAGTGTACTGTAGATAGATTTTTCCTTAAGACTCAGAGTTCCAGGCAGAACCTAAATCTTTCTTGGTGTCATCAGGCTCTTGACATCTTACATCAAGTATTAAAACAGATTTCTGACTGATCCCTTGCTGAAGGCAGTGAGATCATTGAAAACTGCTGCCATCTCCTCTTTTGCATCAACATAAGTTCTACATGCTGGAAGGTGCACATCCTAACCCATCGATCAGGACGTCCACTGTTGACACTGGAGGTGTCTCAGAACTGTGTAGCTCAGCAATCGTCTACTTTTATGCTTCCAAGCTGTCCATCTTAGAAATGTTATCATCAATGTCAACTTTACAGGCATGTTTCTGGCTAGACAACTGGTTATGGGCAGCGTCCTATTTTGCATTTTCAGACAATCTTGGATTCAACTATTTTTTTCTGGAGCTGTAGTTTTTTTTTTTTTTTTTTTTTTTTTTTACTAGTGTGCTTTTCTCTTGGTCAACTGTATTCTCCAGCATAGATCTGCAGTCGTAAGTTCTTACGCCGGATGGCTAGTTGAGACTCCCTAGTCCTACACAATATGTCTGTTACTCGACACCCGACCTTGTTTTCACACTTGGAATTAGCTGCAGCAGCTTAGAAGTGGGAGAAGGATAGCCTGGGTACTTTTTTCAGGAGGACAGAGTCATCACTCTTTTCTGCTCCTCCTCCATCTAAGTCTCATGCTTCCCCACCAGAACCCACACCTCAGCATTGTCGGCTGCCTGATGAAGACCTTACTCATCACAAGAACTCATCACAAGAAACAAGGAGACTTCTCGCTGTCCTTTTGCTGTAGGGACCACCCCTTCCAAAAGTTGAGGACGGCGTGGTGCCCATTAGAGATGGCAATTCCCCTGACTTACCACCTGTTGTGGGGTACTTGCAAAGTCATTGTACAAGGTGGCAGTTTCATGTGCCAGAACCCTGGGCGGTAGAATTCTTGTGATCAGGGTATTTCGTCCCGTTCACAGACTGTCGCCCTTCTCTGACTCACTCTGATGAACCTGTCATTTTATTTGAGGGGATCAGAGAAATATCTCCTCTTGCAGGGCGAGCTTCACAGGAACTGGAAAAGAATGCAATCGAAGAAGTCTTCGACAGGTCCCCAGGATTCTTCAGCAACATCTTCTAAGCGGAAAAGCTGACAGGAGAAGGAAGACCTGTCGTAGACCTTTCCGACTTCAACCAGGCTATTCAGCAGGATGACTTCCTGCTGTCCATAGACCTCAAGAATGCCTACTTCTAGATCCCTGTCTATCCAAGGTCAAGGAAGCATGTGAGATTTTCCTTCCAAGGAAGGATCCTACAGTTCAAGATGTGCTTCAGTTTGTCCACGGCACCTCAAATGTTCTGCCCTCCCTTCAGTCCAGTCTCCTCTTGGGCTAACGCCACGGCGATCACTCAGTTTCTGGTACAGCACTGTCTCTCCCATGGGGAGAAAAACACTACAAATGAAACAATGCTACTTCTATTGATTGTTTTCTTCTTGTCTATGTTTCTAAATTCTATTCCTTGCAGTAGTAATGAAAACATAGAAAGAGGGAAGAAACAGCGACACCCTTCAAACTGACAAGCGGTGGAATAGAGCACTCACGCACCACTAGGTTTCTGGTACAGCACTCTCTCTCTCAAGAGGAGATAAATGCCACAAAAGAAATGATGCGGCTCCTATCGATTGGTCTCTTGAAGAGAGAGTGTGAAATGGAGCAAAGCCTTCAGTTCTAGAGAGTTGATATAGTAAATCATGTCCTCCTGTGTCCATAGACTGGAAAAGTACTGGATTTGGAGATATGGACCACATCCTTGCCAAGTTGTCTGGGAAAAGGAGAAACTCCGGAGGAGGGGCAGGCCTACAAAGGGGATCCACTGACCAGGTTCTCTCCTCGAAGGTCACCATGAGTGATCTGTTTTGACTTCTGGAGGGACTGTGTCCTAAACGAATGGCGAGTTCGTCCTTTGCCACCATTGGGACTTCAGTGCCTATTGGGTGAAATGCAAGTGCTTCCTTCAGAGAGAAACCAACTGTTCTAGAGATGTGAGGTGCCCCAGGAGTCTTAGCCAACGTATCGCTTCGAGTGAGTTCATTATGAAGAAGGCTGCTGCAACTTTTCTAAATCAGAGCAGCCTGTCTCTAGACAGAAAAACACTTGCTTGGACCGTATCAATACTCGTGCCCAAGTGCTGCAGAAGACTTGGAGGACCAAGGACCAACTTCTTGACTTATCGTGACTCCAAGATCTTGACAAAACTTGAGTAACTCTTTTTTGTGTGGAGTTTGAGCTTCCGACTCTGCCAGTAACAGCTAGTCATCAAGGTAACACTAAAGTCTGATGTCCATGGTGTGAGCCCAGGATGACACCAGGGTAAAGACTTGTGAATACATATGAGGCTGAAAATTGGCCAAATCAAAGGGGACACTATTGGAATCTTCTTACTCCTTAAACAAAGCAGCGATACTTTCTTGATAGTGGATGGAATGGGATTTAATAGTACTGTCCATGTCTTTGAGGTCTATGGACAGCAGGAAGTTATTTTGTCAGATTGCTTGTAAGACTGTGCTGGGAGTCTCCATTTTGTATGGTGTTTGAAGAACCAAACGGTTCAAATGAGAAAAGTTGATGATTGGTCTCCAACCCCTGTCAACTTTTCAACCATGAACAAGTTGCAGTAGAAGCCTGGAGACCTGTCATAGACGTCCTATGGCAGTCTTACCCTGCATAGTCTGAACCTTGTCTTGTAAGAGATCATCTTTGGCAGAGATCATCTTTGGCGAACCCTCTCAAGTACAATAACCGGATCTTCGGAATCTGATTGAGAGGAGAGGGGCAGTTGGTGAACGGCACAGAGCACTCGGGTGACTTGACAGGGATTCCCCTCAAGCGGTGTCACGAGAGGAATAATTTCTTCGCCGACCATGACCACTCCAGTTGGATTGTCCATGGCAACAAAAGGAATGAGACGAGTTGCCCTGTCTTCTGTAATTAGGATGGCCTGGGCTAACTCAGGCTTAGTGGAGGCCATAGGAGTTTTTAATTTGAAGTTGCTCATCAAAAGAAGGTGGCTTGGCTCACTTTCTCCCACTTTTCAACTACTGCTGCGCCTTATTCAGGAGGGAAAAGGTCGGGCATTACGTCAACGGTGTGTTATGCCAAGTCAACGCATACTTTGACGCCATCCGACGAACCAACTTGTTTATCACTGCTTCCCGACGCTTGAAGATGCAATTGCTCCAAAGGAGGGAACACTGGTGGATCAAAAATTCAAGAGCCTTGGCCAGTTAAAGGACGAATTCTTCGTACAGTTTCCTTTTTCTTGGAATCGTTGAGATGTTCCGAAACAGCAAAGTAGGAGTTTGTTACTGACCAATGGTCCAACAGTGAATATACTTGCAAGGCCAACATAACAGTAGTTCCCAAATTCAAACTCTGAATTCTCTATTCAAGGAGAAATCTCCAGATTCATTTTGAGCTAAATGTCATGATGAGTTTTTGTCATGTCATAAGGTAGCTATGAAGGTTCATATCCCTTTTGGTACACGACATCTTTATGATGTTTCTCCATTCTAAATCATAAGGTTTAGATAAAAACGTAGGAAGAGGGAAGGCATTGGGTATAGCACTCACTCGGGTTCAGGTACAGCACTGTCTTTCCATGGGATGAAAAACAGTAGGAATAAAACAATGCCAATTCTATCAATTGGTCTCTTGAACTTGATGCCATTTCCCTTTTTTTAATCCTTTAAGTAGTAATGAAAACTTCACATTTTAAAAATAAATTGCCCTCTGGATGGCAGCAACCCAGGACAAGGATGTACAGTACAATCTGGTAAGAGGGGAAAACGGTGCATCTTGCCCTAGCATCCCTTGACCCAAAGAATAACATATAATGGGTCACGTCCCTCCATGTTGAGTATCACTATCATGATATCAGGGTCTATTATTAATTGATTAATTTTAAGGATTCTGTCATCCTTATCAGGGTCTATGAATAACCATGTGAAGGCTAGTGTATGGTTTTAACATTTGCACTGAAAAATATGTTCCCTCTTGGAAAGAATTTGAGGACTACACTTCTACCTACAGTAAAAAACTACTTGTCAGTAGTAGGTAGTGATGGATTATCATTATAATTATTTACATTGACATATATATATATGATGATCATTGTTATATGTACCTTTATTGCTAATACACCTTTAGCATATATGTTGTGTTAGCAATACATGTATGCAAGTATTCTTGTTTATTGGAGCATAGGGAATACTATGTAGCATTTATATAATCTCATGTGGCATGTATTTCATATTTTAATTATCTGGTATTATTGCAACCAGTCTTTCCCGTAGTCCGCCACTGTTCACAGCTCCTCCAGTGTATTACGTTTATTTTGATTATTTTCACTTATTATATGGCTTAAGAACTTACGCAAGTGTTTCTGTGAAAACCTTATTTACTTTATATCTAACGATAACTAAGATGGCGCAGTGATTGATTTGCCATAAGTGAATTTTGATCATTTAGTGAACTTATCCAACCGGCATGGACAATGCAAGAAGTGTTTGTGTTCATCGTAACCAAGTTCGTTAGCAGTTGTGAACCATAACTTCGTTTGGATGTATACACTGGCAGTGACTTTGTTTTGTGATTACAGTGACTCTATATAGGGCTGTGTTTATTCTAGCAATCTGAGTTTAGGGCTAATGTGCGTCGGCCATCTGCAGAGGCCGGAACAAGAGCATCACATTCATACTCAGCTGCGTTTGAGGGGAGACTAACGGCTCTCGCTGTGCATGCAACAGCCACGGCAGTCACAGTGTTACCAGATACAGCATAGCTCTGTTGCCTCGAGCTATTGTACTCGGTGATTGGCTACCGTTTGTGACGTCATTGTGACGTTACAACTGACGGCATTGAGTGATATTTTCTCTTGGATTTCGTGAGATTTTTCTATTTATGCCGCCGAAACACGATAAAGGAAGGAGACCAAAGACTTCTGAGGTTTCTCCCCCATCATCCCCAACCCCAACTGACATGACGTCATCTCCAACGCATTCAAGATCTACTTCTCCTTCATCAACCCCTTCAACCATGGATTTTATCAGCAAAATGTTTGAATACATGGATAAAAAAGATGAAGAAAGAAGAAAACAGGATGAAGAAAGAAGAAAAGAAGACAATGTCAGACATCAGGAAGAATTCAAAGCATTAATTGAAGCTATGACTGGTCCCAGGCATACCCTACCTCAAGCAAGTGGTATAGGGCCCCCTACCCCAGCACCATCGTCTGCAAGTGTTCTCCAAGTGCCTAATTCAGCTGTGCAAACACCTAAGGTAACAGTAAATTTGCCTCCACCATTAACCCATAATGTTACTTATAGGCAATACACAGAATGGAAGCAGAGATGGAAGGATTATGCTGTTATGGTAGATTTGGATAATTTACCTCAACCTAAGCAGTTGATACAGCTAAGGGCATGTCTCAGTGTTGAGATGAGACGCTTGTTAGAACACAATTTGGGTATTCCACCAGACTCAACTATGCTTTTGGATGATGTTTTATCTCATATCGAAACTTATGTAAAGGGTCAGCAGAATGAAGCACTTCCTCGGTTAGCTTTTACTCAATGCAAGCAAGCAGAAGGCGAGTCATTAACAGATTTTTTCGTTCGTTTACAACAGCTCTCAGAGGAGGTTGATTTATGTAAAGGCGTTAACTGTGTGGAGGCCCAAATGAAACATGCTATTTTGGTTGGCATAAGGAATGAAGAACTCGCCAAGAAGCTCATTAGCATGCCTACAACAACAACACTTGAGGAAGTGAAGCTGACTTGCAGGGCTTTTGAGGCTGCAAAGAAGACAACGACGGAGCTTAAAGCTCCACAGACTTCAGTGCGTGCCGTGTCAAACTACAAGAAGTTAAAGAAGGCATTTGCTAAACCGGAGCAACCTAAGAAAATTCATCAGCAAGAGAAAACTCCTTCTTCAAGTAGCAGATGCAAGAATTGTGGTCAACAGCATAATAGTGACACATGTAAGGCAGTATCCCACAAGTGCAGGAACTGTGCTAAAATTGGCCATTTCCCATATACTGCCGCATGCCCAGCATTGGCTAAGGAGTGCCGAATTTGCCATAAATTTGGCCACTATGATGTTTGTTGTGCACAGAAAAAGTCAAAGGGACCAAGGGAGTCGAAAGATTTAAAGGAAACCAAATTGAACACCGTCAAGATATCTTCTCCAGCCATAAGTTCAATTAATTTACGTCCCCTAAGCTGTCCCTCACCACCTATCAATTTACATGTCACATATGGCAGTAAATCAGGGAAGATCAATGTTATCCCTGATACTGGTGCAGATACCACTGTCTTTGGAGTGCAACACTTACAAGCATTGGGTATTGATGTCAAGGAATTGTCTCCGCCCCCTGAGTTGCAGTTTTCCAACGCCGATGGATCACCCATGGAAGGTAACGTCTTGGGATCAATGGAGGCCGTCATGACTTATGGTGATATCTCATACAAGGGGTATATTGATGTTCTTAGTTCTCTCCCAACACCATTACTGTGTTATGATACCCTCCGCCACCTGAGGATCATTCCCTGGGACTTCCCACGTCAAATGCAAGAGAGGAAACTTAGCAGGACTTCAGCAGGAACCAGTCAGGTCCCAGTCAGCCAAGTTAATACATGTGAAAAAATGTCCGTTCCTCCGCCTCCAGCCGCATCCTCACCTGAGGAAGCCAGGCAATACTTTCTAAAGGAATATAGCAATGTGCTAATGACAAAGGAGCAGTTTCATCAAGGAGCACAACTCAAGCCAATGACTGGACCACCTATGCGTATTCACCTGAAAGAGGATGTGAAACCCTTTGCTATCTACACTCCACGTCTTATACCACTAGCCTTTCAAGAAGATGTCAAGACTGAGTTGGAGACAATGGTAGCACAAGGTATCATTGAACCTGTTGGGGATCAGCCATCCCCATGGTGTCACCCCTTAGTGGTCGTGGCCAAATCTACAGGTGGTGTTCGTGTCACCACAGATTTAAGCAAGTTAAATTCACAGGTTTTAAGGCCTGCACATCCTTCACCATTACCATTTAGTGCAATCAGGAGTATTGATCCTAATTCAAGGTATTTCTCCACCATGGATGCATTGTGTGGGTACTGGCAGATCCCACTAGCAGAGGAAGACCAAGCCCTTACAACATTCATCACGCCCTACGGTTGGTATTGCTATCGTCGTTCACCCATGGGATTCAGCGCTTCAGGGGATGCCTACTGCAGGAGAGGTGATATCGCTCTTCAGGGCATCCAACATTGTGTCAAGGTTGTGGATGATATCCTTGTATATGATAAGGATTATTATTCTCACTTATGTAGGCTCAACAAAGTTTTGTCTCGCTGTAGGACTCATGGTATTACTTTAAATGCAGAAAAGTTTGTTATTGCTAGCCCTACTGTATCTTTTTGTGGGTATACGTTATCCGAAAATGGAATTGCAGCAGACAAGGAGAAAGTTCGAGCTATATCAGAGTTTCCAAAGCCAGCAAATCTGACAGATTTAAGGTCATTCATGGCCCTTACTAACCAATTAACAGAATTTTCACCCAATCTTGCAGCTGCAGCAGATCCGCTTCGGCCACTAATGAGCCCTAAGAGATTCTTCACGTGGACAGCAGATCATGATGCCGCCTTTGCCAGTGTTAAAAAGGCTCTCTCTCAGCCACCTGTGCTGGCTCATTTCGATCCGACATGCCCCACCGTACTACAAACGGATGCTTCTCGTTTATATGGTTTAGGATACGCACTTCTACAAGACCATGGAGAAGGCCGTTTCCGCATGGTCCAGTGTGGTTCAAGATTTTTGGCCGATGCAGAAACTAGGTGGGCCACCATAGAGCTAGAATGTTTAGCTTCAGTTTGGGCTATGAATAAATGTCGCCATTACTTACTTGGATTGCCCCATTTCACATTGGTGACTGACCATAGACCCCTGATACCCATCTTGAATACATATACATTGGATGCAATAGAAAACACACATATTCAGCATCTGAAAGAGAAAATTTCACCCTATATCTTCACTGCAGTATGGCGTAAAGGCAAGGAACATTGCATCCCTGATGCTCTTTCACGTTCCCCGGTGAGCCACTCAACGCCTGAAGATGATATGTTAAATAGTGAAACCCATCTTTCCCTCAGGAGTGTTGTAGCCAAGACTGTGGATGCAATTTCAGAAGCGAAGACATCAGATACACAAGATCTTATCTTGGAAGAGATTCGCACCGCAGCACGTGAGGACCCCTCGTACACAAGACTCCTCCAGAACGTTGCCAACGGATTCCCCAGTCACCGTTACAATCTCCACAATGACCTACTACTGTACCCTATTGGAAAATAAGGGAAGATTTATATACCGATGATAACCTTGTCCTGTATGGTAGCCGAATAGTAATTCCCTTAGCTATGCGACGCAGCATTTTAAGACGCCTTCATGACAGCCATTGTGGAGCGGAGGCGACTAAGCGTCGGGCTAAGCAGACTGTATATTGGCCTGGTATTAATTCAGACATAGCAAATACTGTCCATGCCTGTGAGCCATGTCAGATAATGCAGCCAAGCCAACAGCGGAAACCACTATTATGCAACGAAAACCCCTCTCGTCCCTTCGAATCAGTATCGGCTGATTTCTTCAGTGTTGCTGGGAAATCTTTCCTGGTGTATGTAGACAGACTATCTGGATGGCCTGTAGTTGTAAAATTTGGTACCAATACTACAGCGGAAGTAACAACACGACACTTCAGTCACATCTTCCGAGACTTAGGTGTTCCAGTAAGGCTGAGGACAGATGGTGGACCTCAGTTCACCAGCTCAGAATTCAAGAATTTTCTAACACGATGGGGTGTTCAACGTGTGATATCCACACCTTACTATCCCCAAAGTAATGGCCATGCCGAAGCAGCCGTGAAGAAGGTCAAATATTTTATCCTAAAAGTAGCACCTTCTGGGAACATCGACACCGAAGATTTCGACAAAGAATTATTGGAAATGCGGAATACTCCTAACTATGCTGGCCTTTCTCCAGCGCAGATATTATTTGGCCAAGCCCTTCGATCATGCATCCCAGCCCATGCATCATCATTCAAGCAGGAGTGGCAAGAAAATGCAAATGAATATGACCTTCGTGTAGCATCCCGTACAGAAGCAGCCAAAATAAGGTACGACAGCCGTGCACACCCTTTGGAACCACTAAAGCTCAATGATAATGTCCGTATCCAAGACCCTATCTCCAAGCGATGGGATAAGACTGGCATTATTATGGGCATCGGTAGGTCACGAGACTACCAAGTGAAGTTACCCTCAGGAAGAATATTATGGCGCAACTGCCGTTTCTTACTCCCTGTACCTCATTCTCCTTCACATTTGCCTGACGAGACACATTAATCTCCAAAGAAGAGGGATGTTGTCCCTGCTACTAGTCAACAACAGCAAAGTGGCACTCAAGCTGAGTATCGGCGTTCACCAAGACGCCATACCTGTTCATATAGCTCATTGAACGCAAAGGGGAGGGGGAGGTGATGGATTATCATTATAATTATTTACATTGACATATATATATATATGTTGTGTTAGCAATACATGTATGCAAGTATTCTTGTTTATTGGAGCATAGGGAATACTATGTAGCATTTCTGGGCTCGAACCTGTGCCGCCCAGTGAATAAGCTCCATTTAGCACTTATTCCTAGGTAATTTACTGCTAAATATACCAGAGAAAAAATGTAAAGGAGTGCTAGGTTAACTAGCTCGCTCACCTATTGGTGTCGGTATAAAATTGGGCGTATATTCCAGAGGTCCCGCACTATTTAGATTAATCCACGACAGAGAACCCCAATAGAGGAGAGCCGTTCAACCTCACTCGGTACTACTAACAATGCATCCGCTCAGAACCCAACTCCTTTTAGCATGACGAGTAAAGTAACCCGCATTTTTGTGGTGCTCTCGAATTTTGGTTATTTTCTAGTGAATTATGGCTTCTTCGTCGGTTTCCCAGGAGACACCGTCTAAGTTAAGTACCAAGCTGGGTTTTACTGTGTTTTGAGCAACCTAGATCGTTTAATATTTATATTATAGGAGTTTATTCTCTTCGTTCATACCGATCTTGCTTGATTTCACTACAGCCGGATACAGGTAGGGTGGTAAGTGAGGCAGGTGTGTCCGGCGCTGAGATTCCTATCCTCAGCCCCGCTCTTTCTTCTTCTTCTGATCGCTCTTCTTTTCTTGGATTTTCTGGGGACCGTGATTCGTCTCAACGTTCATACCCGGTTCCCCCTAAGGATAAGTCTACTTCAAGGACCTTACCCAAAGCCCGCAAGCCTCACAAGACTTCTCATGGCTCTAAACATTGAACGAACCCGTCTTCAAAGACCTCTGGTTCCTCCTCTAAGTCTCACGACCCGGGAGTTCCTTCCGCCCCTCCTGCTGCTAGCCCGGGCCTTTCCGAATCAGCCATGCTTCGCATCGTGTCGGAGATGCAGGCAAAGTTGGTTTCGGAGATGCAGTCGAGGATGGACTCGATGTTCTCTAACTTCGGTCAGAGAATTGGGGCTTTAGAGCAAGGAGCTCCGGAGAGAGTCCAAAGCTCTCTCATCCCGGATGCCTCTAAGCTCCCGCCGTTTGCCAAGAACAACCCCTGGCGGATGGCTCTTCATTCCCCGTTCTCAGACGGAATGTTGACTCTGGAGGGCCTTGGCACTCGTCCTCTAGAGGACTTTGAATTCTTTCCTCCTGGTCTGGCATTTCCATTTCATGGTTATGCCAGACTTACCGAGGAAGCTTTAGTTCGATTAGACAAGGTCCCCAAAGAGACGGTCATCTTCCCGAAGGAGCAAGCCCAATCTGTTTGGGCCAGATTTTTGAATGACATCGGCTGCACTAACACCATGCTGACGCCTTATAAAAGCTCCTTTACGATGTTCTTAATGGACAAGAACACCTTGACTCCATGCGTCAATAAGGTGGCAGAGCTTGCCTTTCAATATGCTCTGGAGGAGAAGCCCTTGCCTCCCATCCGAGAGGTGGATCCAATCTCCCTCCTTCTTCCCTCAGGTATTGAGTGTTGGGACAACGTCCATACCACCTTTACCTCCGGCAAGCTTGCAGCAGACTGTGCCTCAGTCTTGTTTAGTGAGAAGCTTCCCCGTCTCCCGGAATCCCTCATTAAACAGGAATATGATTCCCGCCTACGTGTGGGCCGTACTCTAAACCTGGCCACATCCACGGAGTCGATAGCCTTGACTTACGATACGGAGAGTATTTTTAAGTCTCTCAACAAGGCTACGTTACAGTCTTTATATTATGACTTATATGACTTCGCTACTGCTAAACGCAGATGTCGCAAGCATGTCCTAGCTGAGGCGACGATTAGGCATGAACCTAATAAACTCATCCGGTCCTCCTGCTGGGGTTCAAATCTCTTCCCCGAGGATCTCGTAGAGGAAGTCTTGGCGGAGGCCACTAGGGTTAATCAGAGCCTTAAAGCCCGTTGGGGTTTGACCCCTAAACGCAAGTATGACCCCGCAAATTATCAAGCCCGGGGTAGGAAGAAGCTTAGGCCATATACCTCCACCCAGTTCAGGCAACAACAAAGTGCTTCATCCAACTTCCGGCTGCCTCTTCCTCCATCTTCTGTTGTCCCTGCACAACCTTCCACCTCTCGGGCTCCTTCGGATGACTATGTCACCGTTCTGCTACCTAAGAGCCAGCTTTCTGGTGCCTCCGCCACTTCCCCTGCCTTTAACCAGTCTTACGAGGCTCATAGCTCTTCCCAGAGTTATGGTAGAGGTAGAGGCTACCACCGTGGCTCTAACCAGAACAAAGGCAGGGGAAGAGCCTTTCGCAGAGGAAAGAACTTCCGAGGCGGACGTGGAGGCAACTCCTCAAACCAATACTGAGGTGCAGCAGGTAGGGGGGAGGCTCTATGCCTTCCGCAACAAATGGAGGTTCAGTCCCTGGGCGTTCAGTATCATCTCCAAGGGACTGGGGTGGAGTTGGATTCAAGGACCTCCTCCTCCGAACAAATTTCGTCAACATTCCACTCCGGACCTGGTCGAATTTGTCCAGGATCTTTTACAAAAGAACGCCATACAAGAAACGAAACATCTGAAGTTTCAAGGTCGGCTGTTCAGTGTCCCGAAGAAGGATTCAGACAAGAGAAGAGTGATTCTAGATCTATCCCTTCTCAACTTGTCCATTCAATGCGACAAGTTTCGAATGCTTACCGTCTCGCAGGTGCGGACCTTACTTCCCCGTGGGGCCGTCACCACCTCTATCGATCTTACAGACGCCTACTATCACGTCCCGATAGCGAGACACTTCCGTCCATACCTAGGCTTTCGCTTAGGGGACAAAAGTTACTCCTTCAAGGTGATGCCTTTCGGGCTCAACATCGCCCCAAGGATCTTCACAAAGCTAGCAGAAGTCGCTGTTCAGGAACTCAGGAATCAAGGGATTCAAGTAGTAGCCTATCTGGACGACTGGCTCATTTGGTCAGACACCTCCCAGAATTGCCTAAAAGCCACTCACAAAGTCATCCATTATCTTCAGTCTCTAGGCTTCCAGATCAACTTCAAGAAGTCCCGTCTTCTTCCAAAATCGAAGTTCCAATGGCTCGGCCTGCAATGGGATCTTATATCTCATACTCTGTGTCTTCCCAGACCCAAGAGGTTAGAGATTGCAAGGAACACCAAACGCTTTCTCAAAGACAAAGTAAGTTCCAGACGACTCCAAGAGAAGATTCTGGGGTCCCTTCAGTTTGCCTCAGTGACGGATCTTCTTCTGAAGGCAAAATTGAAAAATATCAATCGTGTCTGGCGTTCGAGGGCGAACCGGAAGCTCCGGGACAGGAAAGTCCGCCTTCCTCCCATTCTACGGGAAAGACTTCTTCCTTGGACAAGAGCAAACAGTCTGTCAAAGTCAGTTCCCCTTCGATTTCCGCCTCCGGAATTAATCATTCACACAGACGCATCCTTATCAGGTTGGGGCGGCTATTCTCAGCTCAGGAAAGTTCAAGGTCTTTGGACTCGCTTGTTCCGCCATTTTCACATCAATGTGCTAGAGGCCATTACAGTTCTTCTAACCCTGAAACGTCTCGCTCTTCCCAAGAAACAACACCTTCGTCTGGTCCTCGACAGCGAAGTGGTGGTCCGCTGCCTCAACAGAGGCGGGTCAAAGTCAGGGCCTCTGAACCATGTTCTAGTAGCCATATTCTCCCTAGCAGCCTCGAACCGTTGGCATCTTTCAGCTGTCCACCTGGCGGGAGTCCGGAATGTAGTGGCAGACGCCCTGTCCCGGACCTCCCCTCTAGAATCGGAATGGTCACTCGATCTAAAGTCATTTCGGTGGATTCTCTCTCAGGTTCCCGGTCTCCAAGTGGACCTCTTCGCCACGGAATCCAACCACAAATTGAGAGTATATGTGGCTCCCAATCTAGACCCTCAGGCTTACGCCACAGACGCCATGTCACAGAATTGGGACAACTGGGAAAAGATTTATCTCTTTCCCAAGGTGAATCTTTTACTGAAAGTTCTAGACAAACTGAGATCCTTCAAGGGACAAGTAGCCTTGGTCGCACCCAACTGGCCCAAGAGCAACTGGTATCCTCTCCTGCGGGAGTTGAGACTATACCCTCACCCTCTTACCTGCCTCATTTATACCCTATTGTATTCGTTGGTCTCGCACCTGAATACTGTTATTATATTTGTAAATTTTTATGCTCCTGAGTATCTGTATATATTATCACTCACGGCATTATTATACCTACCTTATTGGATTTATGTTCATATTTAAGATACCCTTATAATTGTTTTTTGGTACTCATCTCTGATTAAAGCATCCTGTATTTCCCTTACGCTTATGTTTTTTCCTTTATTTTGCAAGTTTGGTGACATTTTTCTCTTGTATAGATTCACTGGGCGGCACAGGTTCGAGCCCAGAAAAGGGATTTTGACGTAGGAAAAATCTATTTCTGGGCGAAGGACCTGTGCCGCCCAGTGAACCCTCCCAGCTCCTCTCCCTTGGAGTCCCCAAACTTTGGGTGCTAAGGAGTTGGGTTCTGAACGGATGCATTGTTAGTAGTACCGAGTGAGGTTGAACGGCTCTCCTCTATTGGGGTTCTCTGTCGTGGATTAATCTAAATAGTGCGGGACCTCTGGAATATACGCCCAATTTTATACCGACACCAATAGGTGAGCGAGCTAGTTAACCTAGCACTCCTTTACATTTTTTCTCTGGTATATTTAGCAGTAAATTACCTAAGAATAAGTGCTAAATGGAGCTCCATTTAGCACTTATTCTTAGGTAATTTACTGCTAAATATACCAGAGAAAAAATGTAAAGGAGTGCTAGGTTAACTAGCTCGCTCACCTATTGGTGTCGGTATAAAATTGGGCGTATATTCCAGAGGTCCCGCACTATTTAGATTAATCCACGACAGAGAACCCCAATAGAGGAGAGCCGTTCAACCTCACTCGGTACTACTAACAATGCATCCACTCAGAACCCAACTCCTTAGCACCCAAAGTTTGGGGACTCCAAGGGAGAGGAGCTGGGAGGGTTCACTGGGCGGCACAGGTCCTTCGCCCAGAAATAGATTTTTCCTACGTCAAAATCCCTTTTCTGGGCTCGAACCTGTGCCGCCCAGTGAATCTATACAAGAGAAAAATGTCACCAAACTTGCAAAATAAAGGAAAAAACATAAGCGTAAGGGAAATACAGGATGCTTTAATCAGAGATGAGTACCAAAAAACAATTATAAGGGTATCTTAAATATGAACATAAATCCAATAAGGTAGGTATAATAATGCCGTGAGTGATAATATATACAGATACTCAGGAGCATAAAATTTACAAATATAATAACAGTATTCAGGTGCGAGACCAACGAATACAATAGGGTATAAATGAGGCAGGTAAGAGGGAGATAAAGAGTCAAGGCATTAACCTGTGAGTTACTTGGGAGTAACTACGCTCCCTGCGGCTACTGTAGAAAATTTTAGGGCTTCCAAATGTTTAAGGTAGTGTTTCTTGAACACTGACGGTGATTTCCACCCTGTATACCTGGAAAGGTCTGTAAAATTCATGTGGTGAAAGAAGTTCACCGAGGTGGCAACCGCCCTGATATCATGTGCAAGAGGAAAAGAGTCAGGGTTAGCTTGTTTAATAAAATACAAAATTTGTTGCCTGATCCCTTTAATAGTAATGGTACCGCCTTGTTCTCTAACGAATAGAGGCCCCGAGGAGTTAGAGGAGGTCCGGGATAAATAAGACCTAAGAGTAGTGACAGGGCACAGCGACGGATCTTGCGTGAGGGGAACAATTTTCCAGGAGGTCCATCTGTTTTGAGGGTCTTCATTCTTAGCCAAAAAGAATTTGTTAGGAGAAAGAAGGACCTCTCCTGAAGGCAGAAAGTCAATATGACCCGGGTCTCTCGACAAGGCTGCCAATTCAGAAATTCTTGCCCCTGAAGCCAAGCTCACTAGGAAAAGTGTTTTCCTGAGAAGGGGCATGTAATCACAAGAACTGTTAATGGTATCAGAAGCCAATTTGAGTACGTCATTAAGGAACCAGGTCACCGGGGTAGGACGAGTAACCGGTTTCAGTCTGGCACAAGCTTTCGGAATTGAAGCTAACAAAGAGTCGGTTAAGTCTATGTTAAAACCCACTAGGAAGATCTTTTTCAGAGCCGATTTAATAGTGGTGATAGTATTGGCTGCCAGACCTGATTCTAGTAAAGATCTAAAGAAAGTGACTGTAAGGTTCAAGTTCATACAGTTCACGTCTGAGTCTATTAAAAATTTTGCCAACTTTTTAACTGCAGAGTCATACTGGCGGATGGTGGAATCCCGTTTATCCGATTCTAGGAACAAGGTGTTTTGAGGATCAATATTGGCACCATGCATAGCCGCAAACTTCATAAAGTCCATAAAGTTAGGGCGCTCTAAATGTTTGAGAAAGCGTACACAACGCGTGTTTGTACTATCTGAGACAGAACCGGATTGGGTATCGGGTGAGGGTATAGTCTCAACTCCCGCAGGAGAGGATACCAGTTGCTCTTGGGCCAGTTGGGTGCGACCAAGGCTACTTGTCCCTTGAAGGATCTCAGTTTGTCTAGAACTTTCAGTAAAAGATTCACCTTGGGAAAGAGATAAATCTTTTCCCAGTTGTCCCAATTCTGTGACATGGCGTCTGTGGCGTAAGCCTGAGGGTCTAGATTGGGAGCCACATATACTCTCAATTTGTGGTTGGATTCCGTGGCGAAGAGGTCCACTTGGAGACCGGGAACCTGAGAGAGAATCCACCGAAATGACTTTAGATCGAGTGACCATTCCGATTCTAGAGGGGAGGTCCGGGACAGGGCGTCTGCCACTACATTCCGGACTCCCGCCAGGTGGACAGCTGAAAGATGATGATCATTGTTATATGTACCTTTATTGCTAATACACATTTAGCATATATGTTGTGTTAGGAATACATGTATGCAAGTATTCTTGTTTATTGGAGCATAGGGAATACTATGTAGCATTTATATAATCTCATGTGGCATGCATTTCATATTTTAATTATCTGGTATTATTGCAACCAGTCTTTCCCGTAGCCCGCCACTGTTAACAGCTCCTTCCAGTGTATTACGTTTATTTTGATTATTTTCACTTATTATATGGCTTAAGAACTTACGCAAGTGTTTCTGTGAAAACCTTATTTACTTTATATCTAATGATAACTAAGAGGTAGTAGGTTGGCCAGGGCACCAGCCACCCGTTGTAATACTACTGCTAGAGAGTTATTGGGTCCTTTGACTGGCCAGACAGTACTGCATTGGATCCCTCTCTCTGGTTACGGCCAATTTTTTTCTATGCTTACACATACAGAATAGTTTGGCCTATTCTTTACACTTCCCCTCTGTCCTCATAGATCTGACAAGTCTGAGATTATCAAACAATTCTTCTTTACTCAAGGGGTTAACAACTGCACTGTAATTGTTCATTGGGTACTCTCCTCCTAAGGGTAAGGGTAGAAGAAGCTCTTTAGCCATGGTAAGCAGCTCTTCTAGGAGTAAGAAACTCCAAAATCAAACCATTGCTTTCTACTCTTGGGTAGTGCCATAGCCTCTGTACCATGGTCTTTCACTGTCCTGGGTTAGAGTTCTCTTGCTTAAGGGTACACTCGGCCACACTATTCTTTCTTATTTCTCTTCGTTTTTTTTTTTATGTGAAAGATCTGATTTGATGTTGTTACTGTTCTTAAAATGTTTTATTTTTTATTTTGTTAGTTCTCGTGTAGTTTGTTTATTTCCTTGTTTCCTTTACTTTCTGGGCTATTTTTCCTGTGGGAGCCCTTGAGCTTATAGTATCCTGCTTTTCCAACTAGGGTTGTAGCTTAGCTTGTCATAATATTAATTACAATAATGATGATGATGATGATGATCATCATCATCAAGTACCGGGTGTTCGATGTCGAACGGCCGTGGCCCTCTGCACAAAACTTCTCCATTCATTCCGGTCTTGAGCCTTCCTTTCCAACTCCACCATCGTTAGCCCGCACATCTCCTTGATATTGTCACTCAATCTAGTTTTAGGCCTTCCTCTCGTTCTTGTACCATAGACTGATCCAATTAGTAGCGTTCTTTCCAGAGTATTGTGTTTCCGAACCTGGTGTCCAATGAAAGTTAGTTTTCTTTCATCCAAAATGTCAAGTGATCTTTTTTCGATATTGATCTTTTGTAGAACTTCCACGTTAGAAGAGAGAAAAAAGAAAGCCAGACATTCTTCCCTCATACAAAATAATCAATGATGGATTGCAACAGTTAACTTGGACATTAAGCTAATTATCCTGTAAGGATGTAGGCTTGCTACATCACTTGCTGGGCAGCTGCCAAAAATCCTATTTAAAAGGTGTACAAAGACCTATTGATGTGATCCTATTGATATATTGCGCTATAAGATAGTTTCTCTCTTCCAGACATCACAAATTTAAAATACCTGTATGTATTTTTTCCAGCAATACAAACATGAGTCATTTAAAATGGGTATGCTTTAGCGTGCAAGTTGGTACGGCCTATGAAGAATCATCGAGGATCTGGTGGCCAATATGGCATGCCCTATTCTGCCTTGTTTTGGGGTTTCAAGTAGGGAACCACTTAACTAACTATGGCTGGGACTTGTGAGGTGGATGCAGAGGGAGTTAAACTTAAATGATCAGATTGTGGTTAGGCGGACTCACCACTAACTTGCAGTATGGCAAATGCCTCTCATGTGCCTATGAACGTTATGAAGACATACACGCCTCACTAACTCGTACCCTTTGTTGCTGTTGATGACTTTCCACACTACTATGTTGGCGCTCTGGCCTGAGGATAGAATCATGATTTGTTCCGTAACTGAAATACAAACCACGCTATTTAATATGGGTAATTACTTTCGGCGTAGCTGAAATGACGAGCCATTAGAATTTTAACGAGGGTTTACTATCCCACCGCTAGTTAGCGATGGGTAGGGAGGGGTAGCTTGCTAAAACCCCCCCCCACCCCCACCCCTCACACACCTGTGCTGAGCTCACTTTGCTATCGGCTCAGGTGCTAGACGGACGTTTCCCCTATCACCCTCGCCTACACTGACAGCCATTAATCTTTGTTTGCTTTTTCTTTTTGACAGAGTGTTTGGAAGTTGGCCTCTGTGATGCGGAAGTGTCCCGGCTTACCTGATCTCCCTTGTGGGACTTATATGTCGGCGGTCGACACAGATCCACACACCTTACGTCCTTTTTGTATTGGCCAACGGTGTGATAGAGATAATGTATGTGGTGAGTGCAGGGAGTGGTCTACCTCCCAGTGGGAGAGGTTTTCCCGGCGCCGGAAGAAGAAGTCTAAATGGGATATTTCTCCTTCAAGGACTTCCTTGAAGAGAGAAAATCCCAAGGACTCTTCTTCCGTAGCCCAAACCACCTCCGAGGCTCCCACTCGATCGGCTTCTTCCGAGAGGCCGGTGAGTGGTAGTGTAAGCTGCATTTCTGTTGACCGATCTCGGGGTTTGGGAGAGGGCGTTGCCTCCTCCCCCGGGGGAGGATTTAAATGTCTCTAATGTTAATGTTGCTAATGATGATTTGTTACAGCTTTGGGCTTCCTTGGGGCTTCAGGGCTCGCCCTCCAAGGAAGCCCTGTTTGACGTAATCAGGTTAGGGGCAGCTGTCAAACAGTTGCCGACGTTAGCAGAGGTTGATCCTCTGTCTATCTTCGCCATCGATCTCCTGTGCGCCAGCACTCTCCTGCTCGCCAGCGTGTCACTGCGCGTCCATAGCCTGATGAGCTCCATGTGCGCCCACGATCTCCTGCTCGCCCATGATTTCCTACGAGCAGGAGGGAAGATGCCTTCTTCCCCTGCTCGCCAGCGATCTCCTGCGCGCCAGCAGACACAGACGCGCCATCAGATCCCTCCTGCTCGCCAGCATTCCCCTACGCGCCATGGCGTGCAGTCACCAACGCGCCATGGCGCGCAGTCACCAGCGCGCCCACGCGTGCCCTGCCCTTTCGCCCATTGCAGATGTGCGCCCTCTTGCGCGCGCGCGCCCAATGCTATCACCCTCACGGGCTCATAGAGATCCTGTGCGTCCACGCACACTCGAGCAATCGCCTCCGCGCGTGGGAACGCTTGTTCAACCTACTGCGAGCCCTCGGCATTCTCAAGAACGCGCCCCTGCGCGCCATCGATCACCTGCGCGCCCACGCGCTCCATCACCCCTGCGCGCCATCGATCACCTGCGCGCCCACGCGCTCCATCGCCCCTGAGCGCTCCATCTCCTGCGTGCCATCGCTCGCCCACGCTCTCCATCCCTCGTCCGCGCGCTCCATCGCTCGCCCGCGCGCTCCATCGCTCGCCCGCGCGCTCCATCGCTCGCCCGCGCGCTCCATCGCTCGCCCGCGCGCCATCGCCATCACCATCACCCCCGCGCGCGCCCGCACGCGTGAACGATCGCCCGCGCGCGAACCAGGTAAAATCCCATCGTGCGAGCGCCAGCGCGACCACCAGTGCGATTTCACAGCGGGATTCCCAGCGCGATCCCACGTGCAAGGCTGCAGGACCGCATGCGACCAGGTCTTCGTCTTCCCCCCCCCCCCCCCCCCCTGGCAAGCGCAGACCAGCGCAGGAGAACACCGGATAGGTCCAGGAACTTTAATTCTTCCCCTTCTTCTTTACAGGAAGACCCTGTTGTGGTTTCTATTCCCAGGGATCGAACGATCCCCTTCCATCCAGAGGGAGTCTCTGTTAGCACTGCTGTCAATAAGCAGCCATGGTTTGGGTCCCTTGTCAGAGCTGTCATGCAGGCCTTAAAGCCTGCTTTCTCCGAGTTTGGCCTCAAATCAGCGGCAGTTCCGACCCCCCTGAAGAGGAAGAAAGGAGTAGACGACGTGGTGACTTCTCCAAGGGTTAAGCTGGCTCCTCAGAAGTCTTTGAGGAAGGCTCCCTCCCTCCCCCAGACTTTCTCTCCTTCCCCTTTGGACGAAGATTTCCTGTCCTTAGGGGATTCTCGTGAGGTGAGGCGTTCTCCCATCGCACCAATGGAAGAAACCCCACCTCGCGTAGAGAAGTCTTCTGGGGTAGGGGTTGAGAAGAGCCTCCCGCCATCGCTGTTGAAGTCCTGTATCCCTCCCAGGAAGGAGTCGAAGGACTCTAAGACTGTCCCTAAGTCGTCCTCGAGGATGAGACCAGAGCCAGCCAAACCCGCGGAGAACGTCCACGAGTCCCCCCAAGAAGAGCCTTTGGGGACAGGAGACTTTGCTGCCAGTCTTACAGGAGGAGAGCTACAGAAGTCAGAACATGCATTCTGGCAGGTTTTGACTCTGATGACGAATCTCAATGGGTTCTCGAATCTTGAGATTCCCCCTTGAGAGGGAAAGGACACGGTCCTGGACTGAGTCTTTGGCACTCAAAAACCCCCTAAGGCTAGCGCAGCTTTGCCTTGGTCCCAAGGGGTCAAGAGTGCCAGAGATAAGGTTGAGGGCCAGATCTCCGAGCTGGCCTCCTCCAGCCGTTCCAGCGCTGGCAACAAACTCCTCCCGCCGCCTCGTGTCCATCAGAGGAGGTACTTTGAGATCATGGAGGAGTCTTGTTTAGCTCTTCCGTTACACCACTGTGGAAGAGCTTACCAGGGTGTCCCTCTAGAGAGAAACTCCAACCGGCAAGTGTCTTTCTCAGCCTCGGAGATCCTCAGTCAGGAGAAGGTGGCGAA
This sequence comes from Palaemon carinicauda, assembly GCF_036898095.1. Lineage (NCBI taxonomy): Eukaryota > Metazoa > Arthropoda > Malacostraca > Decapoda > Palaemonidae > Palaemon > Palaemon carinicauda. The sequence goes on along the minus strand of NC_090727.1, from coordinate 13,443,882 downwards.
GTGTGCCATGCAGGCAACTTCGAGGCTGGATATCTGGCTAGGGTCTCTCGGCATCCTGTTACGATCCGAGGACCTGTCCAAGGAGAGTACCAGGAAGGCCTTGGAGACCTTCTTTCTTTCAGGAACTCGTACCATCGAGTTTCTAGCCCACCAAGTCTTGAACATGTGGGCTAATTCCATCTTGAAGCGTCGAGACGCGGTGTCTGAGAGATTTCACGCGAAGGTCCCCAGCACAAAGGTCAGCAGGCTCAGACATTCCTCCATCTTAGGGAGGAATTTGTTTGAGCCTAAAGACGTGGAACAGGCAGCATGAGAGGTGGAGGAAGTCCAATTAGGACTCTCTCCTACATAGGGCTCTTACATCAAAGCCCTATAAACCTCCAGCACCTCAACAACCCTGCCCGTCCAAGACAACGAAACCGTCAGTGGCAGCAAAGACAACAGTGTCAAAGCCCTTTCCTGTCAAAGACAGGAAAGGCAAGAAGTCCTCCAGGGGAGGGAAAAATCCTAGAGGGAGTGGCCGAGGCCGCAAACGCTAGGATTGGCAGTCCCCCTGCATGTCCACCAGTGGGGGGATGCCTACAAAGTTGCGCAATCAGGTGGCAGCAATTCAGGGCCGATTCCTGGACGATTTCCGTAATCAGTCAAGGATATCGCGTCCCGTTCACAACATCTCTACCTCCCCTGACAGCGGATCCAGTGTCGTTGAACTCCTTTGCTATGGGATTGGCTAGGGGGCAAGCCCTTCGGGCAGAAGGCGAGACCATGTTGAAGAAGCGTGCTCTCCAGGAGGTCGTCGATGGGTCCTCCGGCTTCTTTAGTCAACTCTTTCTTGTAAGGAACGCGTCTAGAGGCTGGAGACCAGTCATCAACCTCTCAGCTCTGAACAGGTTTGTCAAGCAGACCCCATTCAGCATGGAGACGGCAGACACGGTCAGACTCGCAGTGAGACTTCAAGACTTCATGTGTACACTAGACCTGAAGGACGCGTACTTCCAGATCCCAGTCCATCCGTCTTCAAGGAAGTACTTAAGATTCAGCCTAGACAACAAGATCTACCAGTTCAAGGTGCTGTGTTTCGGTCTCTCCACAGCACCTCAGGTTTTCACCAAAGTGTTCAACCTGATACCATCGTGGGCACACAGGATCGGCATCCGTTTCCTCTGTTATCTGGAGGACTAGCTAATCCTAGCAGACTCGGAGTCAACCCTTCTTTGACACCGAGACAAACTTCTCGGACTTTGCCAAGATCTGGGGATCATGGTAAATCTCGAGAAGTACTCTCTGCTTCCTACTCAAAGACTGGTATATCTAGGCATGATCTTAGAAACCAATCTCCACAAAGCCTTCCCATCAGACGACAGGATAGCAAGGCTGAGGAGGGTCGCAAGTCCTTTCCTCAGACGAGACTAACTTCCAGCCCAATCGTGGTTACGTCTCCTGGGTCACCTCTCATCCTTGGCCCGTCTAGTTCCCAATGGTCGCCTCAGAATGAGATCTCTGCAATGGCGACTCAAGTCTCGGTAGAATCAAGGACACGATTCCCCTGACGTCATGGTCCCTATGGGTCCTGCGGAACGGACGGACCTTCAGTGGTGGGCGACAGACAAGAACCTACGAAAGGGAGTGGATCTTCTCGTCTTCCCCCCGGATTTGATGCTGTTCTCGGACGCCTCAAAGAAAGGGTGGGGGGCCCACGTTCTGAACCACAGGACCTCAGGCCTGTGGTCAGAATCAGAAAAGTGCCTCCATATAAACCTGCTAGAAATGAAGGCAGTATTCCTGGCTCTTCAACAGTTCCGACAATACCTGGCGGGTCACTCTGTGGTGGTGATGAGCGACAACACCACGGTAGTGGCTTACATCAACAAGCAGGGAGGCACCTTTTCGGAGCAGCTATCCCATCTTGCAGTAGAGTTACCAAGATGGACCGAAGTCCACTCAATTCCACTATCGGGTTGCTTCATTCCAGGCAAGAGGAATGTGCTCGCCGACAGTCTGAGCAGAGCGTCTCGGATAGTGAGTACCAAGTGGTCTTTGGATCGTCTAGTAGCCAACAAAGTCCTGACTTTGTGGGGTTCCCCTACTGTGGATCTGTTTGCTACAGCGTTGAACTTCAAGCTCCCGCTGTACTGCTCCCCAGTCCCGGACCCCAAGGCACTCTGGCAAGATGCCTTCCAACAACGGTGGGACAACATCGACGTTTACGCCTTTCCCCCGTTCTCTCTGATGAGGAGGGTACTCAACAAGACCAGAATATCGGTCAATCTCTCGATGACCCTGATAGCTCCACTATGGCATCCGCGGAATGGTTTCCAGACCTTCTGCAACTCCTAACGGAACTCCTGAGAGAACTTCCTCCACGACACGAGCTACTCAAACAACCACACGCCAACATCTTTCACAAGGCCGAAGCTTCGCTTCGGCTTCACGCCTGGAGAGTATCCAGCATCTCCTCGCAGAGAGAGGATTTTCGCAGCAAGTTGCGGAAAGGGTGTCTGGACACCTGCGGAAATCTTCCACAGGAGTCTACCTGGCAAAGTGGAGAGTTTTCTATGTTTGGTGTCGTGGAAGGGGTATCTCTCCACTCAATGCCACTATTCCAGCAATAGCGGAGTTCTTCGTGTATTTGCGAGGAAAAATGCGCCTTTCAGTCTCGGCAGTGAAAGGCTATCGCTCAGCCTTAAGTCTTGCCTTCAGGCTCAAAGGAGTGGACATGTCTTCTTTGCTGGAACTTTCTTTACTCATTCGAATTTATGAACTTACCTGCCCTCAGTCGGAAGTGAGACCTCCTCCATGAAACGTGGTTCGAGTTCTCAGGTCTCTGAAGAGACCCCCCTTCGAACCATTACGCCAGGCTTCAGATCGCCACCTGACTTGGAAGACGGTGTTCCTACTTGCTTTGGCTTCGGCCAAACGAGTTGGTGAACTTCATGGTCTCTCGTATCGACATCGCCCATTCAAGGGGATGTGGGGAGGTAACGTTCAGATTCGTCCCTGAGTTTGTTGCTAAGACTCAGAATCCGGGAGTGCCAGACCCTCGGTTTGACTCTTTCCGGATTTCGAGTCTTCGTTCTGTAACAGATGACCCAGACCATCTCCTACTGTGTCCAGTAAGGAGTTTAAGGCTGTATCTTAAAAGAACGGCTGCAGTTCGTCCCCAAGTGCAAGCATTGTTTGTAAGCACTGGGAGGACAAAGAGGAGGGTCACCACGAATACTATCTCAGCTTGGATTCGCAGGGTAATCCATCTGTCCCTGAATCCGGACCCTCCTCCGTCACGTCGCCCTAGAGCACATGATGTCGGGCATAGCTACGTCCCTGGCCTTCAAGAAGAACTTTTCAGTGACGCAGGTTCTACAAGCAGGGGTGTGGAAGCGTCAGACGACCTTCACAGCCCACTACCTGCAAGACGTGACCCACAGGAGGCTCGTTACGTTCTTTATCGGCCCTGTGGTGGCTGCACAACAGCTGGTTTAAACCTCAGGCTCCTTAATGGACAACTAGCAGAAGGTTGAGGGCATTGTTACCCGGTTTTAGTCTGCATGAATGAAAAGGTATGTCTGGCCCTTATTCTTTTCTTCATCTTCCCCTCTCTTGGGGAAAACAGCATCCTGGGTTCTCTGCACAGCTGACCTCAAACCACTGCAGGTAAACCATGTTCCCTTGTGTTCCTAGTACAGTATTAAGCTAATACTGTCACGTCCCCATACCCTGACGAGGTGGTGTTGGGAGAGTCCTAGCCTTAAGTTTCCATCTAAAGGACTTCAGGTCAACCTCCAAGGACGAGTCACACTTCATTCCTCCACACACAGCTTATGTAGGCTGCAGCCCTTGCAGAGCAAGGTGCTAGCGAGGTGCAGGGACTCCTTACCGTTGAGTGCCGACACACTTAGATACTGAGTCCCCGGGCAAAAAGCCAAAAGCCAGTAATGGCTGGGACTTACCACCCTACCTAAGGGTTGAGTCACCCATATTAAATAGTGTGGTTTGTATTTCAGTTACGGAACAAATGACAAATTCGTAGGTAATTTGTATTTTTCCTAACTATACAAACCTTAGCTATTTAATCAAACTTGCCTGCCAGCCCTGTGAAGTCCTACCTCTAAGCAAAGTGAGCTCAGCACAGGTGTGTGTGAGGGGGGGGTGGTTAGCAAGCTAGCCCTCCCTACCCCCCGCTAACTAGCGGTGGGATAGTAAACCCTCGTTAAAATTCTAATGGCTCGTCATTTCAGCTACGCCGAAAGTAATTACCCATATTAAATAGCTAAGGTTTGTATAGTTAGGAAAAATACAAATTACCTACGAATTTGTCATGTTGAACTCGGTGAGTATCCCTCACCTGAAGGAACACTTTTAATGTTACTGTCTGAGACGATTTAGTTGGCATACGTTTGATATCACAAAGACGTGGCCCTCGAGGTGTAAATGGGGATTACACCTCCGAGGCGAACCCAGAGGTGTATTACCTGAGAACTCGCTTTGAGACCCCAGTTCCTATATAAACAGCTGGCAATAAGAGTCCAGAGCACTGAAAGGTGGCAAAATCAATGGAGCTGCATGGGGCTCCTCAGCCATCGTGCAGCGAGCATCAGTTGAAGTACACCAAAAGACCAGGAACAAAGAGGTAGCAAGGGTGATCAGCTTCAAGTGTAGCATCTCCTACTTTACTATGGAGGGCAGAAAAATCTACATCTTCAGTATAAACCTGAAGAATTACATGGTCCCTTGTCTTTCATTGGCTAGCCTGGTGGCAGACCAAACCACGGAGGCTGTCGGGAATTTCAGGAATTACAGTAAGAGATCTCAACTCCTTTCGAAAGTCCCCCACAGATGTCCTTCTACACCAGGACAAGTTCTCATCACACACACTTGCTTTGGCATCATTCTGAAAGATAAGAGAATCAAGTACCCCAAAAGTAGAGAAAACTTAAATGGGAAGAAATGGATGTCAGCACGTCTGAATTTAGAGTGGGTCACCCACTTCAAGCCACAGCCTGTCGACTTGACACATAAGCGAGTAGGGCATGCCATATTGGGTGCAAGAGTTTACACATTTTGAATGACACACTTTTTTTTTCATGGGAACAAACCAGCTTTAAGAACTTGGGTCGCTTAGTGGCAGCAATTCGTCTGACATCTTGTGCTTGGGGATTCATTTCAGAGGAGGATTCCCCTTGGTGCTTATCAGCTTTGAGAATTTCGCAAAGCCAAGAGATCTTGTTCTTAGTGTCTTTCTTTTTCATCTTTTCCGTACTTACAAAAAGTGTAGTACTGTAGAAAAGCACTATCTAGTACGCTTCAAGTACAGTATAAGCGGAGAGTCCTTAGAGGATAGAGTAACAGATCATCGGGATTATCAGGTTCCTCCTTAGGCAAAGAAATGGAGGAGTCAAATCAACAATCATTAATTTTAATGGCTTTGTATTTTTGCAACAAAGTCGGGTACAAATAGGAACGACAGCAGCCTCCACCTATTATAGTGTGCTCTTGCTTGGACCGTATAGATACTCATGTCCAATAACTTTGAGGATCGAGGACTGACTTCGAGATTTATCCAGGCGCGATCTAATATCTTTCTCGTGACTCTCCTTTTGATCCTGCTCATGCTAACAAAAATTTTGTTAACATGAGAGCGAGCCCATGTGGTTTATTTGAGGCAAGACCTCAGAGCCCTCCCAGGCCATAGAAACCGTAGATCATTAGTCACAGAATGAAGACACTCCATCCTGAGGGGCCCCCCATCTTGGAAACCATTGCAACTAGATTTTGAGTCTTGGCAAGGAACTCGAGGACGGAACCGAGTGTTACCTGTCCCCATCCCCAAGAATGTACATCATAAGAAAGACTATTCAACTTGCTGACCCTCTTTGCTGAGGGCAGTCTGTGAAGGAAAACTGTCGTAAATGTGAAGTCACAGTCTGAGGACTCGATGCTTCAAAAGTAAGTAGATCTTATAAGTGTTCTACCAGGTTTTTCCTGATGACGACGATTCTTCTGCCTTCCATAGAAGTTGATCTTGTGGTATTATTATCCCATGGCATTGAGCATGCTCCGACTAATGCTCGCCGCATGCCAGCTGAGACACCTTGCCGCACGTTGGCCAAGAAGCGCCCTGTTGCGCCATCATTTTCACCTAATTGCGTCTTGGCACCTTACAATTAGCTTTTTGTTTCTGATCAGAAATCCAACGGAATTTTCTGGTTGTTCACCTTGTGCATTGCCAGTACACTTGGCGAAGGATTCGCCTGAGCTCTTACCCTCACCATATTATCTTGCTCTCGCCTTTGTGCTTGCCGTCATCAGCGAGGAGGCCCGAGCTTCCCCTTATGCCCAGAGGTCCACGTATCTTTCACACTATAGACTCCAAGGAAGCTATCTCTATGTTGAGGAGAGGGAAAACTGATCAACATGATCATTGTCATGATGCACCCAGCAAGACCATGTGCTAGCAGCATGATGGTGGAAGATGGGTGATTTGTCTGCCATCCCACAAGGTAAAGGAGCACGATGCGCATCCACCATTCCACAATTCAATGGATCTCCCTGCCTTCCCTCGCAGTTCATGCCTTCAAGAATCTCGCCTGCAAGTCTCATGCACTCATGAAACATACCCCCCCCCTCTTTTCAGGCTCACCCTGTTCCAAAGGTGCACCCATCTCTCTGTCTGGACACTTCTCCTGTTGTTATGTGGAGGATGATGGTGTGTGGCTTGTTCAGGAATGGATCCTACCACCCAAATCTTGGACCAGAGACAGCCTGTGGATGTGGCTCTCCCTCCAGACTTTGAAGTCGTAGCCCTGAAGCAGAGCCCTGTCAGGCAGCAATGTGTGTCCTCCATTTCCGAAGGTGATTCCCAAACTTCTCATAGTTTGGCCTCTATTACCATCAGCACTAATAATCCTCCTACTTCCCAAGATCAGTCAGAAGCCGACAGAAATGAGCTCTTCTGATCCATAGTGCTCGTGTCAGGTGGTAGGATCAATTTGTGCCGTCTTTAATAATTCATCAGGTCACTCCAAACTCCAGGCGAAGAAAAAGCCTATGACATGATTGTGATCAGCTTAAATAAGGTTTATGACTCTCGTGGAGTGAATTCATAAGCTTCGCTTTCTCGGCAAGAGATGTCGCTAGTGTGCTATTTGGAGAGAGTAAATCTCCTAATGATTGATGAGGGATATTCAACTTAGCGTTATCATTTGTTTCAGCCTATTCTTGCAATATAGATGTTAAGAGTCCCTCTCTCTCTCTCTCTCTCTCTCTCTCTCTCTCTCTCTCTCTCTCTCTCTCTCTCTCTCTCTCTCTTCAGGTACTTCCTTTCTTTAAGTTTTTTCTCTTTATTCAGTAGATGTTTTCTCAATATTTATTTTCTATGGTTCTCTCTCTCTCTCTCTCTCTCTCTCTCTCTCTCTCTCTCTCTCTCTCTGTCTCTCTCTCTTATATGTGCTTTCTCTTGCTTGAGGGTACACTCAGGCACACTATTGTATCTAGTTTCTCTTTCTCTTGTTTTGTTGAAGTTTTTATTGTTTATATAGGAAATATTTATTTAAATGTTGTTACTATTCTTAAAATATTTTATTTTTCCTTGTTTCCTTTCCTCACTGAGCTATTTTCCCTGTTGGGGCCCCTGGGCTTATAGCATCCTGCTTTTCCAACTAGGGTTGTAGCTTAGCATTTAATAATAATAATAATAATATTGATTTAGACAACATCTTTGCTTTGTAAGGTGAAACTATTCCATTATCCTGGCCCTGTTTCCCCTGATGACTTGACACTGCAGGATAACCCCATGTTGCAGTCTCCTCCTATTTCTGGTCCAAAGCTCTGGAGAGAATGGTAAGAAGTCCCAGAAAGATGCAAACATTTTTAATGAAGTCTGACGACACTGCTGCTCAACCCCTAATTAAGATCACTTGAGTAGCATCTCCGGTGTAACAAGCCGTTTAGAGATATGACATAATAATGGGAAGCGATGATTATTGACAGATTTTACTCCGTCTTCAGCAGTTTTAATTTCTATAAAAGTATTCCACAAAAAAGTAGCACAGTTACCATAAGATTTGACACAAATGCTTACTGGAATTTGAATGTCGCAGAATATTAGCTTGAATTACGAACATAATTGTAGATATTATTTAGTGCTCATATTAGTTACACTGGTAATTTTACAAAGTTAATCATAGCAGCTAAGGTATCGGCAACAGAGAGGAACACAGAGGGAGTTATTACAATTACTTTAAACAATGAGCATCTCATTCTAAGATAATAGGTAAGACAAGGCCTAGACTGGTTATTTTTGATAATAGGATTAAAATTAACAGCCTATTCCTTCAGGTGGGGCCTGCTTAAGGCATGCCCTGTAGGGTGGGACAGGCCATGGACTCCTCTGTCTCTGGGCACTAGACGATGGAAGCGGGTCAACTGTCATATGTCGACCACCCTCTCTCCACCACGGATACCCGAGGGAAACAAAACTAGATCAGCGTTTTGCTTAGGTCAACAAGTTAGTGTCATCAGCGAGACACAGCATAACTGGGAAGCAAGGTCACAAAGCACCACCTTTGTGAGAAGTTGCCTCGGCAGCCAACTGTCAGCTCTGCAGCCGAGAGTTTGAACTTAAACTGTTACTATGTCAGCCTTGTGAGTGTTCATGTTTGAGCTATTGGTCGGGCACAGTCTTCTACTTTGCAGTTTCGGAAAACCTCTCGTTTTCCAAGAAAAGGAGACGGTACAAATAACTCGTCCAATCACTGGCTAAGACTCTTTGATTTTTTACCCACCAGTGTTCCTTCCAGTGGAACAATTGCATCTGCAAGTGTCAGAATGTTGTGATAAACAAATTGGTTCATCAGATGGCATCTCGGGATATGTTGGCTTTGCGTAAGACCCCATTGTTGCAATGCCCGACCTTTTTCCCTCCTGAAGAAGTCACAGCAGTAGTTGAGAAGTGGGAAGAAGTGGGCCAAGCCACCTTTTTTCGACGAGTGTGTTTGAGTAAACAAGCTGCTCTGGCTGCCACTAAGCCCAAGTCACTCTCCCCTGCCTAAGCAGCCTCAGTATCAGGGCATGCTTCTTTCTGGGGCCAGCCATCTTCATTACAAAAGACAAGGCAACTCGTCCCATTCTTTTCGTCCCCATGGACAATCCAACAGAACTGGTCGTGGTAGGAGAGGTTCAAGTTGGGGAAGTCATTCCTGTCATGACACCACTACTGGGAAACCTCTGTCAAGTCACCGGACAATGTGGCAATTCTACGTGGCAGATCCCTGTATGATAGAGGTCCTTCCCTCTGGTTATCTCATCCCTTTCACGAATTGTTGCCCCCCTCTTAATCAGATTTTGATGACCTGGTCATTATACTTGCAAGAATCCGCCAAAGACCTTCTCTTACAAGACAAGGTTCAGATTATGCTAGGAAAGAATTTCATAGAGGAAGGCCAAGACAAGTCTCCAGGCTTTTACAGTAACTTGTTCATGGTTGAAAAGCTGACGGGCATTTGAGATCATTCATCGACTTGTCTCATTTGATATTTAAACAGTTTAAAATGGAGACTCCCAGCACATTCCTATGAGCAATCAGACAAAACGACTTCCTGCTGTTCATAGACCTCAAAGATGCATACTTTCAAATCTCAGTCCATCCAAGAACAAGAAAGCATATCCACTTTGTTTTAGGGGAAAGGAGATCTCTAATTTGTCACTTGCTTTGGCCTGTCTATAACCCCACAAGTGGTCACCCTGGTGTTGTCCTGGATTCACACCATTGACATCAGACTTTGGCGTTACCTTAACGACTGTCGGCTAGTGGTAGAGTTCGAAGATCTTGGTGTCAGGAGAAATCTCAAGAGTTGATCCTCGGCTCTCAAAGTTGTCTGCAGTACTTGGGCATGCGTATCAATATGGTCCAAGCAAGAATGTATCCGTTTAGAGACAGGCTGCTCCATTTCAGACAGGTTGCAGTAGCCTTCTTCACGACGAACTCACTCGAAGTAATACATTGACAAAATCTTCTGGGGCACCTTGCTTTTCTGAAACAGTTGGTTCCTCTCTGGAGGATGCACTTGCGTTTCACTCTATAGACACTGAAATCAAAATGCTGTCTTAAGAACAGATTTGTCAACCATTTAGGATGTAGTCCATCCAGAAGTCTAGAAATATCTCTCATGGAGACTTCAAATAGAGAATCGGGTGAGTGGGTCTCCATTGCAGGCCCCTCCTCCGGAGTTTTTCCTTTTCTCAGACGTCTCGGTAAGGGTGTAAAGCACATCTCAAGACAAATATGGTTCCAGTCTATAGACAAATGAAAATAGGATTTAGCATATCAACAGCCTAGAATTGAAGGCAGTGTATCTAGCATTACTCCGTTTCATACTCTCTTCAAAGACCAATTGATGTGAGTAACATTGTATTATTTAAAGCGTTTACCTCCACGTGGGAGCGAGAGTAGTGTGTGAGTGCTCTACGCCAATGCATATCAGTTTGAAGGTTACCACTGTTTCTTCCCTCTTTCTGTGTTTTTATTAAAACTTCAAGGAATAGTATTCAGAAACATAGACAATTTAGAGAGACTCCTTGGTAGAAGTAGCATTGTTTCAGTTGTAGTGTTTTTCTCACCCTGTGAGAGACTGCCGTATCAGAAACCAATTGGTGTGCGAGTGCTCTATGCCAATGCATGTCAGTTTGAAGGGTGCTGCTGTTTCTTCCCTCTTTCTGTGTTTTCATCACTACTTCAAGGAATAGAATCTAGAAACAGACAAGTCAAAGAGACCAATGGATAGGAGTAGCATTGTTTCTTTCGTATCATTTTTCTCCCCGTGGAAGAGACATAGATGTACCAGAAACTGAGTGGTGAGCGAGTTGAAGAGACATAAATGTACCAGAAACTGAGTGGTGAGCGAGTTCTCTATGTCAATGCTTATCAGTTTGAAAGGTGTCGCTGTTTCTTCCCTCTTTTTGTGTTTTCATTATTACTTCAAGGAATAAAATTGAGAAACATCGACAAGTCCCAGAGACCAATGGAAATGAGTAGGATTTTTTCATTTGTAGTTTTTTTCTCCCCGTGGGAGAGATAGTGCTGTACCAGAAACTGAGTGGTGTCGGAATGCTCTACGCCAATGCTTGTTAGTTTGAATGGTGCCACTGTTTCTTCCCTTTTTTTGTCTAGTCATCATTACTTCAAGGAATAGAGTTTAGAAACATTGACAATTCCATGACACCAGTGGAAACGAATAGAATTGTTTTATTAAGGGATTTTGACGAAAGAAAAATCTATTTCTGGGAAGAGGCCTGTGACGCCCGGTGAGAAAGGTCCTTCCTTATACCTTTCCTAATATAAATCTTCCAAATATACTAGAGTCAGATAAAAGCATGGAATGCAGAGGTTACAACCCTCGCGCGAACACCTTGTAGGTGTCGTGTATTAAACAAAGGCGTGTGAAAAACCACTATTCACAGGTTGTCTTCCATTTAGATAATCCCTTCATCAATGGGGAGGGCCGTGACAGGCCCTAGAGAACATAGTTGAACTCCCCAACGACACCTACCACGCACGCCCTCTAGGACATCCTTCTGCAAGAACATATGGCTTGGCAAGGAAAAAAGAGGGGTGGGGTCCGTATCAAATAACCGGGAAGGGTTTCACCGGGCGTCACAGGCCTCTTCCCAGAAATAGATTTTTCCTTCGTCAAAATCCCTTTTTTGGGGCGGCCTGTGATGGCCGGTGAGAATGTACCAGAGAATGCCTTCCAAGCCCAATAAATTAATAACATAATAAGGAGAAAACAAACACCATGTAAGGCAATAATATAATACTGTAAGTAAACATAAATCATAAACTAGCCATAGGCATAGGGGATGTAATGCTAAAATACAGTAATATGAGGACCAGGGATCACCTGAGTGTCCCGTCGTAAAAAGTATCAACCTTACATGTCTAAGCATATCTAAACTTTACAGGAATGGTAATTACAATAACAGTTAAATCATAACAATTAAACATGGCAAAATAACTTAGGGCTAACGAACCACCCAGGAGAGTGGCGACGTGGTGTGAGAGGTGGTCAGGAGGGAGGAGAGAAGAGATGGAATAAAGAAATAATCAGAGATTAATGGGGGGAGATAAGACTCCCCGCTGCAATCGTAGGGTATTTAAGGGCCTGTAAGTTCTTTAGATAGTGGCGTTTGAAAACCATAGGAGATTTCCAACCCGTGTATTTTTTAAGGTCATCAAAGTCCATGTTCTGGAAGTAATTGATAGAGGTAGCTATTGACCGTATATCATGAGCATGGGGAAATGATTCCGGGTTAGCATGTTTAATGAAGTAGAGGATTTGTTGTCTGATACCCTGAATGGTCATAGTACCACCTTGTTCCCTGATAGATAAGGGGCCAGACGAGTGGGTGGCAGATCTAGCTTTTTAAAAAGGTCCTGAGAGTAGTGACTGGACACAGCGAAGGATCCTGGGGAAGAGAGATGATCTTCCAAGGGGACCACCTATTTTGTGGGTCCTCATTTTTAGCTAGGAAAGCTCTGTCTGGGGTAAGCAGTACTTCGCCTGTAGGGAGGAAATCTATGATTTCCGGGTTACGTGAGAGCGCTGCTAGTTCTGAGATTCTAGCACCTAAGGCCATAGCTGATAGAAATAACGTCTTCCTAAGCAGAGTGATATAAGAGCAGGACTCGTTGTCTGTGTCCGACGCGAGTTTGAGGACATTGTTCAGAGACCAAGAGACTTTTTGCGGCCGATCCAACGGCCGAAGCCTAGCACATGCTTTTGGAATAGATGAGAAATAGGAATCAGCTAGGTTAATGTTAAACCCAACCAGGAATATCTTCTTCAAAGCTGACTTGATGGTAGTTATAGTGCTAGCTGCCAAGCCCTTGTCAAATAAGAACTTAAAGAACGAGATGGCTAAATTCGGAGTCATACGAGTGTGGTCTGAATTCTTTAGGAAACCTGCTAATTTCTTAACAGCCGAATCATATTGACGAATTGTCGAGTCCCTTTTGTCCGCTTCGATGAAGAGAACGTTTTCCGGGTCAATGTTTGCGTCTTTATGAGCTGCAAACTTCATGAAGTCCACAAAGTTAGGGTTTTGGCTATCCTTGAGGAATCTGACACAGTCTGTGTTTGAATTACTTGGGTTAGTTTGGGGAATGGAATCCAGAAGGGTCGGAGTTTCAGCTCGAGGAGGAGAGGAAACCAACTGCTCTTTGGCCAGTGAGGTGCTACTAAGGCCACTGCCCCCCGGAAGGAGCGTAGTTTGTGCAATACTTTCATTAGAAGATTCACTGGTGGAAATAGGTAAATCTTCCTCCAATGGTTCCAATCCAGGGTTAATGCGTCTATGGCATAAGCCTGAGGGTCCATGTTTGGTGTCACATAACAAGGAAGTTTGTGATTCATCTGAGTTGCGAATAGATCTACCTGAAGGCCCGGAACCAGCCTGAGTATCCACCGGAATGAAATTATGTCCAGAGACCATTCTGATTCCAGTGGTTTCGTCCTGGATAGTGAGTCCGCTGTCACATTCTGGACTCCCGCTAGGTGGGTTGCTGACAGGAACCAGTTCTTTTCTGCTGCCAAGGCGAAGATAGCGACCAGGATCTGATTCAGGTTGGGCGACTTGGATCCTCCTCTGTTTATGCAATGTACTACGGCTGTGCTGTCTGACACTACTCTGATGTGGGTCGACCTCGGAGGAGAGAGTCTCTTCAGGGTCAAGAACACTGCCATGGCTTCGAGAACATTGATGTGGAAGTGTTTCATGGCGGGTGACCAAGAGCCCTGAAACATCTGACGTTCGTAGTAACCCCCCCATCCACTCAGAGACGCGTCTGTATGAATTGTCACTTGTGGGGGTGGGAATTGAAGAGGAACCGATTTGGAGAGGTTCTTCGGTTCGGACCATGGCTGTAATCTAATTTTCAAGACAGAGGGGATTTTCGAGACCTTGTCTCTTAAAGGTACTGTGGCTCTCTTTCTCCAAACTCGATTGATGTCTTTGAGTTTGGCTTTCAATAGACGATCTGTTACTGAAGCGAATTGAAGAAGGCCGAGGATTCTTTCTAAGGCTCTTCTGGACACCTGTTTGTGTTTTAGAAAATTCTTGACCTTGGAAGTTATTTCTCTTACCTTTTTGGGAAGTAGAACCAGCTTTTGCCGTGCAAGGTCCCACTGTATGCCTAACCATTCGAAGCGGTCTGATGGATGTAGGCGGGATTTTTGGAGATTGACCCGAAATCCCAGGTTGGCGAGAAAACGAAGTACTTTCTTCGTAGCTCTGTTGCACTCCAGGGCTGATAAGCCAATCGTCCAGATAAGCAACGATCTGAATCCCTTGGTTCCTGAGTTGTTCTAACACTGTCTCTCCCAGTTTCGTGAATATCCTGGGTGCAATGTTGAGGCCGAAGGGCATGACTTTGAATGCAAAGGCTTTCCTGCCTAGACGGAAACCTAGGTAAGGAGAGAAGTTTCGAGCTATTGGTACGTGATAATAGGCGTCGGTAAGATCGATAGAGGTGGTGATGGGCCCACGGGGAAGCAGGGTACGTACCTGAGAGATGGTCAACATCCGGAACTTGTCGCAGAGGATGTAAGAATTTAGCTTTGACAAGTCCAGGACCACTCTCAATGCCGACGAGCCTTTCTTCGGAACTGTGAACAGGCGGCCTTGGAACTTCAGCGATCGAACCCGTTTGATTGCTTTTTTCTTTAGTAACTCGGTGGTGTACTCTCTCAGAATGGTTGTGGGTCTCTGGAAGAAGGCCACTGGTGGAGGAGGAGAACCTTGTGACCATTTCCACCCCAAGCCTTTGGAGACTATGATGTGAGCCCACGGACTGAAGGTCCAATGGTCTCGAAAGTGGTAAAGTCTCCTCCCTACCGGAACTATATCATTGCGAGGGAGTGAATCTAGGTTCTTTCTCTCCTCAAGAACCCCTTGTCCTAGGTCCGCCTCGTTGACGGAACTGTCCTCTAGCCCTGTAGCTACCTCTCTGGTGTCCACGAAAGGGACCTGAGGGTCCGTAGCTAGGGTTGTATGCGGGTGAGGGCATCCAAACGGGGTTGGGTTGGGTACCTGGGGGAGCAGTGAGGTAGACCACCTGTTGAGGGTGCTTCGGCTGTAGAGGAGACGAAGCAGTGGGAGACTGTGAAGACGAGTGGGCAATCGGCGATTGCTGGTAGTGACCTCGGCTCGTCTTGTAAGGGGCAAACCTCTGTTTCTTCCTGAAGAAGGTTTGTTTTTGACCTTCAACCCTCTTTTTGGCAGTGAGGCCCCACCTCACTTGCAAATTTTGGTTTGCTCTCGCAGCGTCTTGTAGTACCTTGTTCACCTCCTCCTGGGGGAAAAAGGTTCTTACCCCAGCAGGGGGAAGCTATCAGCCTATTCGGTTCATGCCTGATCGAGGCCTCAGAAAGAACGTGTTTCCTGCAACTAACCCGAGCCGAACAAAACTCGTGTAAGTCGATTTGGAAGGACAGAGACAGGTTCTTTGTGAATACCCGGAACAAGGTCTCGGTCGGATAAAGTGAGGTTAGGGACTCCACGGAGGTAATGGAGTGGAGAGACCTAGCCAACCTATTCCGTGCCTCAAACTCAGTCTTGAGAAGAATATCTGGTAATTTAGGAAGCTTCTCGGAGAACAGATTAGAGGCACAGTCTGGGTCTAACTTCCCTACTGTGAAAGTAGCGGGGGCATCATCCCAGATAGTAACGGTACTCGGAATGAGCATGGAGGTGGGATCCGTCTCTTTAAGAGCCGGCATGGCAGAACCTTCTTTGATAGCCTGAAAAGTAAGAGCTGCCACTTTATCTGTAATAGGCAAGGTAATAACTGGAGAAGCTGTAAATATGGTGTAGGCTCCTTTGTGTGGGGTGAGCTTGGAATTAGTGCACCCCCAGTCTGACAACGTCCTGGCCCAGAAAGCTTGGGCCTGCTCTTTAGGGAATATTACCATTTCCTTCGGTACCTTGTCTAACCTAACCAAGGCATGTTCTTTCAATCGGACGAAGCCGTTGAATGGGAATTCTAGTCCCGGAGGGTAAAATTCTAAGTCCTCTAGAGGACGGGTGCCTATGCCCTCTAGAGTTATGGCACCATCCATATATGGAGCATGTAAGGCAAACCTCCAAGGGTTGTTTTTCTTGAAGGGAGGTAACTTCGATGCGTCCGGGGCTGAAGGAGGGGGCATCTGAGTTCCGGAACGGATGAGACTCGCCACCATATCTTTGAGCTCCGTCATAGCTCCTTGGTCTGCCCTAGACTGTTGAAGATACTGTTGTATCTGTTCTTTCACAATATCCCTGACCATGGCGGCGGATAAAGGGGGCTCCCGAGCCCGATCCTCTAACGAAGCCCTGGACTTAGTGGACTTTGACTTATTAGGAGTCACGGTTTTAGGTATAGTAATATGAACATCAGGATCCTTTGAGGGTCCCAGAACCGGTGACACTGATAATGGCAAAGCTGAAGGCTTAAAGGTACGTAGTGGCTTCACCTTGGGTCGTACAGGAACGGAGGGACCTCGAGGAGAAGCCGTAGGTTTATCAAAGCCGTGAAAGGAAGTAGTAGAGGAAGGAGTGTGGGGTGAAAGGGGGGCCACCAACTCAACACCACCTACCTGCTCATCCATGGGTTCCTCGTCCAGACCTAGGTAGGGCTCGGCCTCCGTCACTAAAACCTCTTCCTCAGTTAGAATGGTTGCTCTAACCACCTCAATTAACGGGGCCGCTGTCTCCGGTGGAACTGCTGCAGTAGTAGAGCCTGGGAATAGGCGAGAAGCCAAGTCTCCATCAAGGAGATAGGGTGCGCCAGCCGGCGCATTCCTCCCAAACCCTGACACCCAAGGATGGAGAGTAGCTCTCGCCTCCCTGAGAGATTCATCATCAGCCTGAAAGAGGAGAGGGGAATTAATGATGAAGCCAAAACTGATGTCAATATATAAAGAGCAATTAATTCTTTGCAAAGGATATTAACAGGGACAAACTAGAACCAACTTAACTCCTCGCTCAGGAGTAGGGCTGACAGCTCATAGCAGAGCATGCATGACTCCTTAAACCATATCGTATAGGGGGCTTGTCCCGGTTCCCGAGGGAAGGATATGGCGCAATGGGCATGGGCCCGGCATAGTTCATGGCCCATGGGATCAGTAAAGGCAGCGGAGCAGCCCCTGGCAGCGCACCGGACTTTCTTTAAAAAGAAAGAAGACATAAGTCTGGATGTTCCTTGAGATTCTTGTCATTGACTTATGAATCAGAAACACTTAAATCTTAATTATGTGTGAGTATGGTAGTAGCTAACACCTTAATAAATTAAGAAATTATATTAGAAAACAGTAACCACGTAACATGAATCTCTAAACTTCATCGGTATCACACTGTTAACTCCGGTTCTGGACGCCTGCTTGATCTCTGTTTGTACCGGAGATCCGGTAGCAAAGGCCCGTCATCGTGATATCGTGACCGTCTCCGGTACGATAACATTAACATCAATGAATGAGTTATCTCCAGTGAAGCCGGAGATACGATGAAAAAGGGGGCCGTAACGGTGTAATTGTGATCAAACATGACAAAGGTTCGTGTGTAAAAGGCTTCAGCCGGAGTCCGAGTGCCGAATTTCACCGTTGCACTCCAAAAATCTGCTCCGGTACGATAACTAGTTCTCACCCAATGAGTATCCATTATAGCGGAGCATAACTCAAGGCGGAGCTAAGCATAACTCAAGGCGGAGCTAAGCATAACTCAAGGCGGAGCTAAGCATAACTCAAGGCGGAGCTAAGGGTGTCGGTATAAAACGACCCCAATTAATGACTCATACACTAACGAACCTAGTAATAGTGTTAGCTATATTAACAGTAACCACATCAATAAATCGTTTATAATATTAAACGTACTATCATCAACTCTGATACTAAGAGGAGGCCTGAATAACTCGTGATCATATAAAAACGGAGAACGGGAAATTCACCTCTCTTACTCAAAGAAAACGAGAGGAGGGATAACTCATACCTGTAGAACAGGAAACGAGCACTCTATGCTTTCGCTCTCAAGGGTACATAATAAAAAACTAACATCACACAATAAAATAAGAAAATTAATAAAATTGATTGCTTTTCCTTAGTAATTGTAATAACGAAGAATAACGACAACGTAACAAATAAACAAGGATATAGTCTAAATCGAACCCTCCTGGGTACAAATTAACAGACTAAATCGCTAACTTTAAATCGCTACTATACTTTAAAACGCTATCTTTAAATCGCTATTCTTCGTAGGTCCAAATTGGACTTGCAAGCAAATAAATACCATAGTAAAAACTAATAATAATTAATGATAACACAAAAGGCCATAAAACGTAAGTGATATAACCTAGCTGACAGAGTACCAGATGGGCAAAAATAACTAGAAAATTTACCGAAGCGAACATACCCAAAATGGCTGCCGATACCTCGGCAGGACAATCGCTTCCAAAACTAAAAACCACCATATTGGAACAGAACAAATGCCCGGTACTGCCAAAAGCTGCCAAAACAAACTATGGTACTTAACATTGGTAAGGGTGAAGTAGCAACGTCAGTCATGTTGAAATAACGAGAAACTCTTCGAAAAAACACTGTGCCCAAAAAACTCGACTTGTTGCAAGTCCAATATCAGAAGGAAGTCCTAGAGGGCGCGCGTGGTAGGTGTCGTTGGGGAGTTCAACTATGTTCTCTAGGGCCTGTCACGGCCCTCCCCATTGATGAAGGGATTATCTAAATGGAAGACAACCTGTGAATAGTGGTTTTTCACACGCCTTTGTTTAATACACGACACCTACAAGGTGTTCGCGCGAGGGTTGTAACCTCTGCATTCCATGCTTTTATCTTTCTCTAGTATATTTGGAAGATTTATATTAGGAAAGGTATAAGGAAGGACCTTTCTCACCGGCCGTCACAGGCCGCCCCAGAAAGTACCTTTTTTCTCCCCGTGGGAGAGACAGTGCTTGTCATTATTATTATTATTATTATTATTATTATTATTATTATTATTATTATTATTATTATTACTAGCCAAGCTACAACCCTAGTGGGGAAATCATGATGCCATAAGCTCAAGGGCTCCAATAGGGGAAAATACCCCAGTGAGGAAAGGAAATAAAGAATTAAATAAATGATGAGCCCAAATTAACAATAAATCATTCTAAAAACAGTAAAAAGACTCCTGTCAGCCTGGTCAACATAGAAACATTTGCTACAACTTTGAACTTTTGAAGTAATACTGATTCAACTACCGGATTAGGAAGTTCATTCCACAACTTAGTCACTGCTGGAATAAAACTTCTAGAATACTGTGTGGTATTGACCCTAATGATGGAGAAGGCCTGGCTACAAGAATTAACTGCCTGTCAGTTAGAATTGTGCCACTGTTTCTTCCTTGTTTTTGTGTTTTCATAATTACTTCAACGAATAGAATCTAGAAACATCGACAAGCCCAAGACATCAATGGAAATGAATAGCATTATTTAATTTTTAGCTTTTTTCTCCCAGTGGGAGAGACAGTGCTGTACCAGAAACTGAGTGGTGTCGAAATGCTCTGCGCCACTGTTTCTTCAGTCTTTCTGTCTTTTCATTAATACTTCAAGTAATAGATTTTAGAAATACTGACAAACACAAGAGACTAGTGGAAATTATTGCATTGTTTCATTTGTAGATTTTTTTCTCCCAGTGGAAGAGATATTGCTTTACCGGAAACTGAGAGGTGTCCGAATTCTCTACGCCACTGCTTGTCAGTTTGAATGGTGTCGCTGTTTCTTCCCTCATTCTGTGTTTTCATTATTACTTCCAGGAATAGAATTTAGAAACATCCACAAGTCCAGGAGACCAATGGAAATGAGTAGTATTGTTTCATTTGTAGCCTTTTTTTCCCCATGGGAGAAGGTGCTGTACTAGAAACAGAGTGGTGTGTGAGTGTTCTACGCCACTGCTTGTTAGTTCTAAGGGTGCCGCTGTTTCTTCCCTCTATCTGTGTTTTCATTATTACATCAAGGAATAATATTTAGAAACAGACAAGTTGAAGAGACCAATGTATAGGAATAGCACTGTAGTATTTTTCTTACCGTGGTAGAGACAGTGATGTACCTAAAACTGAGCGGTGTGTGAGAGCTCTACGCCACTACTTGACAGTTTGAAGTGTGCCACTGTTTCTTCCTTCTTTCTCTGTATGATCATTGACATTGACCTACAGAAAGTCTTCCCATCCAAAACAGGATACAGAGGCTGAGGAAGGTAGCAAGAACAACTACTAGCCTACCAATGGTTGTCTCTATGGTCACCTATCATCTTTGTCGCATCTAGTGCCCAACGGCTGCCTTAGGATTCGATGTCTCCAATGGCAGCTCAAGTCCATGAGGAATCCGTCAAATGATTCTCAGACTAACTTCACTGCGCACTACCTGCAAGATGTGACTCATAGTAGCATAGAGATGTTTTCCATTGGCCTTGTGGTGGCTGCACAACAAGTGGTTCAAATATACCAGTCTCCTTGATTTTCAAGTAGCAAATGGTTGAGGGTTAAGGTTACCCTGGATTAGTCTGGCTGCTCTTTTCCTTCATCTCCCCCTTCTTGGGGAATCGGCATCCAGGGTCCTTGGCAAATCTGGCCTTGCCTATCTGCGGGTAAAACTATTTCCCTTGTGTAACCTGGTTTAGAAATTATACTTGGGTCTCCAATACCTCTAGCAAGGGGGTAATGCCTTTGGTACTTTCAGAAGATTCCTACGACTCTGAGAACTCTTACCTAGACAGTCACATTGCTAGTATCACAAGCACACAACTTCTTTAGACCGCTACCTGTGCATAGTATGGTGTTTTTGCGAGGTGTAAGGGTTTCTACCAGTTACAGGCAAAGTGCATATGAAGAAAACCCTGGGTCAATGTTAAGAAGCCATTTGGTATGGACTTTCACCTACTTAAGGATCAAGTCATCCTTATCAGTAGTGGAGGGTTTGTATTAGTGTCGTAACAAATGACAAATGTAAGGAATTTCTATTCTACCCAATGATACAAAATTGTAGCTATTTATACAGATTGGCCGGCCAGCATCTGTCCCCCAAGAAAGTCCTGCCTGGAAGGAAAGTGGATGTTCAGCACATGTGAGTGAGCGGAGTAGCCGGCTACCCTCTCTCGCTAACTAGTGGGTGGATGGTTAACTCTCGCTAAAAGTCTTAAACCTTATCTTCCAGTTTCACAAAAAATAATATCGCTATAAATAGTTCTAGGTTCGTATCATTAGGCAAATTTCTTCCAGATTTGTCACATCAACAAGTCGAAGATACCAATTGATAAGAGTAGCATAGTTTAATTTGGAGCGTTTTTCTTCCCATGGGAGAGAGAGTTTTATACCAAAAAGAGAATGGTCTCTAAGTGCTCTATGCCACTACTTGTCAGTTTGAAAGGTGCTGACCTTTCTTCCTCCTTTCTGTGTTTTCATAACTACTTCAAGAATTAGAATTTAGAAACGTCTTTTAAGTCCAAGAAACGAATTGATCGGTGTGTGACTACTGTCTGCACTGCCTGTCAGGATTCAATAGCACTGCTCTGCCTTCCTCTTTACGTGTCTTTCCTACTACTTACAGGATTTTATCGGAAATGACCAATTGATATGATTGTATTCATTCTACCATTTCTCTTTGTTTTGGAGACACTGCCCTACTGGAACCCTGATGGGTGTGTGACTAATCTCTCCATTCATCTTCATTTATTTTTCTGTACTGCTTTTGTGATTAGAATGGAGACATGTTAAGTGGAAGAGATCAATTGATAGGATTACTATTTTTTTATTTATACCGTTTTTATCGCATCTGTAGAGAGTTCCAAAATAGACCGTGATGGGTATGGAAGTACTTTAAGCATTGCCAGTCAGATTTGAAGTGTACAGTATTGCTTTTCCTTCAGTCTTCATGCATCTCTGCTATTGCCTCCTGGATTAGATTGGAGATACGTCATACAATGTAAGAGACCAATTATAGAAGTGGCTCTGTTTTTCTCCTACCGTACCTCTCTTCGTAGGTGATATAGCCCTGTACTGGGTTTGAAAGGTGCCGCCCTTATTTCCCTCTTCCTGTGTCTTTGGTACTGTTTCGAGGATTTGAATGGCGAGTGTAAGAGACCAATTGAGTTTTACTCCATACCCCCTGTCACTTGACTGTCCAAATAATTATCACCAATCCTATACATTTTACCCGAGTATGAATTAATACATTAATTAAAATCAATACCAATACCAGGAGATTGAGGGGTATGGATACCCCCAGTTAAGAACCCCTGAGTTACTAGGGCCTTGGTATTAACTCTGGAAATGTTTCGCAAGCTCCAAGGTTTCTCTAGGGATCTCTTTTGAACCCGAGGGACAGACATCAGGTAAGGCTTCAACTCAGAGACTGTCCTCTGTTAGCCTTTATGATTTTTTTGAGAAATGTTATATCCGGACTTGTTTCCTAACTCATTTTTGAAGGTAAAAAGATATTAGCCTTCGCCTTGTTTTTCATGAGTTTGAGGTCAGTCCCTATATGATCTTTTCCCTGCAAGAAAGTGTTAGCAGGCTCTAGGTTGATGGAGAAAAGATCCTTACACACGCGCCTTGACAGACATAGGTCTCCTGCGATCAGCTCGCCCACGCTCTGTCGTTTGCCTGTGCGTTATACGCGCTGTCGCTCTCCAACGCGCCATCGCTCGCCAGCACGCCAGCGTTCACCAACGCGCCATCACTCGCCATCGCTCACCCACGCGTCACAGGTCTCCAGGACACCATCGTTCCTCTGCGCTGTACTTTTTTCCTGTCCGCCCGCGCGTTCCTTCGCCCACGCGCCAACGTGTTTCCTCGCTAACGCGCAAGCTCGCCCGCGCGCCCACGCACGATCGCTCCCGCGCTCGGTTGTCTCCACGCAACTACGCGCCCGCGCTCCAGCAGCCCCTCGCGCGTGATCCATTGGAAACTCCCCCGCACGAGCGCCAGCGCGTCCCCCAGCGCGACCCCCGTTCCCGTCAGGTTCCGCAGCTCGTGGCGGCAGCAGGGACGCGTGTTTCCAGGTCGCAGTCAGGATCACCTCCGCGTAAGCGCAGGTCTCTCTCGCAAGACAAGGAAGGATCGTCGGAGAGGTCAAGGCAACTTTCTTCCCCTTCTTTTTTGCAGGTAGGCCCAGTTGGGTCCACTCCGAAGGGTCAGGCGATCCCCTTCCCTCAAGCGGGAATTACGGACTCTGCGTCCATATCTCGGCAGTCCTGGTTTGGTCCTCTGATGCGGGCGTTAGTGAAGGCTATGAAGCCGGCACTCGCCGATCTAGGACTCAAGCCAATGACGGCCTTGCCCCTGCTGAGGAGAAGGAGAGGAGTGGACTTTGTGGTGACTTCTCCCAGGGAGAAGTTGGTTCCTAAGAGGTCCGCCAGGAAGGCTCCATCCCCTTCGCAGTCGTTTTCTCCTTCTCCTGTGGACGAGGCCTTTCCGTCCTCAGGAGAATCCAGCGAGGCGGTGGTCTCTCCCTCGGCACCAAGGGGGGAGTTTCCTCCTTGTGGAGGGGAATCGTCTCGCGTGGAAGGTACCTTCCAGACCTCTTTGCTGGAGTCTTGTATCCCGCCCAGGAGGGAACTCAAGGACTCCAAGACAATTCCGAAGTCCTCTTCGCGAATTTGTCAGGAACCAGCCAGACCCCGGGAGAACGTCCACGTATCTCCCCAGGAAGAGCTTCCGTGGACAGGAGACTTAGCTGCCAGTCCGCAGGGAGGAGAGCAGCACGAGTCTTAGCATGCCTTCTGGCAGGTCTTGGGCCTGATGAGGTAGCTCAACAGGTTCAAGGACCTGGAGATCGCCCCTCGTGAGGGCAAGGACACGGTCCTGGATCAGGTCTATAGAACTCAGAAGCCCCCAAAGGCCAGTGCGGCCCTGCTCTGGTCCCAGGGGGTGAAGAGTGCCATAGACAGGGCCAACGCTCAGCTCGCAGACCTCGCCTCCACCAGTCATTCCTCTGCCGGGAACAGACTCCTCCCACCTCCTCGTCTACAGCAGAGGAGGTATTTTGAGATCATGGGGGAGTCTAGCCTTGCTCTTCCCCTCCACCATTCGGTAGAAGAGCTTACTAGGGGAGTTCCTCTTGAGAAGCTCTCTGCCCGGCAGGTGACGTTCTCGGCGTCGGAGATCCTGAGCCAGGAGAAGGTCGCGAAGTGTGCCATGCAGGCCATTTCGTGGCTGGTTGTCTGGCTGGGTTCTCTGGGCATCTTATTGCACTCCGAAGATCAGTCTAAGGAGAGCAATAGGAAGGCCCTGGAGACCTTCCTCCTCTCGGGCACTCGCTCCATCAAGTTCTTGGCACACCAGGTTACCAACCTGTGGGCCAACTCGGTGCTGAAGCGTCGTGATGCGGTGACCGAGAAGATCCACCCGAAGGTCCCCGCTGTGGATGTCTGCAGGCTCAGATACTCTTCCATCCTTGGGGGAAGTTTGTTTGAGCCCCAAGATATGGAACGCACAGCTGAGAGGTAGAGGAAGTCTAGCCAGGACTCCCTCCTCCAACGGGCCCTTGCATCTTGGCCCTACAAGCCTCCAGCTCTGTAGCAACATCAGCAGCAGCCTTGCAGGACACCGAAGCAGGCGTCGGCAGCTAAGAAAGTGGTGTCTAAGCCCCAGCCCTTTCCTGCCAAGGACAAGAGGGGCGGTAAGTCCTCCAGGGGAGGCAAGACTCCTAGAGGGAGCAGCCGCGGCCGTAAACGCTAGGAGTGGCAGTCCCCCCGCGTGTCCACCTGTGGGGGGATGCCTTCAAAGTTGCGTGCACAGGTGGCAGCAACATGGGACCGATTCTTGGACGGTCTCCGTGATCGGCCAAGGTTATCGCGTCCCATTCACAACATCTCAACCTCCCCTGACAGCGAATCCAGTGTAGTTGAGCTCCTATGCCATGGGATCGGCAAAGGGGCTAGCCCTCCGGGCAGAAGTCGAGACCATGCTCAAGAAGGATGCTCTCCAGGAGGTCGTCGATGGCTCCCCAGGCTTCTTCAGTCGACTCTTTCTTGTAAAGAAGGCGTCTGGAGGCTGGAGACCTGTCATCGACCTCTCAGCTCTGAACAAGTTTGTCAAGCAACCTCCGTTCAGCATGGAGACAGCGGACACGGTCAGACTTGCGGTGAGACCACAAGACTTCATGTGCACACTGGATCTGAAGGACGCGTACTTCCAGATCCCAATCCATCCGTCTTCCAGGAAGTACTTGAGATTCAGCCTAGACAGCAAGACCTACCAGTTCAAGGTGCTGTGCTTCGGTCTCTCCACAGCACCTCAGGTGTTCACCACAGTGTTTACCCTGATTTCGGCTTGGGCGCACAGGAACAGCATCCGTCTCCTCTGATATCTGGATGACTGGCTGATCCTGACAGACTCGGAGTCAACCCTTCTTCGACACCGAGACAGGCTCCTGGGACTTTGCCAAGATTTGGGGATCTTGGTAAATCTCGGGAAGTCCTCTCTGCAGCCGTCCCAGCGACTGGTTTATCTAGGCATGTTATTAGACACCAATCTCCACAAAGCCTTTCCATCAGACGACAGGATAGCAAGGCTGAGGATGGTGGCAGAACCCTTTCTCAGGCGGGAAGAGCTTCCAGCCCAGTCGTGGTTGCGTCTCTTAGGTCACGTAGCCTCCCTGGCCCGTTGGTTCCCAGCGGCCGTCTCAGATTGAGATCCCTGCAATGGCGGCTCAAGTCCTGGTGGAGTCAAGAATCCGATTCCCTGGACTTTCTGGTCCCGATAGGACCCTCGAACAGGCGGACCTGTGGTGGTGGCTGGTCGACGAGAACATGCGAAAGGGAGTGGATCTTCTCGGCCTTCCCCCGGAATTGACGCTGTTTTCGGACGCGTCTAAAGAAGGGTGGGGGGCTCACATTCTGAACCAGAAGACCTCAGGCCTTTGGTCAGAATCAGAAAAGTACCTGCACTTCAACCTGCTAGAGATGAAGGCCGTATTCCTGGCTCTTCAACAGTTCCAACGGACCCTGGCGGGTCACTCCGTGGTGGTGATGAGCGACAACACCACGGTAGTGGCTTATATCAACAAGCAGGGAGGTACTTTTTCACATCAGCTATCCCATCTTACAGTAGAGATTGTGAGGTGGACCAAAGTCCACTCGATAACACTATCAGCTCGCTTCATTCCTGGCAAGAGGAATGTGCTCGCCGACAGTCTGAGCAGGGCTTCGCAGATAGTGAGTACCGAGTGGTCTTTGGATCCTCAGATAGCCAACAAAGTCCTGACTTTGTGGGGTTCCCCGACGGTGGATCTGTTCGCGACAGCCTTGAATTTCAAGCTGCCCTGTACTGCTCCCCAGTCCCGGACCCCAAGGCTCTCTGGCAAGATGCTTTCCAACAACGGTGGGACAACATCGACGTGTACGCCTTCCCACCGTTCTGTCTGATGAGAAGGGTGCTCAACAGGACCAGACTACCGGTCAACCTGTCTATGACTCTGATAGCTCCGCTATGGCATCACGCGGAATGGTTCCCGGACCTTCTGCAGCTCCTGACGGAGCTCCCAAGAGAGCTTCCCCCACGACACGAGCTACTCGGACAACCACACTGCAACATCTTCCACAAAGCCGTAGCCTCGCTTCGGCTTCATGCCTGGAGACTATCCAGCGTCTCCTCACGGAGAGAGGCTTTTCGCAATAGGTTGCGGAGAGAATGTCTCGGCACCTGCGAAAGTCCTCTGCGGGAGTCTACCAGGCGAAGTAGAGAGTCTTCTGTGGTTGGTGTTGTGGAAGGGGTATCTCTCCACTCGATGCCACTATTCCAGCAATAGCGGAGTTTCTTGTTTATTTGCGGGAGAAAATGCGCCTTTCGGTCTCGGTGGTGAAAGGCTATCGCTCAGCCTTAAGCCTGGCTTTTAGGCTGAAAGGAGGGGACATTTCTTCCTTGCTGGAACTCTCTTTACTCATACGTAGCTATGAGCTTACTTGCCTTCAGTCGGAAGTGAGACCTCCTCCATGGAACGTGGTTCGAGTTCTCAGGGCACTTAAGAGACCTCCCTTCGAACCATTACGCCAGGCCTCTGATCGCCACCTGACTTGGAAGACGGCTATCCTACTCGCGTTGGCCTCTGCCAAACGAGTTGGTGAACTTCATGGTCTCTCGTACGACATCGCCCATTCAAGGGGATGGGGGGAGGCAACGTTCAGGTTCGTCCCTGAGTTTGTTGCCAAGACTCAGAACCCTGGAGTGCCGGACCCACTGTTCGACTCTTTCAGGGTCGCGAGTCTCCGCT
Source organism: Palaemon carinicauda (assembly GCF_036898095.1). NCBI lineage: Eukaryota > Metazoa > Arthropoda > Malacostraca > Decapoda > Palaemonidae > Palaemon > Palaemon carinicauda. The sequence continues at coordinate 13,416,602 of NC_090727.1, read as the reverse complement.
CTGTAACAAGCGACCCAGACCATCTGCTATTATGCCCAGTGAGGAGTCTGAGGCGTTACTTGAAGAGGACAGCTGCAGTTCGTCCGTGCGTGCAAGCATTGTTTGCTAGCACAGGCAGGACGAAGAGGAGGGTCACCAAGAACACCATGTCGGCTTGGATTCGAAGGGTCATCCATCACGCCTTGAATCCGGACCCTCCTCCGTCGCGTCGCCCTAGGGCACACGACATCAGGGGCGTCGCTACGTCCCTGGCCTTCGAGAGAAACTTCTCTGTGACGCAGGTGCTTCAAGCTGGGGTCTGGAAGCGTCAAACGACCTTCACAGCTCACTACCAGCAGGACGTGACCCACAGGAGCCTCGATACTTTTTCTATTGGCCCCGTGGGGGCTGCACAACAGCTGGTCTAACCTCAGGCTCCATGATGGACAAGTAGCTGTAGGTTGAGGGCGTTGTTACCCGGTTTTAGTCTGCGTGAATGAAAGAGTATGTCTGACCCTTACTTCTTTCTTCATCCTCCCCTCTCTTGGGGAAAGCAGCATCCTGGTCTCCGCATAGCTGACCTCAACCTCTGCAGGTAAACCATGCTCCCTTGTGTTCTTAGTATTAAGCTTAATACTGTCGCGTCCCCCATACCCGACGAGGTGGTATTGGGAACGTCCTTGCCTAGATTCCTATCTAAAGGACTCAAGGTCAACTTCCTAGGACGAGTCACGCTCTTTCCTCCACACACAACTTACGTAGGCCTCACGTTCCTTGCGGAGCAAGGAACTTGTGAGGTGCAGGGACTCCTTTTCTCGAGTGCTACGCACTTGGAGTCGGAGTCCCCAGGTAAAGCCAAAGCCAGTAAGGCTGGGAACTTTCCACCCTTCCTAAGGGGTAAGTCACCCAATGTAAATAGCGTGGTTTGTATTTCGGTTACGAACAAATGACAAATTCGGAGATAATTTGTATTTTTCCTATCCATACAAACCTTAGCTATTTACACATATTTGCCCACCAGCCCTGTCCCCCAAGTCAAGTCCTACCTCTTAAGTGAAGTGAGACAAATCACCGGTGTGGGGAGGGAGGGGTAGCAAGCTACCCCTTCCCCTACCCCCGCTAACTAGCGCGGGGGTAGTTAACCATCCCTCGTTAAAATCTATTGGCTCGTCAATTTCAGCTACGCCGAAAGTAAACCCAATGTAAATAGGTAAGGTTTGTATGGTTAGGAAAAATACAAATTATCTCTGAATTTGTCATTTTCCAAACAATCTTTTTGGGCTCAAGCCATGGCGTCCTGATGGAAGGTTCCTTTTTGGTAGCTTCCTTGGGTATAAGACTACTAAGATATTCCCAGAGAATTTAACCACAGGTTATCACAGAATTCTAACTTCTGGAGCGAGTATCTCAAAGGTTTCCCTTTAAGACATCGTAATACAACAGGGGACGCATGTCTGAACGCGCCACATAGCTATCTTCACCCCGAACAGAGTTAATGCTTCGGTGTGTAAGGACTGAGAATAGCTGGGAGCCGCTCCACAGCCAATCTCACTCGTGGCTACTACTGATACTCGAGACGTAAACAAACGGACGCCATTGCTCAGATGACGTCACGCCCGTCTTGATCCTTTGTTTAGTATCTGCCCTACTTAGACGGATTTTCCCTGTGTTAACTTTATCGTTTTGCATCTTCGTTATGTCGTTACCTTCAGCCTCGCCTTCTGGAAAGTTGAGTACAAGGTTCCAGTATTGTTTAATTAAGCTCTGGCCGTAAAGTAAATATTACTTTCCGAGATAATTGCTGTTTTGTGGCAGAGCTGTGCCTCTACCGGACCCGCCATTTTATGGCGTCGTTGTTGTTATGCATGCCTTATTTAGTTAGCCACAACAACGTTTTCCGGCCTTATTTACTAATCGATTACATTAGTTTATTTAGTCTTCATAGCTAGGAACTTTTATATCGTGTTTAGACGCTTTTTATCGGTCATCGATTGACCTCATACCAGTCGGCTACTATAGCCCCCAGGCCAGGAGCCTACATACAAGTGTTCATGCATGATTTATTAGTGATCCTAGGCTAAGTTATGAAGATAGTGGCATTATTTTACAATACTTTTGACAGTGATGCAAATGTTTTCGCCTTCAGGGACCATATAGGGGATAGGCTAGTCAGTGACTCTTTCTAGCCTAACCTACTGGTAGGACCCCTATATGCTTCCTTCATCCCCTGCCTTGGCATTCCCTCTAATTAGCCTTGATTCCTTTTCTGAGTAAAGGGATCAATTGTCTAATGGAGTATATATCGCCTCTCTGTCCTCCCTTAGGGTTGTGTCCGAGAGTGAGGTTAGGCTAGCCCTACCTCTATGGCTAGGATCGTCTATGACTTTCCTGCAATAGCGATATGTCTTCTTCCTTTCCTAGTTCAGGACTTTTAGCCCTGCTCTAGGTTGGGTTAGGAAGGTTTCTCTGTTCCATGCTGAAACTGTACTCTTGCACCGTTTTAGCCGATCTGCCTGATCTTAGGTTAGGGAGTGTCCTCCCTTTCCCTAGTGGCCGCTCTGGTACAGAAACCCTTCCTTGGAAGACTTCTCTCTTCTCCCTCCCCACCTATCTCTTGTATAGCCTAGCCTATGCTTAGGTTAGTCTATACCCATCTGTCCCCTGTCCTACAACTCCTCCTTAGGGTGGAATAGTAGGGCTACCCGAGCTTCCATGTGCAGTCCGCTCTGGTACATATACCTTCATAGTGTTCTATAAGGTTAGTTGCTAGAATAGTTCTGCATATGGGAGTCTCCCCCCCCTTTGGGTGTCCCCTAGCCCTCCCTTGGGCTACCTTGCTCCCGGTCCTCAGTGACCCCTGCTCCTGGATGTTAGAGCCTGCCTCTATCATGGGTACACCCTCTCAGGGGAGGGGGGGATGTCTGGAGTCCATGACGGTACTTCCTGCATTCCTTCCCTCCCCCCCTGTCTCTCTCCCTATCCGGGTGCCGGTCTCTTGCCGCCTCTATTGTCGGCAATACCTGCCTCCTACCTTGGTGACTCTCCCTAACCTTGCCGCCAGCCCCCCGTGTACCGAGGGACTGCCGGCTGCCGCCGGCTACTACCGGCGGCTCTCCTCCTCCTAGCTTGTCGTCCGCTCGCCGGTCGGCCGCCGGAGTGCCGGCATCTACTGCCGGCAACCCGGTACAGCTTTAACCATCCTTATCCCAGTCACCAATCCGGCATCCTCCGACTGCCGGAGCCGCCGCTCCCTGCCGGCGTGCCGCCGTTGTGCCGGCGGCCGCCAACCTGGGATATGACTGACTTTAAACATTGTCTGTCCTAATGCCAGAATCTCTGCTGGAGCGAACTCCGGCATGCCGGCGGATTGCCGGAAACCCCCGGAGGCGTCAAGAATACTTGCACCCCCTTCCTATAGCTATCATATGACAATGATAGCCCTATATCGCAAACAGATAGACTGTTTCTACTATTAAGATCAGTACCTTGGTACTGTTCTGTTAGTGATCATGCTGTCTCTTTGCATTCTTCTAAATTCCAGCATGCTGCGTGCATCTTAGCACGGCTGGTTGCCAGAAGCAGTTACCTTTAAAAGAGGCCTTCTAGCCCCTAGCTTGGGACCGAATGATCTCGGTCCCAATCTTGCCCTTGGATTTTTCCACGGAATTCCAATATACTATGGAGCTCTAAGGAATTATATCCGGTGCCTTCGGTCACTCGGATTATCCAGGGACCAAGCTTATGGTAACCAGCCGGGCGAGATGCATGGAGCATGTTCTCCTTTACTATTTCAATCTCTATGCATCACACCTTTCATTAAGTTAAAATTAATAATTAATATTAACTTAGTTTAAGAGCCATTCTTATGACTCCCCCATACTCATTTTCTCTTTCTTCCACAGGAGGAGCAGATGAAGTGTGATTTCGCCTTCTGCGCTGTGAAACGCACGCAGTTTTACGGGCATACGGCTTGCAGGACTCACGCCCCTTGTGCAGACAAGAAAGGGGATTTGAAGTTTTGGAATCCACTGAACTGTACGGTCTGTCAGGCTCACCTAGTTGAAGCCTTCCATAACCCTCCCTCAGCGGAGATCAGAGACATTTCTCGTGAAAAGCTGCGCAAGTGGGTGCGTGGCTTCCAGAAAAATGCTACCGGACCTTACCTGGCCACCGAAGAACTGAGGTCACTGTTCTTCCCTAAGGCCTCCCCTGATTCAGTGGTACCCAAAGACGTGATCCCCACTGTCCAAATTACGGTGGAACCTGATGTAGTCATGGCTCAGTCCATGCACGAGTGCCGTTTGGATTCCGAAGATGACGAACAGATTTCGGATGTCTCGGAAGACACGGAGAAAACGCTTATGGCTCAAGGAGCCGAAGATGACGAAGACAAGGTGGAATACGCCGAGTCGGAGCAAGAGGTCGCTCCCCCGTCCATCCCCCCTCCTACTCCTACACCGACGGAAGTGTCTATTCCGTCTACCTCCTCGACTCCGGATCCTTCTTCTTCCACTCAAGAATTGATCCGACTGATTAGAGCCGTCATGGACGACAGGCTGAAGGAGAACCAGGAGTCCATCAGGTCTATGATAGGATCCAGAGAACCGAAGAGGATTTCGGTCAAGGATCTCCCCGCTTGCTCTCATGCCAACCCGTGGAGGTATGCAGAGCATATGGTTATCGCGACCGGCAGGATCTTTGTCAGTGATAAGATCAGCACGGTCCCTTTGGAAGACGTGGAGTTCTTCCCAAACTTTGAGGCCTACCCGGACTGTTACGTCCGGCTTCGTTCCGAACCTGCCTCGAAGGAAGAGACCGAACCTAAGGAAGAGATAGTGTTCGATCTCGCAAAGGCCCAGGCTATGCTAGCCGCCGCATTCAAGAGTAGAGGCTTTACTTGCTCTAAGCTTCCGGCCTTGAGCAAGAAGCACCCTACTTACGTTGCACCTGAAACTGCGGTTCTTCCATTCTTGGAAAAGGCCTTAGCTGCATGCCTTAAAGCTGCGGATGAAGGGAAACCCTGCCCTGCATTGGAGGAGTGCAGACCCTTCTCCATAGTGACCCCCCCTGACGCTCGACACTGGAAAGATGTCCAACATACTTTCGTCGTGGGAAGGCTCGATCCTGACGTCGCCGGACGTCAGTTTAATGAAGACCTCCCTAAGCTCAACGATCACCTCCTTCGTCGGGAACAAGATACGAAGGAGAGGCTTGCAGCATCCCTATCTCATCAAGTCCAACTTGAAGTTATGGCCTGTGACACCAGAGTACCAGACCACTACATGGTACTCTCCAAATCCCACTTATTGACTGTAATGAAGGACTTGTACCACTTCATAAAGGCTCGAAGAGCCTGTCGTGAATTCGTGTTTGCTGGTGCCACCGTGAAACACGAACCCCGGAGGCTGATTTCCTCCAACATCTGGGGAAAACACCTCTTTCCTTCTGACCTTGTGAAGGAAATCACTGACAGAGCCGCCACGGAGAATAGGAACCTTCTCCACAAGTGGGGCATGTCCAGAAAAAGGAAAACCTCTCAGGACGACGGACCTCAACCTAAGAGGAAATCCCAAAAGCCAAAACCCCAGCAACGTCAACAAAGACGTCAGTTTCCGGGACCCGCTACCTCCCAAGTGGTTGCCCAACCACAACAGACCTTTCAATTGGTCCCCCAACCGGTGTTGTCACAGTCACCGGTCTTCACCCCTGCCTTTGAGCAACAATCAACTACCTTTCGTGCCAAAGGTAGAGGCTCATTCAGGGGTGCAAGCAAAGACGCATCTCGCCGTCCCTCCAGAGGTAGAGGAGGAAAGGGAGCTAGCGGCCGAGGCAGCAAGCCCTCGGGACACCAGAAGCAATGAAGTGCTTCCGGTGGGAGGAAGACTCCGCCAATTCCATGATCGTTGGACCTTCGATCCCTGGGCGCACAGCATCGTCAAGAAGGGTCTAGGCTGGAGTTGGACTCAACCACCCCCAATCTTCCAGCAATTCTTCCAACAATCAACCCCCCTTCTGGAAGAATATGTTCTAGACCTCTTGAACAAGAAGGTGATAAGGAAGGTAAAGTCCACCAGGTTCCAAGGGAGACTGTTTTGTGTCCCCAAGAAGGACTCAGACAAACTCAGAGTCATTCTGGACTTATCCCCCCTCAACAAGTTCATAGCGAACGACAAATTCAAGATGCTGACGCTTCAACAAATAAGGACCCTTCTGCCTCGAGGTTCCTACACGGTCTCCATAGACCTGGCGGATGCCTACTGGCATGTTCCAATGAACCATCACGCTTCCTCCTACCTAGGATTTCGACTCCAAAGGAAAAGCTACGCCTTCCGGGCCATGCCCTTCGGCCTCAACGTGGCCCCTCGGATCTTCACAAAACTGGCGGATGCCATAGTACAACAACTCCGCCTAAGAAACGTCCAGGTGATGGCCTACCTCGACGACTGGCTAGTCTGGGCTCCATCGCCCGAAGATTGTGCAAATTCTTGCAACGAAGTTACCCAGTACCTAGAACACCTGGGATTCAAGATCAACGAGAAAAAATCTCGCCTCTCTCCAGCTCAGAAGTTTCAGTGGTTGGGAATCCACTGGAACCTTCAGTCACACCGCCTTTCCATCCCCCAGAAGAAAAGGAAGGAAATAGCAGGGTCTGTCAAGCGACTACTGAAATCCAAACGCATTTCAAGACGACAGCAGGAACGAGTTCTAGGCTCTCTACAGTTCGCCTCAGTGACAAACCCAGTGCTTCGTGCACAGCTAAAGGATGCCGCGGGAGTCTGGAGACGTTCGGCATCCATCGCTCGAAGAGACCTCAAGAGACGGCTTCCAAACAGACTGCGACGCCTCCTAAAGCCGTGGTCGGAAGAAAAGGCCCTGAAAAGGTCCATTCCTCTCCAACACCATCCTCCATCACTCAACATCCACACGGATGCCTCACTGGAAGGTTGGGGAGGTCACTCCCACCAGAAACAGGCTCAAGGCACCTGGTCTCCCCTGTTCAAGACGTTCCACATAAACATCTTGGAGGCCATGGCGGTCCTTCTAACACTGAAGAAGTTATCCCCGCCGCCCTCGATCCACATCCGTCTAACCCTAGACAACTCGGTGGTAGTTCGTTGCCTCAATCGCCAAGGCTCAAGATCGCCCCAGATAAATCAGGTGCTTCTCCCAATCTTCCGTCTGGCAGAGAAGAAGAAGTGGCACCTGTCTGCAGTTCACCTACAAGGATTCCGCAACGTGACAGCGGATGCTCTATCTCGGACAAACCCGATAGAGTCGGAATGGTCTCTAGACGCAAGATCGTTCTCCTTCATCTCTCACCAAGTCCCAGAACTTCAGATAGATCTCTTTGCAACGAGCGACAACAATCAACTTCCTCTGTATGTAGCCCCGTACGAGGACCCCAAAGCAGAAGTAGTGGATGCCATGTCACTGGACTGGAACAGATGGTCCAAGATCTACCTGTTCCCTCCCACCAACCTTCTGTTGAAAGTCCTCTCCAAACTGAGAACCTTCAAAGGGACAGCGGCCCTAGTGGCTCCCAAGTGGCCCCGGAGCAACTGGTACCCCCTGGTCCTGGAGCTGCAGCCCAAGCTGATCCCTCTCCCGGGCCCAGTTCTCTCTCAACAAGTACAGAAGTCGACTGTCTTCGCTTCATCATCGAAAATCAAGGACCTTCATCTCATGATTTTCTTTCCCTAGCCGCAAAGAAGAGGTTTGGGATCTCGAAGAAAAGTCTGGACTTCCTAGAGGAATACAAGACCGAATCCACGAGACGGCAATATGAATCATCCTGGAGGAAATGGGTCTCCTTTGTCAAGACAAAAAATCCTAAAGAAATCACGATTGATTTCTGCATGTCCTTCTTTATTCACCTTCATGGACAGGGATTAGCAGCCAATACGATATCAACCTGCAAATCAGCCTTGACTAGACCAATTCTATATGCTTTCCAAATTGATCTGTCCAACGACATCTTCAACAAACTACCGAAAGCATGTGCTCGCCTACGCCCAGCACCCCCACCGAAACCGATCTCCTGGTCACTAGACAAGGTACTCCATTTCGCCTCCAACTTGGACAATGATTCATGCCCTCTCAAGGATCTGACTCAGAAAGTTATATTTTTATTTGCTCTCGCTTCGGGAGCTCGAGTCAGCGAAATAGTGGCATTATCAAGAGAAGAAAGACACATCCTGTTTACCGATACAGGAGAAGTTACCCTCTCCCCTGATCCGACGTTTCTCGCTAAAAATGAATTACCCACCAAAAGATGGGGCCCTTGGAGAATATGCCCCCTGAAGGAGGATGCCTCTCTATGTCCAGTAGAGAGCCTCAAGGTCTATCTTCGCAGAACTTCAAACTTTGGTGGAGGCCAACTCTTCAAAGGAGAAACATCGGGCAGCGACCTGTCACTGAAACAATTAAGAGCGAAAATCACCTACTTCATTCGCAGAGCGGATCCGAACAGTACACCCGCTGGTCATGATCCTAGAAAAGTGGCATCATCTCTGAATTTCTTTCAGAGCATGGACTTTGAAAGCCTTAAAAACTTCACGGGCTGGAAGTCCTCGCGAGTTTTCTTTAAACATTATGCGAAACAAGTGCACGAAGTCAAACATTTTGTGGTAGCCGCAGGTAGTGTTATGAAACCTGCACCTAACTCTGCGTAGAACAGTGAGTTACTTGGGACTCTAACTCTTCGGGTGCCTATGTTGACCCTCGAGCGATTCATAGTGATGTTGAAAAACACTTAGTGCTTTTATAACTGTTCTTATCCCAGGTGAAATGTCATAGTGTCACACAAGTGCCGCATGCCCTGAGCATGATGTGTTTTTAATCAAAGACTTGCGTTCCTCGAGAACGAGTACCTACTAATAATCTTGAAATTCCTTTTCAGATTCAAGAGCAAGCCTTTATTTCTATGTACATTATAATTACTGTAAATGAACTTTACTTATTGCTGTAAATTAATCAATTTCTGCATTTGTGAAATAAAATTTCTATTTTATTACTTGTGCGTCTCAATCAGCTCCTACTTACTATGAAATACATACCTGTCATAGTTTTATTTATTCCTCCTTTCTTTATGGTTATGAAGAAATTAAGATGTTTAATCTTAAATTATATTCACTCTGATTAAGTAAGGTTCCTACACGAATACTTACTTTTGATACCCGAGAGATGAACTCAATACACAGTGCCCAACCACCACTGGTCTAATTTCAGAATGTTCCTATACAAATACCAAACATTCAGCTTCATCTCTAAGTTCTTCAAGTTCTTCTATCAGGATGAATAGCCCTTCAATACCACTTTGACGTCGGCATAGCCCATGGGAACTTCACTGCCAAGGGGGGCAGGATACTTCTTCCCTATGGTTCTTTATTAAAGATTACTATGCTGTTTTGTTAATGCCTTGGCACTTAATACTAGGGGAAAATCTACCACGATACATTGATTCTCTGGTACTCTTCCATCAGGACGCCATGGCTTGAGCCCAAAAAACGGATTTTGAGCGAAGCGAAAAATCTATTTTTGGGTGAGATAGCCATGGCGTCCTGATGGACCCTCCCTACTACTTCGTCCAGTTTTGTTCCCACCCTGTGCTACTGTATCATGGTGATGGGCAGCAACTGGCTTCAGGATGAAGACGGGCGTGACGTCATCTGAGCAATGGCGTCCGTTTGTTTACGTCTCGAGTATCAGTAGTAGCCACGAGTGAGATTGGCTGTGGAGCGGCTCCCAGCTATTCTCAGTCCTTACACACCGAAGCATTAACTCTGTTCGGGGTGAAGATAGCTATGTGGCGCGTTCAGATATGCGTCCCCTGTTGTATTACGATGTCTTAAAGGGAAACCTTTGAGATACTCGCTCCAGAAGTTAGAATTCTGTGATAACCTGTGGTTAAATTCTCTGGGAATATCTTAGTAGTCTTATACCCAAGGAAGCTACCAAAAAGGAACCTTCCATCAGGACGCCATGGCTATCTCACCCAAAAATAGATTTTTCGCTTCGCTCAAAATCCGTTTTAACTCCCTTTCATTTCTTAAGTATAGTGATTTGGACATATTTGGAAGTTTTTCCTTTTTTTTCATGATTATTTTGTATATTGAAGAAAATTAAGAAAAAAAACTTTAAAAAAAAAGGAAAAGAAAAATTTTAAATCGGGTAGACAGAATTATTAGGTTTATAAAGGAATTTTGACGAAGGAAAAGTCTATTTCTGGGCGAGAGACCTGTGCCGCCCAGTGAAATGCCCCTTTTATATAATTTCCAAGGTAAAAACTGCTATGAATTTACCAGAGAAAAAATAGTCTAGGAATGCTAGGTTGAACCCAGCTCGCTCACCTAATAAGGTGTCGGTATAATTAACTGAGGCGTGATAATTAATCTCAACCAGAGGTCTCGCACCATTTAGATATCTCCTCTCAATATCCCCGTACAGCGAGGTGCCGTTCAAGACCTAGCACCGATCTCTACTACCAACAGTCCAACCCACGCCAGTGACGTCACTCCTTATAGCACCCAAGATTGGGGCCCAAGGAGGGAGGTGAGGGTGGGTTCACTGGGCGGCACAGGTCTCTTGCCCAGAAATAGATTTTTCCTTCGTCAAAATCCCTTTTCTGGGCTCAGACCTGTGCCGCCCAGTGAAATAGTGCCAGAGAATAGGGACCCAAACTTGACACAATACCTGAGGGAAGTGATAAATACAAAATAATACCAAACGGGATTTTTAATATCAGAAAAGGATATACAAGGTATCCTGAGGGTAAGTACTCTCAACATTAATAGTGAATAGTTAAATACTAGGGATGGCAAAAAGACAAGCAGATAATGCAGATCAAATAAATGACATCATGATAAATAATACAAAAGCAGCTCGTGGAGAGTAAGACTAAAGACAGGTACAGTATAAATAAAAACAATTCGTAGCAATTAAGATCATAACGAGGTATCAAACAATACACCATAAGGGTGTACAGTGAACCCTCGTTTATCGCGGTAGATAGGTTCCAGACCCGGCCGCGATAGGTGAAAATCCGCGAAGTAGTGACATCATATTTACCTATTTATTTAACATGTATATTCGGACTTTTAAAACCTTCCCTTGTACGTAGTACTGTTAACAAACTACCCTTTAATGTACAGAACACTTAATGCATGTACTACAGCACCCTAAACTAAAACAGACACAAATATTAAAGGCGATTTTATATCATGCGTTTCCTAAACACCTAAAAAGCACGATAAAAAATGGCAACCAATGTTTTCTTTACGTTCATCTCTGATCATAATGAAGAAACAAACTCATTTAGTGTACACATATATGTATAGGTTAGTTTTTGCATCGATTATATTGATTATACAGTATGTTGATTTTTTTATTACCAATGTTTTACTTTATTTTTCTTAGGACTTCCAAATGAAATGTTTTTCTTTATGACGCCGCCTGAAACGACGGCGTCATAAAGTACTGTACGCTCAGTAAACAACCATGCTCAGAACAAAGAAGGCATTTAACGCGCATGATGAAAGTGATAAATAATGATATTTACAGTAAAAGCATTTACAAAATATGTTATTAGTACAAATATAATTTACCGTATCTATATAAAATCATACAGTACATACTGTTCGTAGCAAAGCAGGAAAACACTTTACGAGAGAGAGAGAGAGAGAGAGAGAGAGAGAGAGAGAGAGAGAGAGAGAGATTGTTTTATGTACGTAAATGTAAATTTTAAACAAAAAAAATATGATAGGTTACAACATGTAGACTTTTAAAACCTTCCCTTTAACTTAATGCATACAGTACTAAACTATAAAACAGGCACAAATATTAGAATGTTAGAATATTAAAGTAAAAAATAAAGATTGTTACTGTACTTACCACGAAAGAAGTTCAAGAAAAACTTGAATGATGATGGCGATGAACTTGCTGCACAGTAGAAATGATGATGATGAAGTTGATGATGTGTTCTACTGTGCAGCCAGGTAGTATTTTACGTCTCTTCAGACGGAGGTGTCTTTTCCTGGGACACCTCTTCAACTTCTTCAATTTCTTCCGAAGGCATAGTAGCAGGAGGAACTGGCTCTTTTTTGCGAGGCTGGAAGAACATTGTGATCGGAAGTTTTTGCCGCTGCTTCTTTTTTCGATCTAAGAGCATCTTGTAGGGAGTCATTATGTCATCAACCTTGTTGCAGAATTGCATCAACTGAACCATATCCTCGTCCCACTCTTGCAACATTTCTTTCACCTCCTTTATATGGTTGCAGACCTTGGCAAGCCGTTCTAGTGTTAAGCCCGTTTCTTCGATATTTTCTTGGGTCTCTTCCTGGGTTTCACTCTCTTCTTCGCTTGCCGATTTCGTCAGGTCTTCGAGGTCTGCGTCAGTTAGGGGCTGGGAATGGCAGTCCAACAACTCGTCGACGTCTTCAGTCGTCATGTCGCCAAACCCGTCGCCTCCAATTATGGCAGCCAACTGCACAGATTTGCAAACTGCAGAGTGTTGGATTTCAGCAGGTGTAAATCCCTCGTCGTCGTAAACAATCTCGGGCCACAACTTCTTCCAGCTCGCATTCACAGTTGCAAGTTTCATCTCTTGAAGTGCCTTCTGAATATTCTTCAGGCACGTGGCTATGGTGTACTGCCGCCAGTACGCCTTCAAGTTAAAATCTTCATCCTCATCCTCTTGGGCAGCATTCACACACGCAACGAGGTCCGCCAAGGTATTCTTCGTGTAGAGGGCCTTGAACGCCCTGATAACCCCCTGGTCCATCGATTGAATTAATGACGTGGTGTTGGGTGGCAGGAACTCAACCTGAACGCCCTCACGCGACAGGTCAGTTGCGTGTCCACCAGCGTTATCCATAAGGAGTAGGATCTTGAATGGCAAGCCCTTCTCTTCGAGATATTCATTGACTTGCGGGATGAAACACTGGTGGAACCAGTTGGAGGTCAGCATCTTTGTAATCCATGCTTTTGGATTATGCATCCAGTACACGGGAAGGAGATTCTTATTCTTATTTTTCAAAGCGCGAGGATTTTTCGACTTATAAATAAGCCCCGGCTTTAGCAAAAATCCAGCAGCATTGCCACACATCACGAGGGTAACGCGATCCTTGAATGCTTTAAAGCCAGAGGCTTTGGCTTCCTCTTTGAACAGGAAAGTTCGCGACGGCATTCTCTTCCAAAACAAGCCGGTCTCATCCATATTAAACACTTGTTCCGGCTTGTATCCACCTTCGGCGATAATATTCTTGAACGTCTGGTTCACGTAAGTTTCAGCAGCGGCAGTGTCAGCCGAAGCAGCCTCGCCATGCAGGGAAACGCTTTTCAGGGCGAAGCGTTTCTGAAACTTCGCGAACCATCCTTTGCTGGCGGAAAAACGTTGTTTCTGAGGCTGGGAATCAGTGGATGTCCTTGGTTGAGGATCACCTGCATCATCATCTTCTTCAGCATGGTTGCCATCGTCATCTTGAGGTTCCTTTGCAGCAAAATTCTGATACAAGCTCAAAGCCTTTGTTCGGATGGTGTTCGTATCCAAGGCTATGTTCTTCTTCCGGCAGTCGGCAATCCACACAGCTAAAGCACCTTCCATGCGTACGATCGTTTTATTACGCGTTGTAACGACTCGCTTCGCTGATCTGCTAAAGGTGATTGCAGCCGTCTTTCTAATGTTCGCCTCGTCCTTCTTGATATAGCGAACAGTAGATTCGTTGATTCCAAAATGGCGCGCTGCGGCCGCGTAGCTTCTACCGTCTTTTAACATATCGAGAAGCGTAACCTTCTCAGCAATCGTCATCATCCTTCGGTGGCGTTTAGGCTCACTACCAGCGTTAGTAGAAGCAGAACGCTTGGGAGGCATTGTACAGTAGGATTTGACAAAAAGTTCAACTTAAAAAGGTCGCACACAGCACAGATTAAACTTCACAAACTTAAGAACGTCTACTCAGCGATACGCGGTAAGAGAAAGTGGACGACCCGGGCCCGCGAGAACCTAGATGCTGGAAGCTGGAGATGCGGGCAAAACACCGATCACAGGCTAGATAACAAAAAAACTTGAGTTCTGATTCGTCATCTATCAGCGCTTGAACCAATCACAACCCGTCTTACAGTATATGATGCGTAGGTTACCAACTCAAAGTACAAGATACCCCGCGCATACCGTACGTACAGTATTAATAATAATAATAATAAATAATGATAATAATACAGTACAGTACTGTAATAATAATAATAATAATGATAATAATAATAACAATCATAATTTTATTAACAACAACAACAATAATAATAATAATAACAATAATAATAATAGCTTTACGTATGCTATTTTATTCTTTTGTAGGATGTGTCTCTCTCTCTCTCTCTCTCTCTCTCTCTCTCTCTCTCTCTCTCTCTCTCTCTCTCTCTCGTACGCTTATTCGAAATGTGATTTTTACAACAAAGAATATTATTGGATGCAGTACTACGTACGTATACATACAAAAGATTCATGGAAAAGAAGCACATCCATTACATTTGTAGTACAGTAGTAGCCATCAGCAGCCTTACACCATTCTAATACAGTAGGTCCTCGGGTTACGACGGTCCCGACTTACGCGGTTTCGCCGTTACGAACGCGCCCCATAAAAATATAAAAATAATATTAAGCGTCGTTCCGTCTTACACCGTTAGCGTCGTAAGCGACGTAAACAATTGCGAACTAGTTTCTAGCGCGCGGTGGATGAATACGCTTTGCGGTGGTTGTGGGCGAGGAAGACGGCGTCGCTCAGTTCCACTCATACGCCATTTTTGGTTGTGATTGCCTGTTCTTTCTCTCACGTGTTTGATCGTTTTTTTGAACTTTTTGCCCTTCATTATGGCTCCAAAGCGCAAGGCAGATTCTTCTGATGGTAGTGCATCGAAGAAAAGGAAGGCCATCACCATGGAAGTGAAATTAGACATTATTAAGCGGTCTAAAAACGGTGAAATGCCAACGAACATTGGCCGATCGCTTGGCCTTAGCTGTTCGACCGTGGCTACTATCCTCAAAGATAAGGAGCGCATTGTTGAACACGTAAAAGGATCTGCTCCAATGAAAGCAACAGTGATAACGAAACAGCGTAGTGGTTTAATTATCGAAATGGAAAGGTTATTAGTGCTTTGGTTGGAAGATCAAAATCAACGGCGTATTCCAGTGAGCTTAATGGTTATTCAAGAGAAGGCTAAAAGGTTGTTTGAAGCGTTGAAAAAAGAAAGGGGGGGAGAAAGTGAAAGTGAAGAGTTTTCGGCTAGTAGGGGTTGGTTTATGCGATTTAAGGCTCGGGCCAATTACCATAATCTTAAAGTGCAAGGTGAAGCTGCTATTGGGGATGAGAAAGCAGCAAGTGAATTTCCTAAAGCGTTGGCTGAGATAATTAGGAAGCTATGTCCTCAATTTGTTAATGATTTTCATGGGTTTGAGGACACAGTTGACCATGTTATCAAGAACATTGTTGCCCTGAGTAAGGAAACCGATTTGGAGATGGAGGTTGATGATGTTACGGAGCTGCTAGAATCTCATGGAGAGGAGTTATCTGCTGGGGACTTGATACAACTGGAGAAGCAGATCATAGAGGAAGAGGAAGAAGCCCCCACCCCAGACCCTAAGGCTTTCACAAGGCAGGGCTTGTCAAAAGGTTTTGCCGAGATACAACAAGCATTGGCAACTTTCGAGGCTCAAGATCCCAACATGGACAGGTTCACCAGGGTTTCCAGAGGTGTCATGGACTTACTGCAGTGTTATAAGGAGATTTTGGATGAGAAGAGGATCCTCTCTGTCCAGTCGAACCTGGAGCGGTATTTTAAGAAAGTAGAGAGAACTGCACCCTCTACATCAGCTGCCTCTACTACTCCAGATTTGCCTGCAACAGAGCCTCTACCATCAACCTCAGCTGCCTCTATTGCTACAGAGCCTCTGCCATCAACCTCAGCTGCCTCTTCTTCTCCAGCTTCTCCACCACCTCTTGTAGGCTCTTCACCTCCAGACTCGCCTGCCCCAGCTTCTCCAGCATCTTCTGTCTCACTTCCAGAGAATCCTGATTCACCTGCCCCAGTTTCTCCAGCATCTTCTGCACCTTCCTCTCCACAATAAACCAGTCTCTCCGTCCCTTGCAACATCCCTTCCAGTGTGCAAGCCAACCATAGGAATAAGGTAAGGAATTGTTCTCTTCTTTTTTTTTATTGATATTTACTTTAATTCATGTGGTAAGGAATTGTTTTCTTTTTTTATTGATATTTACTTTAATTCATGTGGTAAGGAATCGTTTTCTTTTTTTTATTGATATTTACTTTAATTCATGTGGTAAGGAATTGTTTTCTTTTTTTTTATTGATATTTACTTTAATTCATGTGGTAAGGAATTGTTTTCTTTTTTTATTGATATTTACTTTAATTCATGTGGTAAGGAATTGTTTTCTTTTTTTTTATTGATATTTACTTTAATTCATGTGGTAAGGAATTGTTTTCTTTTTTTATTGATATTTACTTTAATTCATGTGGTAAGGAATTGTTTTCTTTTTTTATTGATATTTACTTTAATTCATGTGGTAAGGAATTGTTTTCTCTTTTTCTAATATTGTTTTTATGTTATTTGATACATTTTATTATAGTACAGTATACAGTAATACTTTACAGTACAGTACAGTACGTATATTTATGGTGTTCCGACTTACACGGAAATTCGGGTTACACCGCGTCTTAAGAACGGATCAGCGTCGTAACCCGAGGACCCCCTTTGTATGACTGCATCTGATTTGCGTTTCATGTTCGATTTAATTTTACTACGTACTGTATACAGTACTGAATTATCGTATGATAATAATACAGTAATAATAATAATAATAATGATAATAATAATAATAACAATAATAATTTTATTAACAACAACAACAATAATAATAATAATAACAATAGTAATACACATAATAGCTTTACGTATGCTATTTTATTCTTTTGTAGGATGTGTCTGTCTCTCTCTCTCTCTCTCTCTCTCTCTCTCTCTCTCTCTCTCTCTCTCTCTCTCTCTCTCTCTCTCTCTCTCGTACACTTATTCGAAATGTGATTTTTGCAACAAAGAATATTATTGGATGCAGTACTACGTACGTATACATACAAAAGAATCATGGAAAAGATGCACATCCATTACATTTGTAGTATAGTAGCCATCAGCAGCCTTTCACCATTCTAATATGGTATGACTGCATCTGATTTGCGTTTCATGTTCGATTTAATTTTACTACGTACTGTATACAGTACTGTATTATCGTATGATCACATTATCTTTTCGTGTTTTATTTCTTTCTGTGCTGAATTATATATCATATGTAATGCAATGAACAATCAGTAAGAGCAGATATTACTAATTACAGTATTAATGGAATTACAGGTAACAAAATATCGTATTTGGGGGTCTTCAGATTTCGCGGTATTTTCGAAATTTCCGGAAAATCTGTGATATGTATATATATATGGGTTATGGAAAAAACCCGCGAAGTGGTGAATCCGCGATGGTCGAACCGCGAAGTAGCAAGGGTTCACTGTAGTCAAGAAAAACAAAACCAAAACTAGGTAGTAACGATAAGTAAGGCAGGTAGGAGGAAAAGAGGATAGAGCAAGACGTTGTGATTAAGACTCAGTACCTTCAGGAGGAACCACATTCCCAGCTGCTACTGTAGCAAATTTTAGAGCTTCCAAAGGTTTTATGTGGTGGCGTTTAAAAACTTTAGTGGACTTCCAGCCTGTATATTTCGTGAGTTCACCAAATTTCATGTGATGGAAGAAATTAATTGAAGTAGCAACAGCTCGAATATCATGAACATGGGGGAATGATTCAGGATTAGCCTGCTTAATAAAATGAAGGATTTTTTGCCTGATTCCTTTAAGGGTAATGGTTCCTCCATTTTCTCTAACAAATAAGGGCCCTGTGGTTGTAATGGAAGTTCTATTTAAGTAGGCTTTCTAGGTGGTAACTGGACACAAGAATGGATCCCGAGGAAGTGGAACAATCTTCCAGGGAGACCATCTGTTCTGAGGGTCCTCATTTTTAGCCAGGAAAACTTTGTTAGGGGAGAGAAGAACTTCTCCCGAAGAGAGGAATTCAATGTGACCTGGATCTCTGGACAAGGCAGATAGTTCTGAAATTCTGGAGCCAGAAGCGAGGCTCAATAGGAACAATGTCTTCCTTAACAGTGCCATGTAATTGCAGGATTCATTAAGAGTGTCAGAGGCCAGCTTCAGGACATCATTCAAGAACCAGGAAACTGCACTAGGGCGAGTTGATTGTTTTAATCTGGCACAAGCTCTCGGGATGGACGCGAAGTATGAATCAGTAAGGTCAATATCAAAACCAATATGGAAGATCTTTTTCAAAGCTGATTTGATCGTAGTGATGGTGTTGGCTGCTAGGCCTGATTCAAGGAGAGTTCTAAAGAAGGTCACAGTTAGATTCATCGTCATCTTTTCAACCTTTGAGTCATTTAAAAATTTTGCAAGTTTTTTAACAGCTGAGTCATATTGACGGAGGGTGGATTCCCTTTTGTCCGATTCTAAGAATAGGGTATTTAGAGGGTCAATATTTGCACCCCTTTGAGCTGCAAACTTCATGAAGTCCATAAAGTTAGGGCACTCTGAATTCTTGAGGAAGCTAACACATTGCGAGTTTGTACTACTTGTGTTAGCATAGGGTTGGGAATCTGCCGAGGGCAGAGGCCCAGTTCCAGCAACAGAGGAAACAAACTGCTCTTGGGCCAGGTGGGGGCTACCAGAGTCACACGGCCTCTGAAAGACCTGAGTTTGTCCAATACTTTCAACAGGAGACTTATCGCAGGGAACAGATAAATCCTCTTCCAAACGTTCCAATCTAACGACATTGCGTCTGTGGCATAAGCCCGATGGTCCAGGTTGGGGGCCACGTAACATTGTAGTTTGTGGTTGGATTCCGTCGCAAACAAGTCCACCTGGAGACCCGGGACCTGAGATAAGATCCATTTGAATGACTGTTTGTCTAGGGACCATTCCGACTCCAGCGGAGTTGTCCTCGAAAGTGCGTCTGCAACTACATTCCACATTCCCGCAAGGTGGACTGCTGACAGATGCCACTTGTTTGATGTTGCCATGGAGAATATTGCTAACTTGACGTGGTTTATGTGGGCTGACTTGGAGCCGCCTCTGTTTATGCAGTGGACTATGACTGCGCTGTCTAGAACCAGCCGGATGTGAAGGTTCCTGGCTGGTTTCAGTCGTTTTAGGGTAAGGAATACTGCCATAGCCTCTAGGACATTGATGTGAAATTGTCGGAATATCGTCGACAATAGTCCCTGAACTTTCTTGTGCTGGGAGTATCCTCCCCACCATGTTAAGGAGGCGTCTATGTGAATGACGAGTCCTGGGACTGGATATTGTAAGGGGACTGACTTCGATAGGCTTTTGACTTTCGTCCATGGCTGAAGACTTTCTCTCAGGATTGGGGGAAGTCGAGCTCTTTTGTCTCGACGTTTCTTGTTTGCCCTGGAGCTCCATACTCTGTTTATGTCCTTTAGTTTGGCCTTTAGAACAATGTCTGTTATGGAGGCGAACTGTAAGGAGCCTAGAATTCTTTCCTGATTCCTCCTGGACGACAAACTGTCCCTGAGAAACCGTTTCGTGTTCTTTGCTATTTCCGTCCTCTTGGCTTTTGGGAGGCATAGCGTATGGGAGCGTAGGTCCCATTGTAATCCCAGCCATTGAAACTTGGTCTCCGGGACCAGGCGGGGTTTGTCTAGGTTAACCTGAAACCCTAACTGTCGAAGGAAGGTGAGAACCTTGTCCGTTGCCGTGAGGCAGTTCCTGACGTTGTCTACCCAGACGAGCCAGTCGTCCAGATAAGCCACTATTTGAATCCCTTGGATTCGAAGTTCTTGAATTACCGTCTCTGCTAGTTTGGTGAAGATCCTGGGCGCTATGTTGAGCCCGAATGGCATCACTTTGAACGCTTAGGCTTGTTTGCCTAGTTTGAAGCCTAGGAAAGGACGAAAGTGCTTTGCTATTGGAACGTGATAGTAGGCATCGGTAAGATCTATAGAGGTGTTGACGGCCCCACGGGGAAGTAAGGTCCGCACCTGAGAGACGGTTTGCATGTGGAATTTGTCGCAACGAATGACTGAGTTCAGACAGGACAGGTCTAGGAATACTCTTCGCTTGTCTGAGCCTTTCTTTGGCACGCTGAACAAGTGACCTTGAAATTTTAAGCGATGGACTCTTTGGATTGCGTTCTTCTGCAATAGGTCTTCTGCAGACGATCTTAGTTCCTCCGTTGGAAGTTGATAGAAACTAGTCGGTGGAGGGGGCCCCTTTTATCCAGCTCCACCCCAGACCTTTGGAAATTATGCTGGAAGCCCAATTGTTGAACTTCCAACGGTCTCGAAAGATGTAAAGTCTCCCTCCTACCTGAAGATTCTCAATGTGCTGAGGATGACTTGCCTCCTCTGCCTCCGGAATGCCTTACCTCGGTTGAAACCCCTTCCGCCACCTCTGTTACGAAAGGCTCCTCTGGCTCCAGAGCCTCTGCGTTGGTAGCCTTGGAAGGAACCTTGGGACTGGTAGGTGGGGTTAAAGGCAGGGGAGGTAGCATACGATGTCAATGCTACCTGTGCCTGAGGGACCAACACGTACTGTTGTTGAGGTTGTCCCTTCGAAGTAGAAGGATGGGGTTGTGCAATCTGAAGAGGCTGTCTGTTCTGGGAGGAATGGAAGGGCCTCAACCTCTTCCTGCCTCAGGCCGAGGCGCCAGCTGGTTCAAACTTTCGCTTGGGGACTAGGCCCCATCTAACTTTGAGGTTCTGGTTAACCCTAGCTGCCTCGCTGAGTACGGAGTTAACCAAGTCCTCTGGGAAGAGGTACGGGCCCCAGACCGGGGCTTTGATGAGCCTATTAGGCTTATGCCTGATGGTAGCCTCGGCTAACATGTGTCTCCGGCAACGGAATCTAGCGTCGAGAAACTCGAAAGCATCAACTATTAAGGTCTGTAGGAGGGATTTGGTGAGAACTTTGAAGAGGGATTCCTCCTCGTAAGTGATGGCGGTCATCTCGGCCAAAGTGGCTGAATTAATCGACCTACTCAGCCTGCACCGGGCCTCGAACTCAAGGCGGATTAGTAATTCCGGGAGCTTGGGGAGGCGTTCGCTGAACTTAGTGGAAGCACAGTCAGCACTCAGTTTGCCTGCCGTGAAGGTGGCTGAGGCATTATTCCAACACTCGTGGTCACCTGGAAAGAGGAGGGAAGTCAAGTCTGTCTCCCGGAGCTGGGGCAGAGGCTTTTCTTCCTTGGCGGACTGATAAGCAATGTCCATGATCTTGGTGACGCATGGGGTAGGGGTTTGTTCATCAACCACAAACATGGTATAAGAGCTCTTGTGGGGAGTGAGCATTGTGTTCACACAATCCCACTCGTTTAATGCCCGGAGGTGGACTGGGCCTGTTCCTTGGGATAAATGACAGTCTCCCTAGGGACTTTAAGCGGATCAGAGCCTCTCGGTCAGACGGACGAAGCTGGGGAAGGGGAATTGGAGTCCCGGCGGATAGAACTCGTAGTCCTCAACAGGCCGGGTGCCAAAACCCTCGATGGTGAGCATGCCATCTGTAAAGGGAGAATGCAGAGCCATCTTCCAGGGGTTGTTTTTGGTGAATGGAGGGAGCTTGGAAGTGTCGGGGATGGGGTATTGCTGCTGTTATGGCAGCCCCGAACGCATGAGGCCTTGTACTAAGTTCTCATTGTTGGAGATCCTCTCAGTAAGGGATGACATCAAAGACCCGATCTGGAAAAGAAGCTCCTTAGAAAAAGCTTTCGGGTCGAAGGGTTCCTCCTGGGCGGGAACGGGGGCCGGCGGGGATAGCGGACCATGAGAGGTCGAAAGTGCGGCAGCGGAGTCTTTGGGGACTCTAGAGGATGAAGCCTTGACCGACTTCGGGGGTTTTGAAGACTTACGGGTCTTGAGCAAAGGCTTACGGTGAGCCTTAACCTTCGGGGTAACTGGGCGGGGGTTGAAATCAGCCCCGGAGGTCCCCGGGAAGCCCTGAAAAGAAGAATGAGCAGAGTTAGTAGAAGAAAAAGTCGGGCTAAGGAGAGGAATCTTAGCCCGGGACCCACCTGCCTCACCTACCTCACTACCTACGTCTGGTTCATCAAGAGCCATTGGTTCTATATCTAAGTTGAGGGTAGCGACGTCTTCTGTGATAGTCCCGCTCGTCTCCTCCTGGCCCGGGACTAAGAGCAGGGACTCTATCTTCTCAATAATGGGGTCCGCCACATCCTTGGGGACCGCAGCCGATGTCTTGGCATTGGGGTAGATGAGGGAACACCATTCCTCCGAGAGAATGTAAGGCTGTTTCACCTTTACATTGTGGGCGAACCCGCCGATCCAGACCTTGAGGGTCGCCATGGCTGAGGTCTTAGCCGGCTGGGAGCTCTGAAAGAGAATAGATTATTACTGAAGGTAAGTGGTTTCCACAAGAGAAATAAAATAAGAAAGTTTATGAATCTCTTTGCAAAATAAGGCCACCAAAAATGACAGAGGTTAAGACAATGTAAGTCTAAGATTAACCGTAATTCCACTTGCCGAGTCTGAGGTGAGCGTGGAAGCCAGCTTATAGCGAACGACACAATTGTCTGGGTGCCAGACGGTCAATCCATCCACCAGGATAGCACAGTGAGCGTGTGACCGACAAACATCGTGGCCACAGGGTTGGTGAAGGGCCGCCGAACAGGCTGTCATCGCACAGCTTACTGTCTGTAAAATAAAGATACATAAGTATCCCGTAGGTAAGCAAGAGTAGCCCGGGGGCTCCGGGAGCTTAAACTACACTGTTATAGCAGTGGGTAAAACATTCTTAAGCCGTAAGGGCGATAAAGCTAGAGGAGCCTGGGGGCTCTGGGAGCTTAAACTACACTGTTATAGCAGTGGGTTGCACATTCTTAAGCCGTAAGGGCGATAAAGCTAGAGGAGCCTGGGGGCTCCGGGAGCTTAAACTACACTGTTATAGCAGTGGGTTACACATTCTTAAGCCGTAAGGGCGATAAAGCTAGAGGAGCCTGGGGGCTCCGGGAGCTTAAACTACACTGTTATAGCAGTGAGTAAAACATTCTTAAGCCGTAAGGGCGATAAAGCTAGAGGAGCCCGGGGGCTCCGGGAGCTTAAACTACACTGTTATAGCAGTGGGTAACACATTCTTAAGCCGTAAGGGCGATAAAGCTAGAGGAGCCTGGGAGCTCTGGGAGCTAATGTACACCGCTATAGCAGTGGGTAAACAAATCTTAAGCCGTAAGGGCGATAAAGTACTTAATATGTAACAGCTTAATAGATAACAGAATAAGTCAATCCATAACAATGATCATATGAGGGGGAACAGTCTAGTAATAGAAAATATATATATATAAGATTAATCGTCAAATGGTTGGCTCCGGAGAGACAACTGAGAGAGCCCGGGGCTCGTATTAACCTACCGGGGTAGGCGGGACTAAGGGGAAGGGTTGCCGGTAGTCATAGACTCACCGACGGGCTCAGAACCTTAACCAAAACTCGACAAAATAACTAGGTCCGGAAGCTATGAACGGGGATCTCGTAGATAAAATTATTAACATCGAGTGGGATCAGTGAAGTGCGGAACGCCACACGGGGAGGGTGAAGGGAGGGATCCCATAATAGGTCCGTGGGGTGCGGAACCGGGAGGTAGCATCCAGGAATAATATTTGTATACAGTATATAAGACATGGAACCCAAACCATAGCAGAAATCCCTCCCGCCGACCGATGGCCAATCGGGGCGGCGGGGAGGAAACGGCTATGGTGGATACTATAACATATAGCCTCTTAAACGCTTGTGAAGGAGCAAGACGATATCCCCGGGGAGGGGGGGGAGAGTGAGAGGGTACGAGAGGACACGACCCGCGAAACAAAACAGCTGACTCCAAGGCTCGAAGAGCGAGAGGCATCCCTGGAGTGGGGATGTAGGCGGGGGGAGGCTATCACGTGGACAGAGAGACCAGGCGTACCAACCTGGTCGAATAACCACGACATATGAATGATCAAAATGGAAAGACATAATATAATATAATATAACATAATATAATATAATATAATATAATTGATATGGGATAAAATATAATGAGTAGGAAAGCATGCGAATAAAATAGAAAGAGAAGGACGCAAGCGAGAGGCAGGGAGAGCCGAACCTTCCAGCGCGGGAAGGACCGAGCTGGGTGGGGGGGGGCAACATAACACAATGTCGGTGAGGTGCCGACATAAAAATATAAAAACAAACTGCCTCGCGAGAGTCCCACTCTAACTTAAGCAACTACTAGTCGTAAATATGATGTAATGTATCGTTTATGAAAACGTAATAACGTGGAAACATAAAAAACTAGCAGCGCCCGAAGGCGAGCAGGCATGCCAACCTAACACGAACTGTGATACCGTAGTACCATGGTACCGTAGCACCATAACAACTGTATCGTAATTAACAGGATAATGAAATACCATACCAAAATAAAATAACACGGGGTGTGAACCATGAATTACCCAGAAAGGTTCAAAACGAAAAACAATCAGTATGGAGGACTAATTGTAAAGCGTTAAGAACGAGAGAGAGAGGAGGTAGCCAGCCGCCATGGCAGTCCCGAAGAGGAGCCGCGAACAGTGAAAATTAAAAACTGTGATAAAATAACTAAGGGCAAGGCTACCTCCAAAAACTCAAAACTCATAGATCTGGTACTTAACTTTGACGGAGTGACAGTAGATTCCGACATCATGATATAAATCCTGGGTAAATCCGGGAAAAAGCACACACCTAAAAAAGTGAACCGCTTAAAGCAAGTGCTATTAAAGGAGTGACGTCACTTGCGTGGGTTGGACTGTTGGTAGTAGACGGTGCTAGGTCTTGAACGGCACCTCGCTGTACAGGGATATTGAGAGGAGATATCTAAATGGTGCGAGGCCTCTGATTGTGATTAATTATCACGCCCCAGTTAATTATACCGACACCTTATTAGGTGAGCGAGCTGGGTTCAACCTAGCATTCCTAGACTATTTTTTCTCTGGTAAATTCATAGCAAGTTTTTACCTTAGAAATGATGTTAAAGGAGCGTTTCACTGGGCGGCACAGGTCTGAGCCCAGAAAAGAGGTATAAGAATATTTATTGAGAAACTATTAAATCCTAAAGAACAAAATCAAATTTTTCTTTACTTATATAACCTAAATTGTTACAATTCAGACTTGAACCTTTCATTTATAAATGAAATCCATTCTTTTTATTTTAATTTGCACTAAAATATCAATATATTTTCTCCTTGATCTCTGGAATTCATGGGGCTTCTTAGAATAGTTTTTATGGTTTTGGTGTTAAAAAGCAATATTCTGCCTTTGATGTATTCATGGGAATTATCAAGAGAATCCCCCAAAAATTGTAAAAAAACCTAATAAAATCCATTATCTGGAAATAGAATAATAATATAACTCTATTCTCTTTATCAAATTCAAGAATATGTTTTCTAAGCACATCACATGAGGAATAAAAAAGAAATAACCAGCTTCTATTAGGGGTATTACTGGGTCATTAAAATTTAGCGAGGGTTAACTACCCATCCCGCTAGTCAGCCGAGGTAGGGAGTTAACTAGCTACCCTCTTCACTCACACACCTGTGACTAAGGTCACTTTGCTTTTGGCTCGGATGGAGAACAGTCGTTGCCACTCTTCCTCCTCGCATTTATTGGACTGCCATTAATTCTGTTCATACTTTTTCTTTTCAGTGTTTGTGTGTATATTGACTTCTTCCTGCAGCCATGGTTACATTCCCTGGTCCTGAGGGCCCCACCTGCGGTACTTTTTATGTCCGCCAAGGATACTGATCCTTACAGCCTGTGCCCGGTCTGTAGTGGTCACCGGTTGATGAGTTAAACAAGTGTAATGAGTGTTGGGAGTGGTCGACCTCCCAGTGGGAAAGGTTTCGGTAACTGCGTAAGGAGGCGGCTAGGTGGAACTATTCTCTGAAGTTTAATTCGAAGCAGAATAAACCCAAGGCTTCTTCCGCTTACCAACCTTCCTCCAAAGCTCCTGTTCGTTCGGCCTCTTCCAGGAGACCATCGAGCTGTAGCACAGACTGGTTAACTCCTGGACAATTTAGGTCCTCGAGAGACGGTACTGCTTCACCTAGCGAAGCGGCTTCAGGACACCTCTCCCCCCATTGTAGACGCCATCATGCTCGCCCTCTTCTTCACCTTAGAGGTGCTCCTTCACCATTGGTGAAGAGACACCTCTTTGCCTCGTCAGCTTCATCCACGCAGCCCTCCTCTTTGGAGGACCCTTCTCGTCTGACATCTGGTTCCCGACCTTTGCCTGCCTCCAGACCTTCGCCTGCCACCGGACCTTCTCCTGTTGACGCTGCTGTTAGTCCTCGAACTTCGGTTCAGGACTCCCCACCTTAGGGTTGCTCACTATCCCTTTCGGAGGATGTTCGTCCTTCTGAAGGACACATATCGCCGACGTGCCGACCTCCTGCTCATTCTCCTGGTTTCCTGGTACCCAACATCCTACCGCTTGTCGTTTACCTATTTGTCAATAGCCTGCGCATCAATTCCCTGCTTGTCTCAATGAACCTGTTCATCGTTTGTCTGCCGATCATCGCCTGCCAACGCGTCGGGCATCTACTTTTCACCACTGTTCCCTGAAGCAACGCGTCGCGTTGGAACGTCGTTCGCCTGGCCGCATTCTTGCTATCTACTGCCTAACCTCTCGTAAATCGCCTACGGAGGTTTCTGCCATAAACGCTGTCAGCGTTCATCTAAGAGTTGGCATTCGCTGTGTCAGCAGTCTCCTAACCATCGGCATTCGCTGTGTCAGCAGTCTCCTAAGCATCGGCATTCGCTGTGTCAGGAGTCTCCTAAGCATCGGCATTCGCTGTGTCAGCAGTCTCCTAAGCATTGGCATTCGCTGTGTCAGCAGTCTCCTAAGCATCGGCATTCGCTGCATCAGCACTTGCCCACAGGTCATCAAGCTGTGCAATGTCAACGCCATCCATGTGTCAATCGTCGCCTTTGCATCAGTGTTCACCGACACCTACTGAGGTTCCTGCTGTAAGCGCTAGTCAGCAGTCTCCTAAGCATTGGCATTCGCTGTGTCAGCACTTCCCCACAGATCATCAAGCTGTGCAGTATCAATGCCATCCAGTGTGTTAAATGTTGCTGCTGTGTCGGTGTTCGCCGACACGATTCCTGAAACTACCGGCACCTAAGGTAGACCCGCGTAAATCCTTCCCTTCAGTGAACCTCTCGGACAGCGTCAGCAGATAGCCCTGGTTTGGAGCCATCATCAGGGCAGTTGTGCAAGCTTTTGGACCTGCCCTTTCAGTCTGCACCTCGGAAGCCTCTGAGAACTTCCAGCATTTGTCGGTTTCAGCAGGCACACTGCAAAGGACCTCAGCTCTCTCCCTCCCTGAAGAGGAAAAGCGGAGTTCCTGAGATCGAATCTTCATCTAGGGAAAAGCTGACTCCTGTTAGGTCATAGAGGACAACGTCAAACTTTTCTGATCTTTGCCATCACATCCAAGGAAGTCACGCAAGGAACCCATTCCAGTCTCCCCCCTACCACCTTCGGAAGAATATTTGCCTAATGAGTCGTATTTTGTCTTCGGAAGATTCCAGGATACTAGACCGTCCAGGCCTTCCATGTTTGAAGCTTATCTTCATCCTCGCAAGGAGTCAAAGGACTCCAAAACGATGCCCAAGTCCTCTTTGAGGGGCGCCAGACCTGCAGAAGGAGTCAGGACAGTCGGCCACTCAAGAGACGACCGCGACCCACCCTGAGACTAGTTCCCTTCGGGTGGATGATCGAGACTTCCCTGCCAGTCCTACTTAAGAAGGAGAATAGGAGGAGTCGGAACACTCCTGGCAGGTTCTGACTTTGATGAGGGCTCTAAATAGGATATCCGACCCAGAGATAGCTCCGCAGGAGGGCAAAGACACAGTCTTAGTCCCTGTCTTTGGCACTCAGAAGCCCACTAAGTCCAGTGCAGCTTTACCCTGGTCTCAGAGGCTGAAGAGTGCCCGTAGTAAGATCACCGTCCAGCTCTTAAGAGTTCTCCTTCTCCCTTCGTTCAGGCTCATCCACCAAGCTCGTCCCACCTTCTCACATTCAGCAAAGGAGGTACAGTATTATGAGGTCTTAGACGAGCTTCAACCAGCTCTTCCACTTCACCATTCTGGAAGAACTGACAAAGGGGGTCTCCCTATAGAAAGTCTCCAGCCATCGAGTCTTGTTCTCTGCGATGGAGATCCTCAACCAAGAAAAGATCGCGAAGTATGCCATACAGGCTACTTCATGGCTGGCTCTATGTTTAGGAGCATTGGGAATGCTGGTGCGGATTGAGGACTTCTCTAAGGAAAGTACCAGGAAAACGATGGAAACCTTTCTCTTCTCAGGTACCCGAACGATAGAGTTCCTGGCCCACCAAGTATCGAACTTGTGGGCCAACACCATCCTCAAGCACAGGAACTCGGCATCAGACGTTCCATCACCAATTCCCTAATGCCGAGATTGCAAAGGCTCAGGAACTCCTTTCTCGTTGGTCCCTTGTTTGATCCTAGGGATGTTGAGCAAGCTGCAGAGAGGTGGAGGAAGTCCCTCCAGGACTCTCTCCTCCATAGGGACCTAACATCCCGGCCTACAGAACACCAGCTCCTCCGTAGCCCAACTAGCCCAAAGCGCTTCGATGAGCAAATTGGCAACGAAGAAAGAGGTGTCTAAGAAGCACTTTCCATCCAAGGACGAAAAGGCTCAAAGTCCTCTATGGGAGGGAAACTTCCCAGAGGGAGCAGTCGTGGCCGCAAACGTTAGGATAGGCAATCCCCCTGCTTGTCTACCAGTAGGGGGATGCATGCAAATTTGATTTGTTATCGCATCCCGTTCATGTCATCTCTCCCTCCCATGATTAAGGATTCAGTGACGATAGACTCCGTTGCGATGGGATCAGCAATGGGGCTAGCCGTTGTGGCAGAAGTCCAGACCATGTTGGAAAAGGGTGCTCTCCAGGAGGTCCTTGATGACTCCCCAGGCTTCTTCAGTCGACTCTTTCTTGAGAAAAAGGCATTTAGAGGCTGGAGACCAGTCATCAACCTCTTGGCTCTGAACAAGTTTGTTAAACAGACTTCGTTCAGTATGGAGACGGCAGACACTGTCAGACAAGCAGTAAGACCACAGAACTTCATGTGCACATTGGATCTAAAATACGCATACTTCTAGATCCCAATCCATCAGTCTTCAAGGAAGTATCTAAGATTCAGCCTAGACAACATGAAATGCCAGTTCAGGGTACTGTGCTTCTGTCTTTCCGTAGCACCCCAAGTCTTCACCAGAGTGTTCACCCTAGTGTCATCCTCGGCTCACAGGATCGCCATCAGTCTCCTCCATTATCATGACGGCTGGCTGATCCTAGCAGACTCTGTGGCAACATTTCTTCAACACAGAGACAAACTTCTGAGGCTTTGCCAAGATCTAGGGAACATGGTAAACCTCGAAGTCCACCCTGCTTCCCATTCAAAGACTGGTATACTTTGGAATGATTTTAGACACCAGTCTCTACAAAGCCTTCCCATCAGACGACAGGATAATGAGGTTGAGAAAGGTCGCAAGACCCTTTTCTCAGATGAGAAGAGCTTGCAGCGTTTAAAGTGCCAATGTCTTTTCGAACACCTATCATCCTTAGCCCGTCTAGTTCCCAACGGCTGCCTCAGGATTGGATCCCTCCTGTGGCAACTGAAGTCCAATTGGAATCAAGCTTTCGATTCCTCGGTCATTCTGATCCCCTTTGGACCAGTGGAATGAACGGACCTCGAGTGGTGGGTGGCAGACGAGAACCTGTGAAGGAGTGTAGATCTTCTCGTCCTCCCCCAGGACTTGCTGTTTTCAGACGCATCAGAAGACGGGTGGAGGCCCCGTGTGCTGCACCAGACGACCTCAGCTCTTTGGTCAGACTCTGAAAAGTTCCTCAACATAAATCTCTTTGTAAATGAAGGCTGTCTTTCTGGCACTTCAAGAGTTCCATCAGTTCCTGGCGTGCCAATCGGTGGTGGTGATCGACAACACTACAGTAGTGGCTTACATCAACAAACGAGGTACTTTTTCACAGCCCCTATCCCATCTAGCAGTAGAGATACCGAGATGGGTCGAAGTCCACTCTGTACCACTATCAGCCCGCTTCATTCCAGGCTAGAGGAATGTGTTTGCCGACAATCTGAGCAGAGTATCTCAGATAGTGAGTACCAAGTGGTCATGGATCATTTAGACCCCAACAAAGTCCGGACTTTGTGGGATTCTCTGACTACGGATCTATTCGCAACGGCCCTGAACTTCAGGTTCCTGTTGTACTGCTCCAAAATTCCGGACCCCAAGGCTCTCTGGTGAGATTCATTCCAACAACGGTAGGACAACATCAATGTTTACGCATTTCCCACATTAAGTTTGATGAGAAAGGTACTCAACAAGGCCAGAACATCGGTCAACCTCTCAATTACCCTCCTAGCTCCACTACGGCATCATGCGGAATGGTTCCCGGACCTTCTGCAACTCCTGACGGAGCCTCAAAGATAACTCCCTCACCAACATGATCTATTCAGACAACCACACGTCAACAACTACCAAAAAGCCGTAGGTTCGCTACGACTACATTCCTGGAGACTATCCAGCATCTCCTCACTCGGAGAGGATTTATGCAACAAGTTGCGGAGTATGTCAGAATACCTGCTGAGGTTATCAACGGCAGTGTACCATGCGTAGTGGAAGGTCTTCTGTGGTTGGTGTCGTGGAAGGAGTATCTCTTCACTCAATGCCACTATTTCAACAACACTATTCCTATAGGTAGTAGGTTGGCCAGGGCATCAGCCACCCGTTGAGATAATACTGTTATGGGGTCCTTTGACTGGCCAGAAAAACTCCATCGAATCCTTCTTTCTGGTTACGGTTCACTTTCCCTTTGCCGACACACACCGAATTGTCTGGTCTATTCTTTCCACATTCTCCTCTGTCCTCATACACCTGACAACACTGAGATTACCAAACAATTCTTCTTCACCCAAAGGGTTAACTACTGCATTGTAATTGTTCAGTGGCCAATTCCTCTTCGTAATGGTAGAAGAGATTCGTTAGCTGTGATAAGTAGCTCTTCTAGGAGGACACTCCAAAATCAAACCATTGTTCTCTAGTCCTGGGCAGTGCCATAGCCTCTGCACCATGGTCTTCCACTGTCTTGGGTTAGTGTTCTCTTACTTGAGGGTACATTTGGGCACACACTTTTATCTAATTTTTCTTCCTCTTATTTTGTTAAAGGTTTTATAGTCTAAAATATTTAGTGTTGTTACTGTTCCTGAAATATTTTATTTTTCCTTTTTTTCATTTCCGCACTGGAGTATTTTCCCTGTTGGGGCCCCTTGGCTTATAGCATCCTGCTTTTCCAACTAGGGTTGTAGCTTAGCAAGTAATAATAATAATGATAATAATAATGATAAAGATAATGATAATGATAATAATAATAATAGCAGCATAGTTCTTTATGTATTTGCTTGAGGAAATGCGCCTTTCAGTTTCGGCGGTAAAAGTCTATCGCTCTGCCTTGAGCTTCACCGTCAATCAGAATGGAATGGACATCTCCTCATCGCTAAAACTTTCCTTACTCATACGGAATGATGAACTTACCTATCCTCAGTCAGAAGTGAGACCTCCCTCTTGGAACGTGGTTAGAGTTCCCGAGTCTCTATGAGGCCTCCCTAAGAACCATTACGCCAGGCAACAGATCGTCGCCTGACTCTGAAGATGGTGTTCCTGCTCGCCTTGGCTTTGGCCAAACGAGTCCGTGAACTGAATGGTCTCTCGTATGACATTGCCCCTTCAAGGGGATGGGGGAGAGGTAACGTTCAGCTTCGTCCCTGAGTTTGTTGCCAAGACTCAGAATCCAGGGGTGTCAAATTCTAGATTAGACTCCTTCTGGATAACGAGTCTCAGCTCTGTAACAGATGAACCATATCATCTGTTACAATGCCCAGTAAGAAGTTTGAGGCTCTACCTTTAGAGAACAGCCCGCCCCTGAGTTCCCTCACTTTTCATCAGCACTGGCAGGATCAAGAGGATTATCACCAAAAGAACGATTTCTGCATAGATTCACAGGGTCATAGATCATGCTCTGAATCCAGATCCTCCTCCATCACGTTGTATGGTTTAATATCTCAAGCTCCTTATTGGAGAAGTAGCAGAGGGTTGAGGGCACTGTTACCCAGTTTTAGTCTGCGCAAAGGAAAAGGAATTACTGGCTCTTTTTCTTTTCATCCTCCCCTGTCTTGGAGAAAGCAGCATCCTGGGTTCTCTGTACAAGCTGACCTCAACCACTGCAGGTAAACGATGCTCTCTTGTGTACCTAGTATTGTGGCAATAATGTTGTCCCCATACCCTAGCGAGATGGTATCGGTTAAGTCTTTGGTAACACTGTTATTTCCCACAAAAGGTATAGCAAGGTGTTAGGGTCTCCTTATTTTTGGTACTGACCTACTCAGAAATAAAAAGGAGACCCGGGTAAAGCCAAAAAGCCAGATTGGCAGCGACATCCACCCTCCTAATGGGCGAGTCACCCCTAATAAATGGCTTAGGTTTGTATTCCAGTTACGGAACAAATGACAAATTTGAAGATGATTTATATTTTTCGTAATGATACTAACCTTTAGCTATTTATACAAACTTACCCGCTGACCCTGCCCCCATGAAGTCCTACCTCCAAGCAAAATGAGCTCAGTCACAGGTGTGTAAGTGAGAGGGTTAGCTAGCTACCCGCTGTACCCTCCACTACCTAGCTGGATGGATAGTTAACCCTCGCTAAATTTTAATGGCTTGTCCTTTCAACTTCGCTGAAAGTAATACCCCTAATAAATAGCTTAAGTTTTGTATCATTAGGAAAAATACAAATTACCTCCGAATTTGTCATATTTTTCTCATAAACTAAAGGATGTCTACTGACCTTAAGCTTGAGGATTATATATTGTACAAGTATTAAGAAAGAATTAAAGAAAATATCTTTGTATTGAATTATGTCAATATCATCTAGTGAAAATTGGGGATGCTGCAGTTCCAGTGTCTGTACACAAGCTGCAACTGGTCAAGTCATCAGGGGAAAAGGGGCAGGAATTGTTTCACATATGACAAAGTGAAGGTGTTGCCTAATTCAATAGGGACAAGTCGATCTTCCCACCTGACACGATCACTATGGATCAGAAGGACGTTCATATCAGTCGGCTTCTGACTGAACTTAGGAAGTAGGAGGATTATTAGGACTAGTGGTAATAGGTTCCGAGCTATTAGGTTAGGGAACCATCATCGAAATGGGGTACAGGTTGTTGCCTGTCAGAGCGCTGTTTCAGGGCTACAACTTAAAAGTCTGAAGGGAGAGATGCATTCAAAGGCTATCGTATCCAAGATAGGGATGGTGAGATCCATTCCCAAACAGGCATTACATCCTCATCCTCCACAAAAACAACAATACGAGAAGTGTCCTGACAGAAAGACAAGACACCCTTTTTCTATCAGGGCAAGCCTGAAAAGAGTGAGGATGCAATTTATGTAGGTGTGAGGGAAAGGAAGGCGATCCCTGAACAGCAAATGGCGGACTTGCATCGCGTTCCCTACCTTGTGAGATGGCAGACACACCACCCATCTTCAACTATCGCACTACTGGCACATGGTCTTAGTAGGGACATCATGACGCTGATCCTTTCAATCCCTGTTTTCCTTGTCCTTAGCCTTTGATGTAACGATATCTCCTATGAGTCAATATTGTAAAGGGACCTCTTTGCGTGAGGTGGAAGCATAGGCCTCCTTGCTGATGACAAGCATAACGACAAAGAGTAAGAAATTAGGGCTAGGGTGAGCACTCAGGAGAGTCCTTCAGCAACAGTAGTGGTGATGCAAGAGCTGAATAACCAGAAAACACTATTCAGTCCCTAATCAGAAATGAAAAGCTGAACGTAGGAAGCCAAGGCACGAGGAGGTGTTAAAGCCCATGGCCTAACAGAAGGCTTCTCAGCTGGCGAGCAGCAGTCTTAGTTTAATGACTGGGGATAAAGATGCTGCAAGAGAATTAACCTCTCTGCTATGGAAGGTAGAAGAATCTCATTGTCAAGAAAAACTTGGTAGAACACTTGGTCACCTTCCCCCCTCATCTCATCCTGTGAAAGATTTAGGAACAAAGGCGCAGGAAGGAGAATCTCAAGTTTCGGAAAAAGAGACATAAGAAATTTGGAAGTAATTTATATTTTTCTTAACGATACATACCTTGAGCTCTTTATAGGGAATATGCTTCGGCAAAGCTGATAACTAGCCATAAGACTTCCAGCAAGGTATAACCACCCACCGCTAGTTTTCGTGGTGGGTGGCTGACTGGCCACCCTGCTCACACACTCGCCTGGGGTATATCGTCACTTTTGATTGCAGGCAGGACTTGC
The DNA here is from genome assembly GCF_036898095.1 of Palaemon carinicauda. Taxonomy (NCBI): domain Eukaryota; kingdom Metazoa; phylum Arthropoda; class Malacostraca; order Decapoda; family Palaemonidae; genus Palaemon; species Palaemon carinicauda. The sequence continues at coordinate 13,382,097 of NC_090727.1, read as the reverse complement.
AGGGGCTAGATGATGGCATGACAAATCTGTATAAAGAGCTTAAGGTTTGTATCGTTAGGAAAGATACAAATTACTTCCAAATTTGTTGTTTCCCGACACTCGATACAAACCTTTTAGCTCTTTATAGGGAAGACTCGCCCTTAAGTGGTTGGAATTTCTTAACCAACTGGCTGGCTTTTGACCCGGGGTGTACTAACATGTGCACAAGCTTATCAGAAAAATTCTAAATTTTCGAGTATGTGCGAGAGTTAATGGCTTGGGCAGTTAGTTTGTGTATGAGAACTAAGCATTGCGGATTGTCCATGTAAGAGTTATTGGACTAGAAAATTCTACTGACTTAACTTTAGACATAGCTCAACTACCACCTCGCTGGGAGGACAGGGACATAAAAGGGATTTTGACGAAGGAAAAATCTATTTCTGGGGAGAGACCTGTGGCGCCGGGTGAAAAGAGTCCTTCTTATATATCTTTTCTGATAAAACCTTCCAATTATACCAGAGAAAGAAAAAAGCATGGAATGCTGAGGTTACTACCCTCGCGCGAGCACCTTTTGGGTGTCGTGTATAAAGCAAAGGCGCGTGAAAACCACTATTCACAGGTTGTCTTCCATTTAGTTAATTCCTTCGTCAAAGGGATGGGCCGATACAAAGGTCCTAGCCAACCACCACCGCCACGACGCGAGCGCCATCTGAACAACATCCTTCTTTTTGGAATACAAAGTGTTGAATTGTTTTGTTGTGCTCTCGGTCTTTTTTATCTATCGTGGATTTATTTTGTCATGTCCGAAGCTCCATCTTCACACATTCCAATGTTAAGTACCATAGTTTGTTTTGACAGTATTTTATTGTACCGGGCTTTTGTTTTATATCCAGTATAGTCTGTTTTATTATTCCCGTCTGGCCTTTCATGGCGGCCATTGTTTGTTCACTTGTTTGGGAATTCATCTTTGTCTGCCCGTTTAGTACTCTGTCACTTAGGTTCTTGGTTAAGTCCCTGGCCTTATGCCTTTAGAACCGTTATTATTTTTATTTTTATTTTTTTTGTGTATTTATGCTCATGGTACTTTTTGCTAGTACGTCCAGCCTACGAACGAGATAGCGATTTAGCTTTGTTTTTGTTTAGTACCCGCCCCTCCGAGGTGTTCGTCACTTGACTGTGCTATTTATTTTAAGTTTTAGCAGATGCTATTCTTCGATCGTAGTGTTATATGGATGTACATTTTTATTTTATACGTTTATAATAGTGTTGTGTGATTTTTAGTCCTGTTTTTGTGTCCAAGAGAGCGAGAGATTGGGGTCCCCGTTTTCTGTTCGCAGTCACGAGTTACCCCTTTCTCTCGTTTTCTTTCTTAGCTCTGGTGGTTGAGCGGATTTCCCGTTTTCCGTTTTGTGCGTTCAACGGGTTCTCCCTCCCTCACCTCTCCCCCTCGGGGTGGATGATAACTTAAGAGTTATTTATTTTTCGTGACTTTTCAATTGTTAGCGTTATTTTGGTCCGTGTTTCATCCTCTCCCCGTTACGGCTCGGGAGTAGTTTATGAACGTTTTCCACTCCGCCTTGAGTTCTACTCCGGCTTGAGGGATTCTCAATGACTTTCGTTCTATTGTTATATTTATATATTGTTTACTGCATGGGACGGGCTTCATATTGTTTAGATACGACCCTCCGGTGGCCCTTACTGCGGTCTCAGGCCACGGCCATATCCACAATAGCCATTGTTATTACAATTGTGTTTTTATTCACAATAATTATTCAGGACCTTTCTTCTCCCTCCGGCCTCACCGGAGTTTGTAAATACGCTTTGCTATGATCTAAGCCTTAGCCTTTAGCTGCGGCTTGGCTTTTATATCTTCACAATTGAATTATTAGCCACAATTGAATTATTCAGGGTATCTCATTATCCTCCGGCGTCACCGGAGGTCGCCCATACACTTCACACTTATATTTGCCTTGCCTTTGGCTAAGACGGCATTATTCAGGACATCTCATTACGCTCCGGCTTCACCGGAGGTCGCCCATACACTTAACACTTATATTTGCCTTGCCTTTAGCTAAGGCTGGTGTTTATACTTATTTTAAGGGCATGTCACTGCTTCCCCGACCCTCGCAGGTCGGCAGATTGCTTTAAGTTATTTATCCTTATGTCATTAACAGACATTAGGTAAATTACAAATATACAAACATTTGGATATTATAGTGCCAACAATGGTTTTGGGCGAATAGCGATTTAAACGTTTGCGATTTAGTCTGTTAGTTTGCACTCGCCCCAGGAAGGCTTGATTTAGACTATATCCTTATTTATTGGTTACGTTGTCGTTATTCTTCGTTCTTGGTTATTACAATGACTAAAAATGAAAAAGATAAAGGAAAAAATAAAAATAAAATAAAAGCAATCAGTTTTTTACTTTCCTTATATTATTGTGTGATGTTAGCTTTTATTATGTAACCTTGAGAGTGAGAGCATAGGGTGCTCGTTTATTAGCTCGAGTAAGGGAGGTGATTTTCCCGTTCTCCGTTTTTATACGTTCACGAGTTATTCAGGCCTCCTCTTATTATCAGAGTTGATGATAGTACGTTTAATGTTATACACGTTTTATTGATGTGGTTACTGTTAATATAGCTAACACTATTAGTAGGAACGTTGGTGTATGAGTCATTAATTGGGTTCGATTTATACCGACACCCTTAGCTCCGCCTTGAGTTATGCTTAGCTCCGCCTTGAGTTATACGCCGCTATAATGGATACTCATTGGGTGAGAAGTAATCAGATATTTGGAGTGCAACGGTGAAATCCGGAACTCAGACTCCGGCTGAGGCCTTTTGCACACGAACCTTTGTCATGTTTGATCTCAATTACACCTTTCCGGCCCCTTTTTTCATCGAATCTCCGGCTTCGCTGGAGATAACTCAAACATTCATTGAGGTTAATGTTATCGTACCGGTGACGGTCACGATCTCACGGGGACTGGCCCTTGCTACCAGATCTCCCATACAAACAGAGATCAAGCAGACGTCCAGAACCGGAGTTAACAATGTGATACCGATGAGGATTTCACAGTTTCATTATTACGGTCCCTTTTTCATCGAATCTCCGGCTTCACTGGAGATAACACAGACATTCAGTTTTAGAGAATGTTATCGTACCGATGAGGATCACGTTTTCACGATGCCGGACCTTTGTCACTGGTTCTCCGGTACAAACAGAGATCAATCAGACGATCAGAATCAGGGTATGAACCCTTTTTCATGAATAATCACAATATCGTCATTACGATCCTTTTCATCGAATCTCCGGCTTAACCGGATATCGTACAGGCGATCAGCATTGAGGTTAATATTAGATTTCCTCTGGTTCACGTTGTCACTATGACGGACCTTTGTTTGTACCGGGGATGGTTACCGGAGCTCCGGTACAGTCGGAGATCACTCAGACCACGGGTGGCCAATCTTTTGTTTTACCTGTAAAGGGAAGGATTTAACAAAACAAAAAAAAAAAAAAAATTATTTATGAACGTAACTATGCCTATATTTATGCATGTATTTAATTCTAACTATGTATAAATATGGATAAATATCCATACAACATCGTGTTCAAATAGAATTAAATTAATTATGCCTATATTTATGCATATTCAATCCTAACTATGTCTAAATATGGCTAAATATCCATACAACATAGTGTTCAAATAGAAATACATTAATTATGCCTATATTTATGCATAGTCAATTCTAACTATGTCTAGATATGGATAAATATCCATACAACATAGTGTTCATATAGAAATAAATTTCCACCCAGTGGCGAATGCGCCAACAGTGTCACATTTCATGAATACAAGTGTCGCACTATACCCCAGAAGATAATACATTAAATGACTTGTCTTTAAAATTGCTTTTTAACCCTGGATAGGTACGGTCCTCGGACACCCCTTTAAGGGTATACTCGGACGCGAACGACCCCGACGCCAAAAAAAATTCTTGAAAAATCAGTTTTTGCAGTAACCTCCTTTTTTCTTTTGCCAAAAAAAACTTCAATGAATGCTTAAAACAACTGTAAAGATAAATACTACTCATCTGCAGAAAAACTATTTATTATAAATATTTTAAAAAATTAAGTAGAAAAAAAAAAGACCTGACATAAAAATTCATAAAAAAAAAGTTTATACATATATACACAAATCCTTTTAGGAATTGATTCTTGAATGTTTAAGACACATCTTGATGTATTTTGGATGAAGTCAGACCCATGGAGGTGAAGATCTGAAATGAGAAAAAAAGGGTAACTTTTTTTGGCCAAAAAAAATTGTCCAAATTTCATGAATTTTTTTGGGTACCCAAATGAAATAGGAAGTGGCTAATTTTTTTAGGGAATAAACATATGTTATCCTAAAATAGAAATATGTAAAAAAATCTTCATTATTTTGTAAATTACATTTATATCAGGGGCCATATCTAAAGGTAATTTTTTGAGTACTTGGAAATTTCGTAAAAAAATACATATATTTAATATATAATATGATATTTATGCAGGTAAAAATATACCAAAATATCACAAATTCTATAGGGAACAAGAATATATATAGATAGGGCAGCTTACGCTTCGGATATGTCCACAAAATGGCCGCCAACCACACTGACTCAGACTCCCTAATCTGCCACTTGAAATGTAGGAAGGGTATGTCAATTTCAAGGTGTTATTTACTAATCTAATTATTATTGGATATGCATAAAAATTGTATGGTGGATTGCTGGATAATTGTCGATTATTTTACGACTATAAAATTAAAATTCTGACCCAAAAAATTTTTTTTGAAGGGAAATAAAATCGAAAAAAAAAATGTAAAACAATATTTTTGCTAAAAAAATTTGATGATATTCAATCAAAAAAAAAGGAAACAAAATTTTCCGACAAATAAACATCTAGAGGAATCATTACTCTGTGATAGTTCCTTAGTACGTAGTAATTTTGAAAGAATTGGGAAAAAACGAAAAAATGGCAATCACCGGAAAATCGAACACATACCTATATATACGCCATATCTGGCTAAAAAAAAGATAGGCATGGGTAGCCAGATCATCTAGAAACACTTTCCAACACTATAAAAATATAAGTTTTGCGACACTACTTGCCAATTCCTTACGGTAACATGACTAAGCAAAAAAATGCAAAACAAATAAAAAGGGGCACTCGTGGAAAAATGGCCATTCTAATATACGGCATTTCAGAAAAAAAAAATTTCCGCCACGTGCTAGGCAAACCATCAAGGCATATTTTCCGACAAATAAACATATAAATGAAATATTACTCTGTGATAGTTCCTTAGTACGTAGTAATTTTGAAAGAAATGGGAAAAAACGAAAAAATGGCAATCACAGGAAAATCGAACACATACTTATATATACGCCATATCTGGCTAAAAAAAAAATAGGCATGGGTAGCCAGATCATCTAGAAACACTTTCCAACACTATAAAAATATAAGTTTTGCGACACTACTTGCCAATTCCTTACGGTAACATGACTAAGCAAAAAAAATGCAAAACCAATAAAAAGGGGCACTCGCGGAAAAATGCCCAACATTCTAATATACGGCATCTCAGATAAAAAAAAAAGACATGCACGTGTTAGCCCAACCATCAAGGCACACTTTCTAACACATAAACATGAAAAAAAAATCAATAATATACGGCAATTCCTTACTACGTAGTAAATTTTTACAAATATTGAAAAAAAAACAGAAATTGGCAACCGCAGTTAAATACCCAATATACCAATAACTACGTCGTATCTGACAAAAACAAAATCACGCATGGGTAGCCAGATCATCTAGACACACTTTCCAACATTAAAAAAGCAAAAGTTTTACGACACTATTTCGCAATATCTTACGGAAAAATGACTTGGCAAAAAAATGAAAAAAAATGAAAAAGGGACACTCGCGGTAAAATGCCCGACATTCTAATATACGACATCTCAGATAAAAAAAAAAGACATGCACGTGTTAGCCCAACCATCAAGGCACACTTTCTAACACATAAACATGAAAAAAAAATGAATAATATACGGCAATTCCTTACTACGTAGTAATTTTTACAAATATTGAAAAAAAAAACAGAAATTGGTAACCGCAGTTAAATACCCAATATACCAATAACTACGTCGTATCTGACAAAAACAAAGTCATGCATGGGTAGCCAGATCATCTAGACACACTTTCCAACACTAAACAAGCAAAAGTTTTACGACACTATTTGGCAATATCTTACGGAAAAATGACTTGGCAAAAAAATGAAAAAAAATGAAAAAGGGGCACTCGCGGTAAAATGGTCCTCGTGGTGATGAACGACATTTTAACTAAAAAAAAAAACATGCACATGGTAGCCAAACAATCCACCAAGACTTTCCACAACTGATAACCTATACAAGTTGCACCATTCTACGACAATTTCATAATACGTAATAACTTTGATAATTATGCAAACTACCTCAGAAGGGTAAACTCGGACGCGAACGACCCCGACGCGTCTCAGAAATCGGGGAAGGAGTACAGCTACAGCAATGCACATCTGGACACTACTAGAGCGTGTAGGGGAGACACCTCCTGCAGGTCGATCACCCACAAATTCAGTCACAGGGGTGAGTCACGTGAGAAAAACCTGTTTTTTTTTTACGCTCGGGGTCGCAAACGACCCACCGTACCTATCCAGGGTTAAGAGTTATACAGCTGATCCCAGCCTGTGAATAGGATCGCTAACCAAAGTTCAAGGAACATCCAGACTTATGTCCCCTTTGTGTTACAGAAGGTTCGCCTGCATGGTTCCCATCAGGATGATGATGATTCTCTCTGGCCTGCAAGAGAGGCTCTCCGCCCTTGGGTATCGAGGTTGGGAAGGAATGCTCCATCTAGAGGTCCCTATCTCCTCGGAGTGTCCTCTCTAAGGTTGGACAACGACCCCATGGACGGGCAGGTAGGTGGGGATGAGTTTTGAGCCTTCAGCTTTGCAATTACCTACGTCACCGACCTAGGACCATTAAAGGATCCTGATGTTCATGTTACCCTGCATAAACTGTGACGGCTAAAAGCAACACATTCTAGGGAAAACCAAGGGGCTATGACGCAGCTCTAAGGTATGGTGGTGAGTCAGTGCCGTTCAGGAACTCGGATATAGGTGGTACCATAAATCTGGAGGGCATAGACGTCCTCCCTCTGGGGGACCTAGATTTTACTCCCAGGTACTAGAATTCCCATTCAACGGATTCGTTTGATTGAAAGAGATTGCCTTGGTTAGCTTAGACAAGGTACCGAAGGTAACGGTATTATTTCCTAAAGGGCAGGCCCGATCTGTCTGGACCAGGATGTTGTCAGCCTGGGGGGTACGATAATTCCAGGCTCTGCCCTTCCAGTTCGACCTACACGTTTGTTGGTCTGATCGGGTCAGTTGTGGGAAGTACGTTCTGTCTGAGACCTCTATCAGACAGGAATCGATAGTCGGTTTCCCACTCGTCATCACAGCCTTCCTCTGGTGCGACGCTTTTGTATCTGACTCCCCATCATCAGGTGGTCTACCTCACTGATTCCCCAGGTACACAGCCCAACTCCGTTGGGATGTTTTGCCTGCATACAGCCCTAGATCCGAACCCTCAGGCTCCTTTCATGGACACCAGAGAGGAAGCTACAGGAGTAGAAGACAGTCCCGCCATCAAGGCGGACCTAGGAAAAAGGGGGCTCGGAGAAGGGAAGGACCTAGATTCACTCCCTCACAACGCGGTGGTCCCGGTAGAGGGAAGACTTTACCACTTTCGTGACCATTGGACTCTGTCTGTGGGATCATAACATAGTCTAACGGTTTGAGATGAAAATGGCCTCAAGGTCCTCCTCCTCCGCCAGTGACCTTCTCCCAGAAATCCACTCCCGTCCTGAAAGAGTACACCACAGGGTTACTCAAGAAAAAGCAATCAAACGACTATCTCTCAGGTACGGACCTTACTTCCCCGTGGGACCGTCACCACCTCTGTCGATCTTACCGGCCGCTATTAGCTTGCGCCTATAGCTCGAAACTTCTCTTCTTATCTGGGTTTCCACCTAAGCAGGAAAGCCTTTGTGTTCAAGACATGCCCTTCGGCCTCAACATTGATCCCAGGATATTCACGAAACTGGGAGAGGCAGTGTTAGAACAACTCAGGAACCAAGAGATACAGATCATTGCTTATCTGGCCGGTTGGCTCATTTGGGCCCGGCCGGCCATAGAAGGCAACAGAGCTACGAAGGAATTACTTCGATTGCTCGACAACCTGTGATTTCGGGTCAATCTCCATAAGTCTCGCCTGCGACCATCAGGCCACTTAGAATGGTTAGCCATTCAGTGGGACCTTTCGAAGCACACCTTGTCTCTCCCTTCCAAAAGTAAGAGGAATAGGTTCCAAGATCAAGAATTTCTCAAGCACAAACAGGTGTCCAAAGAGCCTAGAAAGTATCCTCGGCCTTTTCCAATTCACTTCAGTAACAGATCTCCTAATAAAAGCCAAACTCAAGACATCAATCGATTTTGGAGAAAGAGAGCTACAGTACCTATAAGAAGACACGGTCTCGAAGATCCCCTCTGTCTGGAAAATGAGACTACGCCCATGGTCCGAACCGAAGAACCTCTATCCAAAGCGGTTCCTCTACAATTCCCACCTCCACAAGTGACATTCCATTCAGCCGTGTCTCTAAGTGGATGGGGGGATTTCTCCGAACATCAGATGTTTCAGGTTCTTGGTCACTAGCCATGAAACAGTCCCATATCAATGTTCTCGAAGCCATGGCAGTGTTCTTGACCCTGAAGAGAGAGACTCCTCCGAGGTCGACCCACATCAGAGTAGTGTCAGACAGCACAGACGAGGTACACTACGGAAACAGGGTAGGATCCAAGTCACCCAACCTGAATCAGATCCTGGTCACTTTCTTCGCCTGGGCAACAGAAAAGAACTGGTTCCTGTCAGCACCTCACCTAGCGGGAGGCCAGGATGTGAGAACGGGCTCACTATCCAGGACGAGTCCCCTGGAGTCAGAATTTCATTCCGGTGGATACTCAGGCTCGTTCCAGGCATCCAGGTAGATCTATTCACATCTCAGATCAATCGCAAACTTCCTTGTTATGTGACCCCAATCCTGGACCCTCGGGCTCATGCCATGGACACATTACCCCGGGATTGGAACCATTAGAGGAAGATTTCCCTATCTCTCCCAGTGAATCTTCTAAAAACTTTTACACCGACTGCGCTCCTTCCGGGGCGCAGTGGCTTTAGTACCACCTCACTGCCCAAGAACAGTTGGTTTCCTCTCCTCCTCGAGTGGAAACTCCGTCCCATCCGGGTATTCCAAACTCACTGTGTCAGATTACTCAAGGATGGCCAAAACCCTAATTTTGTGGACTACAGGAAGTTGGCAGCTCGTAGAGACGCGAACATTGAACCGGAAAACGATTTCTTCATCGAATCAGACAAAAGGGACTCGACAATTCGCCAATATGATTCGGCCGTTAACCCCCAAAATAGGTGGTCCCCTTGGAAAGTTATTCCTCTTCTCCAAGATACTTCTCTATGTCCGGTCACCACTCTCAGGGCCTTTTTAGCCACGACTGCTACCCGATCGTCTGGCCCCTTGTTTATCAGAGAACAAGGAGGTACCATTCCCATACGTGGTATTAGGCTATAGATCCTATACTTCATTTAACAAGCCAATCCGGGATGATTTCCCCCAGAAGATGGACTTTGATGACCTTATAAAGTTCACGGGTTGGGAATCTCCTATGGTCTTCAAACGCCACTATCTAATGAACTTACAGGCTCTTAAATACCCAACAGTTGCAGCTGGGAGCCGACATAAATATATATCTCGTTTATCAGGTTACAGAAGGAAAAATGGTTCACACGGAGAAGGCCATCTCGCAGCGTACCAAAGGTGCTGTACCCCAAGAAAGGGGAAGATGAAGAAAGAAGAGTCCAGTCACTCTATCCTTCATCCCAGACTAATTCTGGGTAATGTCTGCCCTCAACCAATTGCAGTTTGTCCCACAAGGGAGCTTGAGGTGTTTAGACATGTTGTGCAGCCACCACAGGACCAATGGAGAAGGTATCCAGGTTCCTAAGTGTTATGTCTTGCAGGTAGTGGGCCTTGAAGATTGTCTGATGGTACTAAACACCCGCTTGCAGTACCTGCTCCACAAAGTAGTTTTTTTTGTATGGTAGGGATGTGCTACTGCCCCTAGCATTATGAGCTTTGGGTCTATGCCCTTTGCAGGGGAGAGCCAGGATTCAAGGCACGATCTATTATTTTCCTTATGACTCTCCTTTGACCCTGCCCATGCTAACAAACATTTTGTTAACATGAGAGCGTGCTCATGTTATTTGTTTGAGACCTCAGAGCCCTCCCAGGGGATAGTAACCGTTGATCTTGGTCATCCGTCACAAAATGAAGACACTCCATCCTGAGGGGCCCCGGTATCTTGGAACCGTTACAGCCACATTTTGAGTCTTGGCAAGGAACTTGAAGACGGAGCTGAATGTTACCTGTACCCATCCTCAAGAATGTATGTTGTAAGAAAGGCTGTGCAACTTTCTGACCCTCTTTGCTAGGGCAGAGTGTAAAGCAAGACCGTTCGTAAGTGTCAAGTCCCAGTCTGAGGACTGACACTTAAAAGTAAGCAAATTGGACAAGTGTTCTACCAGGTTTTTCCTGACGACAAGGATTCTTTTGCCTTCCATAGAGGTTGATCTTCTTGTGGCATCATTATATCATGTCATTGAGCATACTCCGACTATTGCTCGCCATATGCCGTCTGAGACAACTCGTCGCACATTGTCTAAGAAGCGCTTTGTTGTGCCATCATTTTCACCTTATTGCGTGTTGGCCTCTTACGATGAGCCTTTTGTTTCTGATCAGGGATCCAACAGAGAATTTTCTGGTTATCCACCTTGTGCATTGCCAGTACACTAGGCAAAGCATTCGCCTGAGCTCTCACCCTCATCATATTATCATTATCTTGCTCTCGCCCTTATACTTACCGTCCTCAGCAAGGAACCCGTGTTTCCCCTCACGCCTAGAGGACCACGTATCTGTCACACTGTCGACTCAAAGAAAGCTATCTCTACGTCGAAGGCTAACGACAGGGAAAACATTGATCAACAGGATCATTGTCATGATGCATTTAGTTAGACCATGCGCCAGCAGCATGATGGTGGAAGATGGGGCATGTGTCCGCCATTCCACAAGGTAAAGGAATCAGGGAAGCTCACTGCCTTCCTCGCAGTTCACGGCTTCAAGAATCATGCCTGCAAGTCTCATGCCCTCATGAATCATGCCCTTGTTCTTTTCAGGCTCACCCTGTTCCTAAAGTGCGCCTGTCTTTCTGACAGGACACTTCTCCTGTTGTTTTGTGGAGGATGAAGGCGTGTTGCTTGTTCAGGAATGGATCCTACCACAAAAATCTTGGACCTGAGACAGCCTGTCGAAGTGGCTCTCCCTTCAGACTTTGGAGTCGTAGTCCTGAAACAGAGCCCTGACAGGTAACAACCTATGCCTTTTCCTCCGTTTCCGAAGGTGATTCTTAAACTTCTCTTAGTAGCTCTATTACCATCAGGCCTAATAATCCTCCTAGTTCCCTAGTTCAGTCTGAAGCTGACAGTCATGAAACTTCATGCCTCTACTCCAGCTCTGCATAGTGCTCATGTCAGGTGGGAGGATAAACTTCTCCCTATTGATTTAGATGACCCCTTGGCTTTGTGAGATGTGAAACTATTCCAAGGCCCCCCCCCCCCAGTAAGAGCACTTGAGTAGCATCTCTGGTGTAATAGGCTGTTTAGAGATATGACATATTAATGGGAAGCAATGATTATTGACAGATTTTACTCAGTCTTCCGCAGGTTTAATTTTTGTAAAAGTATTTCACAAAAATATGAGCACAGTTAATAAAAGATTTGGTGTGGATGCTTGTTGCAACTTTTAGTCACAGAATATTAGCTTGAATTACGAACATAATTCTGGATATTCTGAAGTGCTCAATTAGTTACATTGATAATTTTACAAAGTTAATCATAGTTGCTGAGGTATGAGCAACAGAGAGGTACACAGAGGGAGATATTTCAGTTACTTTAAACAATGAGGATCACATTCTAAGATAATAGGCAGGACAAGTCCTTGACTGGCTTTTTTTTTTATAACGGACGGTTCCATCAGCTGACGCCTGCTTAAGGCATGCCTTGCAGGGTGGAGCAAGGCCATGGACTCCTCTGTCTCTGGGTGTTAGACGATGCAAGCAAGATAACTGTCTTATGTCGACCACCCTTCTCTCTGCCACCGATACCTGTGGGAAACAGTTTCAGTCTCCAGTGAGATGCAATTGTCTGCTAATGGTAGAGTTCGAAGATGTTGGTGTCGAGAGAAATCTCAAGAAGTTGATCCTTGGCCCTCAAAGTTGTCTACAGTACTTGAGCATGATTATCAATATGGACCAAGCAAGAATGTTTCCATCCAGAGACAGGCTGCTCCAATTCATACATGTTGCAGCAGACTTCTTCACTACGAACTCACTCGAAGCGATACAGTGACAAAATCTTCTGGCGCACCTCGCTTTTCTGGAACGGTTGGGTTCTCTCTGGAGGATGCACTTGCGTTTCAGTCGATAGACACTGAAGTCAAAATGGTGACAAAGGACAGATTCCTCAACCATTTAGGACACAGTCCCTCCAGAAGTCTGGAAAGATCTCTCATGCTGACTTCAAAAAGAGAATCTTTGGAGTGGGTTCCCATTGCAGGCCCCTTCCCGGAGTTTTTTCTTTTTTCAGACATCTCGGCAAGAGTGTAGACCACGTCTCCAAATCGAGTACTTTTCCAATCTATGGACAAAGGAGGACACAATTTACTAAATTTATATCAACAGCCTAGAATTGAAGGCACTGTATCTATAGTCTTTCATCCTAGCTGGCAACTGGATTCGAAACACGGTTTGAAAGCTCATCGCTGATTGGCTGTTGGTTCAGCCATTCTCCCCTCCCACTAACAGACGATGAAGCAAAATATTGCATTTGTCCGCGGTCGTCATCAAAATATTCCGTTATTCATCACAAGAAATTTTTATTTTTTCCTTCGTAGCTCGCTTATTTCATCATTATTTCAGCGTTATTTTCCTTCCTTGCATTATTTTTTAGACTCATGACATTCAAGATTTTTTCTACAAAATCCAAATATTTCTTATTAACTTTTGCATAACATTTGTAAGTCAAAAACAGCATATAAAACAAATTGTATAAAGTTTTTTTCAGCACACTTCACTTCAACTCTTATTTTTTTGTATATTTTCTCAAGATATGGATCTTTATTTCTAGGTAATACTCATCATCTACCTTTAATGTGTGTGTGACCAAATAACCAGGTAGATATTATGCAAACAAAGCAAGGCATAAAACAAAAATGAACATCATGTACCACAGACAAATGCAAATGGCGTCAGTCAGCGGGAGTGAAGAATGCCTGAACCAACAGCCCATCAGCGATGAGCTTTCAAACTGTGGTTCAGCTCCATTTTCGAGATAGGATGAAAAAGTCTTGGCATTGCTTCATTTTATGGACTCCTCAGAGATCAATTGATAGGAGTAACATTGTTTCATTACTAGCATTTTTCTCACCGTGGGAGAGACAGTGCTGTACCAGAAACCGAGAAGTGTGTGATTGTTCTACGCCAATGGAGGGTGCCACTGTTTCTTCCCTCTTATGTGTTTTCATTACTACTTCAAGGAATAAAATTCAGAAACAGACAAGTCGAATATACCAATTGGTAGGAGTAGAATTGTTTCATTTTTAGTTTTTTCTCCCATTGTGAGAGAGTGCTGTATCTGAAACCGATCGGAGTGCAAGCGCTCTACGGGAATGCGTGTCATTTTGAAGGGTACTGATGTGTTTTTTGCTCCTGTGTTTTCATTACTACTTCAAGGATTAGAATTTAGAAACAGAGAATTCAAAGAGAGCAATCGTTTGTATCATTTATCTCCCTGTGGGTGAGACAGTGATGTACCCGAAACTGAGTGGTATATGAGTATCTACGTCACTGCTTGATAGTTTGAAGGGTGCAGCTTTTTCTTTCCTTTTTCTGTGTTGTTTTACTACTTCAAGAAATAGAATTCAGAAACATAGACAATTCGGAGAGACCAAGCGGTAGGAAGAACTTGTTTCTTTCGTAGAGTTTTTGTCCCCGTGAGAGAGAGAGTGATGTACCAGAAACTGAGTGATAGTCGAGTGTTGTATGCCACTGCTTGTCGGTTTGAAGGTTGCCGGTGTTTCCTCCCTCTCTCTGCTTTTTCATTACTACTTCAAGGTATAGATCTAACAAACCGACAATTAGAAGAGAACAATTGATAATAGTAGCATTGTTTCATTTGTAGCATTTTTTCCTCACGGAAGAAAGTGCTGTACCAGAAACAGAGTTGGGGTGTGGCTGTTTTTCAATATTAAACTTACCCGATGATCATATAGCTGTCAGCTCTGCTGCCCGACAGAAAAAACCTACGGGCGGAATACGCCAGCGATCGCTATACAGGTGGGGGTGTACATCAACAGCGCCATCTGTCTAAGTAGGTACTCAAGTACTCAATGTCAACATAGAACCAATTTTCTCTCTGTCGTGCCAATGGCAAGACCTACTAAATACGCCGTCCCTAACTGGATTTGTTTTCACAACGATTTGGTGAAGTACACTATTCCAGTTTTGAGCTTTCGCTATGCAGGGGTTTTTTCTTCATTTCAAAACTTGAACTCGTTTTGGATAGATTTAATTATGGTGACGAAGAGAGTATGGACTCTCTTTCACTTTTAAATGGCCGACCCTTCCCTTAGACGGAAGTGTGTTTAGGTTTTTGGTATTTTTGCTTAACAAGTTATAGATCTATTTATTTTATATCTCTCCGCCTTTATAGGCCTCTTCGATTAACTTTCCATTTACTATAAACTTATAAAAAATAAATTTCTGGGCTTGAACCTGTGCCGGCCAGTGAATAAGCTCCTATTAGCACTTATTCTTAGGTAATTTACTGCTAAATATACCAGAGAAAAAATGTAAAGGAGTGCTAGGTTAACTAGCTCGCTCACCTATTGGTGTCGGTATAGAATTGGGCGTATAATCCAGAGGTCCCGCACTATTTAGATTCATCCACGACAAAGACCCCAATAGAGGAGAGCCGTTCAACCTCACTCGGCACCACCAACTCTGCATCCGCTCAGAACCCAACTCCTTTTTAGCATGCCTGTGTTGTAACCCGCTTTTTTGTGCTCTCGTGTTTTGCCTTATTTTTCACTGGATTATGGCTTCTTCATCGGTTTCCCAGGAGACACCGTCTAAGTTAAGTACCAAGCTATGTTTTGCTGTGTTTTGAGCATTCTAGATCGTTTAATATTTAAATTATAGGAGTTTATTCTCTTCGATCATCTCGGTCTTCCTCGATTCCGCTTACAGTTGGTACTCCTGTTTTGAGAGCTTTTAGTTTCACTCGCGGTGTTACTAAGTGTATTATTTTTATTATTAGTTTAAATTTTATATGTTTTATTGTGGATATTCATTATTTAGCGTTTAGAACCCTTGTGGTTCATATTTAGGGCCGATATCAGTTACGTATCGTAGATGGCTTGCCGACCTTCGTTACTGGGCGGCAATTTTATTATATAAGCCATCAGGTTGTTGTCCTTTGGGATTTATTTACTATGTTGCATGCCTTGCCCTAATTTTTTATGTGTATATTTATATATTTTTCAACGCTATTACTTTTATAATGAATATTTGTGCTTATTACTCCGTATGATCTGTTTTGGTAGTGTTTGGGGATCGTCAGTTGGTAGCCCTGCTGCTCCGTATCACGTGATCCTCCCCCAAGCTCCCCCTCTCGCTAGGTGGGTGGCTAGGCTTCTCTCCCCCCTCCCCTAGGGGACCGTTGCCTTCCCTCCTTTTAGAGGGGGTAGTTCAGTGTTTATGGACTTTGTCCTCTGGGTGTCCCGGCGGTTTCGTCTCTGTCTAGACGGGTTGGCCACCGGTCAACAGAGTAGGATCCCGGTGCACCCTATTTTATATTTACCTATCACACTTTTATTATGTTATACGAAACCCTCCGGGTTCTGTTGGCGGTTCTTATCTACAGTTCCGCCCCCCTCTTAATTTATAACAGTTCCTATGATTATATATGATTATATATGACAGATCACTATCCCGGAGTTCCTATATGTATTGGTTTATGGATGTACTTTTATTTCCCGGCCCGGGGCTTAACCTCGCTCCGGGAAATCAGACACCATGTGTCTTAATTCTTTGTTGCATCCTTCTTTATGATCCCGGCTCGACCGGAATGGATAGCTATACTCTAGTCTTAAGTTAGACTTATGTTTAGGCCCGGGTCCTCCGGACCCGCCCCTACTTAAGAGTATTACAGTTAAGCTCTAGTCTTAAGTTAGACTTATGTTTAGTCCCGGGTCCTCCGGACCCGCCCCTACTTAAGAGAATTACAGTTTCTCATATACTATTCTTTTTATAGATGGTGCATTGTCAGACGACGGCCTGTGCGGCTGTTCTTCACCAGCCTTGTGGCCATACCGTATGTAGGTCCCACGCCCTCTGCGGAGTTCAGCTGGAGGACATTGTGGTCTGGCACCCTGATAACTGTATGGTCTGTTTTGACCTCATCACCACCCTCGGATCTGATTCGGTGAGTCCCGTTGGCTATGTTGTCTTTCTAATTATTTTACCTTTTTTGGTATACATACACTATTTAGTAAGATTTCTATGGTCTTGAAGGACCGCCGGGAATCTTCCTTTCTGTAATTCCCACTATTATTTCAGGCATCCCCGGAGCAGAAGACTGCGGCTCGGGCCACACTGAAAGTGTGGGTTGGGGGATTTGCCCGAAACGTGAAATCTAAACAGCCTTACGTCCTATCTGAAGACTACTGTGCCATGATCTACCCTAATGCCAAGTCTTCAGCCGCTGTGGCTAGGCATGTTGCGGCACCCATCATTGCCGACATTGATGCCACTATAGCGGGATTCATCGACCAGGAACAAGATCCGTTGGATGCCCCCGGAGATCTGGAAGACAATGTTGCTTCCTTGAACCTGGATGTTGAACCTATGTTGTTGGATGATCCGGATGCAGGTAGGGTGGTAAGTGAGGCAGGTGTTACCGGCGCTGAGATTCCTATCCTCAGCCCCGCTCTTTCTTCTTCATCTGATCTCTCTTCTTTCCATGGTTTTTCTGGGGACCGTGATTCGTCTCATCGATCACACCCGGTTCCCCCCAAAGATAAGTCTATATCTAGAACTTTGCCAAAAGCTCGTAAGCCCCACAAGGCTTCCCATAGTTCCAAGTCAAATACAAACCCGTCATCTAAGGCTTCCGGCTCCTCCTCTAAGTCTCACGACCCGGGAGTACAATCCGCCACTTCTGCTCCTAGCCCGGGCCTTTCCGAATCAGCCATGCTTCGCATTGTGTCGGAGATGCAATCCAAGATTGTGTCGGAAATGCAGGCCAAGATGGACACGATGTTCTCTAACATTGGTCAGAGACTTGGGGCATTAGAGCAGGGTGCTCCGGAGCGAGTTCAAAGCTCTCTCATCCCGGATGCCTCTAAGCTTCCGCCGTTTACCAAGAATAACCCTTGGCGCATGGCTCTTCATTCCCCATTCTCAGACGGGATGTTAACATTGGAAGGTCTTGGTACTCGTCCTCTAGAGGATTTTGAATTCTTTCCTCCTGGTCTCGCATTTCCATTTCATGGTTATGCCAGGCTTACCGAGGAAGCTCTGGTTCGGCTGGATAAGGTCCCCAAAGAGACTGTCATTTTCCCAAAAGAACAAGCCCAATCTGTTTGGGCTAGGTTTCTGAATGATATTGGTTGCACCAATACCATGTTGACGCCTCATAAAAGTTCTTTCACAATGTTCTTAATGGACAAGAACACCGTGACTCCATGCGTCAATAAGGTTGCAGAGCTTGCTTTCCAATATGCTCTGGAGGAGAAGCCCTTGCCTCCCATCCGAGAGGTGGATCCGATCTCCCTCCTTCTTCCTTCAGGTAATGAGTGTTGGGACAATGTCCATACCACCTTTACTTCTGGCAAGCTAACAGCGGACTGTGCTTCAGTTAGGTTTAGTGAACGGCTTCCCCGTCTCCCGGAATCCCTTATTAAACAGGAGTATGATTCCCGCCTACGTGTTGGTCGAACTTTGAACTTGGCCACGTCTACGGAGTCGATAGCCTTAACTTATGATACTGAGAGTATCTTTAAGTCTCTCAATAAGGCTACTTTGCAGTCGTTATATTTCGATTTATATGACTTTGCTATTGCTAAACGTAGGTGCCGCAAACACGTCCTGGCCGAGGCGACTATTAGGCACGAGCCGAATAAACTTATCCGGTCCTCTTGCTGGGGTTCAAATCTTTTCCCTGAGGATCTTGTGGAGGAAGTCTTGGCAGAGGCTACTAGAGTTAATCAGAGCCTTAAAGCCCGTTGGGGTTTGACTCCTAAGCGGAAATATGATCCCGCAAATTACCAAGCCCGGGGTAGGAAGAAGCTCCGCCCGTATACCTCCACCCAGTTCTGGCAACAGCAGAGTAGTTCGTCCGTTTTCCGTCAGCCTCTTCCTCCATCTCCTGCTGCTCCTGCACAGCCTTCCACCTCTCAGGCTCCTTCATCGGACAACTATGTCACCGTTCTGCTCCCTAAGAGCCAGCTTCCCGGTGAATCCACCACCTCTCCAGCCTTTAACCAGTCTTATGAGGCTCAAGGCTCTTCCCAGAGTTATAACAGAGGTAGAGGCTACCACCGTGGTTCAAACCAGAACAGAGGTAGAGGTAGATTCTTTCGCAAGGGAAAGAACTTCCGAGGTGGACGTGGAGGCAACTCCTCAAGCCAATACTGAGGTGCAGCGGGTAGGGGGGAGGCTTTATGCCTTCCGCAACAAATGGAGGTTCAGTCCCTGGGCTTTCAGTATCATCTCCAAGGGACTAGGGTGGAGTTGGATTCAAGGACCTCCTCCTCCGAACAGATTTCATCAACATTCCACTCCGGACCTAGTCGAATTTGTCCAGGACCTGTTACAAAAGAACGCCATACAAGAAACGAAACACCTGAAGTTTCAGGGTCGGCTGTTCAGTGTCCCGAAGAAGGATTCGGACAAGAGAAGAGTGATTCTAGACCTATCCCTTCTCAACTTGTCCATTCAATGCGACAAGTTTCGAATGCTTACCGTCTCGCAGGTGCGGACCTTACTTCCCCGTGGGGCCGTCACCACCTCTATCGATCTTACAGACGCCTATTATCACGTCCCGATAGCGAGACACTTCCGTCCGTATCTAGGCTTCCGCCTAGGAAACAAAAATTACTCCTTCAAGGTGATGCCTTTCGGGCTCAACATCGCCCCAAGGATCTTCACAAAGTTAGCAGAAGTTGCTGTTCAGGAACTCAGAAATCAAGGGATTCAAGTAGTAGCCTATCTGGACGACTGGCTCATTTGGTCAGACACCTCCCAAAATTGCCTAAAAGCCACTCACAGAGTCATCCAATACCTTCAATCTCTAGGCTTCCAGATCAACTTCAAGAAGTCCCGTCTTCTTCCGAAATCAAAGTTCCAATGGCTCGGCCTGCAATGGGATCTTATATCTCACACTCTGTGTCTTCCCAAACCCAAGAGGTTAGAGATTGCAATGAACACCAAACGCTTTCTCAAAGACAAAGTAAGTTCCAGACGACTCCAAGAGAGGATCTTAGGGTCCCTTCAATTTGCTTCAGTGACGGATCTACTTCTGAAAGCAAAATTGAAAGATATCAATCGTGTCTGGCGTTCGAGGGCGAACCGGAAGCTCCGGGACAGGAAAGTCCGCCTTCCTCCCATTCTCCGGGAAAGACTTCTACCTTGGACAAGGGCCATCAATCTGTCAAAGTCAGTTCCCTTTCGATTTCCGCCTCCGAAGTTAGTCATTCACACGGACGCATCCCTATCAGGTTGGGGAGGCTATTCTCAGCTCAGGAAAGTTCAAGGTCTTTGGTCTCCCTTATTCCGCCAATTCCACATCAATGTGCTGGAGGCCATGGCAGTTCTTCTAACCCTGAAACGTCTCGCTCCATACAAGAGACAACACCTTCGTCTGGTTCTCGACAGCGAAGTGGTGGTCCGCTGCCTCAACAGAGGCGGATCAAAATCAGGGCCTCTGAACCATGTTCTAGTAGCCATATTCTCCCTAGCAGCCTCGAACCATTGGCATCTTTCAGCTGTCCACCTGGCGGGAGTCCGGAACGTAGTTGCAGACGCCTTGTCCCGGACCTCCCCTCTAGAATCGGAATGGTCACTCGATCTAAAGTCATTCCGGTGGATTCTCTCTCGGGTTCCGGGTCTCCAAGTGGACCTCTTCGCCACGGAGTCCAACCACAAATTGAGAGTATATGTGGCTCCCAATCTAGACCCTCAGGCCTACGCCACAGACGCCATGTCACAGAATTGGGACATCTGGGAAAGGATTTATCTCTTTCCCCCGGTGAATCTTTTACTGAAAGTCCTAGACAAACTGAGATCCTTCAAGGGACGAGTAGCCTTGGTCGCACCCAACTGGCCCAAGAGCAATTGGTACCCTCTCCTGCGAGAGTTGAGACTACATCCTCACCCGATACCCAATCCGGTTCTGTCTCAGATAGTACAAACACGCGTTGTGTACGCTTTCTCAAACATTCAGAGCGCCCTAACTTTATGGACTTCATGAAGTTTGCGGCCATGCATGGTGCCAATATCGATCCTCAAAACACCCTGTTCCTAGAATCAGATAAACGGGATTCCACCATCCGCCAATATGATTCTGCGGTTAAAAAGTTGGCTAAATTTTTGATAGACTCAGACGTACACTGTATGAACTTGAACCTTACAGTCACTTTCTTTAGAACTTTATTAGAATCAGGTCTGGCAGCCAATACTATCACCACTATTAAATCTGCCTTGAAAAAGATCTTCCTAGTGGGTTTTAACATAGACTTAACCGACTCTTTGTTAGCTTCAATTCCGAAAGCATGTGCCAGACTTGAAACCGGTTACTCGTCCTACCCCGGTTACCTGGTTCCTTAATGATGTACTCAAATTGGCTTCTGATACCATTATCAGTTCTTGTGATTACATAACCCTTCTCAGGAAAACACTTTTCCTGGTGAGTTTGGCTTCCGGGGCAAGAATTTCTGAACTGGCAGCTTTGTCAAGAGACCCGGGTCATATTGAGTTCCTTCCTTCGGGAGAGGTCCTTCTTTCACCTAACAAATTCTTTTTAGCTAAGAACGAAGACCCTCAGAACAGATGGTCCTCCTGGAAAATTGTTCCCCTCACGCAAGATCCGTCTCTGTGCCCTGTTACTACTCTTAGGTCTTATTTATCCCGGACCTCCTCTAACTCCTCGGGGCCTCTATTCGTTAGAGAACAAGGCGGTACCATTACCATTAAAGGGATCAGGCAACAAATCTTGTATTTTATTAAACAAGCTAGCCCTGACTCTTTTCCTCTTGCACATGATATCAGAGCGGTTGCTACTTCGGTGAACTTTTTTCACCACATGAATTTTACGGATCTTTCCAGGTATACAGGGTGGAAGTCACCCTCAGTGTTCAAGAAACACTACCTTAAACATTTGGAAGCCCTTAAATTTCCTACAGTAGCTGCAGGGAGCGTAGTTACCCCCAGGTAACTCACATGTTAATTCCTTGTCATTTTATCTCTCCCCCTTACCTGCCTCATTTATACCCTATTTGTATTCGTTGGTTTCGCACCTGATTACTATTATTATATTTGTAAATTTTTGACTCCTGAGTATCTGTATATATCATCACTCACGGCATTATTATACCTTACCTTTTTTTGTCAATTGTTCTACCAAGTGGATTTATGTTCTTTTTAAGATACCCTTATAGCTGTTTTTGGCACTCATCTCTGATTAAAGCAACTTGTATTTCCCTTATGCTTATGTTTTTTCCTTTATTTTGCAAGTTTGATGACATTTCTCTTGTATATATTCACTGGCCGGCACAGGTTCAAGCCCAGAAAAGGGATTTTGACGTAGGAAAAATCTATTTCTGGCCGAGGGACCTGTGCCGCCCAGTGAACCCTCCCAGCTCCTCTCCCTTGGAGTCCCCAAACTTTGGGTGCTAAGGAGTTGGGTTCTGAGCGGATGCAGAGTTGGTGGTGCCGAGTGAGGTTGAACGGCTCTCCTCTATTGGGGTCTTTGTCGTGGATGAATCTAAATAGTGCGGGACCTCTGGATTATACGCCCAATTCTATACCGACACCAATAGGTGAGCGAGCTAGTTAACCTAGCACTCCTTTACATTTTTTCTCTGGTATATTTAGCAGTAAATTACCTAAGAATAAGTGCTAATAGGAGCTTATTCACTGGGCGGCACAGGTCCCTCGCCCAGAAATAGATTTTTCCTACGTCAAAATCCCTTTTTTATGTTTGTTTATATGCGACCTTTCCTAATAGTAGGCGGTCCTTACTTGGAACCGAAGTTAATTAACATTGAGCCCGTTATATCGTATTTAACCTTTTAAGAATTTAATACTTTTTTAATTTTAATGTTTTATGAAAGAATTTCTTTGATAGTCTCGTACTGTTTTCAAAGATGAACTAACGTTTAGTTTTTTAGTCTCCGCAGTTGTTGACGTTCAGAACGTTCAACATGCGCTCTATCGTTACGATAGAGAGAGAGTGTATCACGGTTTCACTTTGCAGTAAGAGTAAACCGATTCTAGCGTTTCGTTCATTCTTTCTTAGCTTAAATGGTTTAAATTCTAATAAAGGAACTTTTTTTGGGGGGAAACCTTTCAGTTTTTTCCTTTAGCAAATAACATGTTTTAACGATATATAATTGGGCTCTTCTCTCAGGTGCTAAATCAAGAGAGAAGAGAGAGAGAGATAGAGACGGAGGGAGAGAGAGGAGAATAAACGTTTCGTTCAAGCGGGTAACGTTGTTCTCGTTTTTTACTCTTCTCCCTAGTCGCTGTAGGGGAAGAAGGTAAAACGTTTCTAGGGTTTAATTCTTGTTCCCAGGCTTTATGCGGTGAGAGATTGTAAACGTAGTTTATTTGATCTAGTGTTTAGTCTCTTTTCCAGCCACTGAATTCTTTATCTTTATTTATGTTTTTCTGTTGCATTGTAAAACTGTTTTCGCAATTACTACCTTTTAATGAAGGATAGGATTGCGTGTTTCAGGTAGAAATCAGTTAAAGTTTCGATTTCAGTGAAATAAGTGCAAACAGAAAATCAAAAGTGATAAAGTGATATGCGCAAAGTGTTACAGTGTTGCGTCCGAGGGTTCGTCTGTTCGTGCCAGTTGTTCACCTAGTCCGGGACCTCTTACAAGCTCCCAAGCCCAGGGGAGAAGTAATGTCGAACGACTTATGGGTTCCACAGGCCTTGATCGACGAACAGACGTTTTTCCCTCCGTGGTTTCGGGCGTATCTACCCAAGATCGCCCCACCCACACAAAGACGAGAGAGCCCATTTATTCCTCGTCTGCGGAAGAGGTTTCTCGTAAGAAACCATGGACCACATCTTGCAGCTTTTTAAGTGCAAGTCGGTCCCTTCCGCGCAAGTCCAACGGCCTAGGTGTAGCCACTGGGTCAGTTCGGACTCGCTGCAGTCATCCGACGACTGCACACCTCCCAAGAGAGGCAAGGTGGTACCGCAACAGGCAGTAACTCCGTCTGTTGCCGCACCAGCTGTTTTAGACCCTCAGTCACAACGGACAGTAGCTCCGTCTATTGCCGTTTTTGTAGACCCTAAGTGGTCTTTACTGCAGTCTATGCAGACTCAGTTAGCTGCGGTTATGCAGGAGTTTCGTGCGGAGAAGGTTGACACTGCTCCCGTTAGCCTACAACCTGCCACGGTTGTGCGCCCAGCTCACGCTGAGGCTGCCTGCTCCCACACTCCGGCTGCGGAGAGCTCCACCTCCGATGCGCTATCGACCCTGCCAGACGCATGTTGTCGTTAGCCGACGTGCGGCACCCTCCGTTAACATGCGTGAGCTACCGCATCAGCAGTGGGAAGGTGGAGTCAAGCTGCCGTGTTTTGACACGATGCGTTAGTTTCCGCAACCCACGGCAGTCCCCACCACGCACCACCACTCCGCTTTGGTTGTTGCCTGCTCCCACACTCCGACTGCGGAGAAGGTTGACGATGCACCCGTTTGCCTACAACCTGCCACGGTTGTGCGCCCAGCATGGCTGCCTGCTCCCACACTCTTGTTGTGAGAGCTCCTCCACCCATGCGCAGTCGACCCTGCCAGACGCATGCTGACTCCCACAGACACACGGAGCACTCCGTTGCCGTGCGTGAGCTACCACAAGCTGCCGTGTTTTGACACGGTGTGTCAGCCTCCGCAACCCACTGTGGTTACCGCCACTCGCCCGCAGCAGACTAGTCAGTCAGGAGTTGAGGCTTCCCCACACAGCTTTGGTTGTTGCCAGCTCACAGACTGTCAAGCAGTTACATGTCATTGCCTTCTGGTCTGCTACTAATGCACCAGTGCTGTATGTCCTCATGCCCTGTTGTGGTTGACAGTTCAGTTTTTGACAGTTCACATACTATCAAGCAGTTACATAACGTTGCCTTCTGGTCTGCTGCTTATGCACCAGTGAGAACCTCACTGAGATAACCTGGCTTTTCTCGGACATGGTTCCTGTAGATGAGAAAGTGCTGTTCTCCCTCCTACTGATATTCCTTTGAGGACTCTGTCATTTGGAGAGGAGCCTTAAGCTGCTTAGCCTCCTATGGACTTTTATTAAGCATAACAAGGCTTCCAGGGATGGTAAATGGTTCCGCTTCAGTCGCTAACCCCGTCTGTTGCCACACCTGCTCCCATAGACCCTAATGGGCTTTGTTGCAAGACATGCAGTCCAAGCTTGTGTCCTTGATAGAGGATTTTTTGCGGAGAAGAACCTTCTGGCCAACAACCTTCCTACCGGTTGGTTGTGCGCCCTGTTGACGCTGAGGTATCCTACTCGCGTCCGCCAGTTGAGGTGGTTCCTCCACCGTTGCGACCCAGTGTGGGTTGCCAGTCGCACGTTGACGTTAAGCGACTCTCGGAGGTGGTTGTGGACGTTCAGTGTGTCACTAGGAAGACGTTCAACAACCAGCAGAGGTGACTTGTTGTGACACAGTGCGGCAACCTCAGCAACCCGGTAGGGGGTTGACTGTACAACCCAGACAGTCTAGACAGTTTCGGGTTGATGCTGTACTTCCTCGCGTCCCCATGGTTGACAGTTCACAGACTGTGCAGCAGTACCATGATATTGTGTCCGGCTCCGTCACGCATCCACCAGTGCGACCGGATTCAGCAAGTCAGACGTTGCCCACTCCGTTGCCGTTTCCTCATCAGTTTCGGATGAGGAACCCTCTGATGAGGACATTGCTGAACAAGACGATCAACCCCCAGCCCTGCTATTCATCCAGAAGATGCTGAAGAAGGAACGCTGCCCTGTCAGGCTGTGGATGAGTCTGGTTAGGACACTGTCATCCGTGGTTCAATTTGTGTCACTTGGAAGACTACACCTCCGTCCTCTTCTGTATCATCTAGCTTTTCACCGGAAAAGGACAAGACGCTAGAAGCGGTCTCGATCCCGGTTTCCGGAAAGATAAAGTCTGGTCTGACTTGGTGAAAGGACTTTATCAACCTTTGAAAGGGTCTTCCCCTGACTGTTCAGACTCCCAACCACGTTCTCTTCTCGGATGCATCGGACATAGGCTGGGGTGCGACATTAGGCGGTAGGGAATGCTCGGGATTATGGAACTCGAGTCAAAGGACAATGCATTTCAACTGCAAGAAGCTACTGGCAGTACGTCTGACCTGGATAAGCTTCAGGTCTCTCCTTCAAGGCAAAGTGGTGGAGGTGAACACGGACAACACCCTGCTTTGACGTACATCTCCAAGCAAGGAGGGACCTACTCTCTGACATGGTTCGAGTTCGCAAGAGACCTCCTCACCTGTTCAACAGGTCTAGACTTTTCACTAGTAACGAGGTTCATCCAAGGCAACTTGAATGTCATAGCAGTTTGTCTCAGTAGGAAGGGACAAATAATTCCAACAGATTGGACCCTCCACAAGGATGTATGCAAGAGACTTTGGGCCACCTGGGGCCAGCCAACCATAGATCTCTTTGCAACCTCAATGACCAAGAGGCTCCCAATACTTTGCTCACCTATCCCGGACCCAGCAGTAGTTCATATAGATGCCTTTCTACTAGATTGGTCACATCTAGATCTATATGCATTCCCTCCGTTCTAGATTGTCAACAAGGTACTGCAGAAGTTCGCCTCTCACGAAGGGACAAAGTTGACGCTAGTTGCTTCCCTCTGGCCCGCGAGAGAATAACTCACCGAGGTACTTCGATGGCTAGTAGACGTTCCCAGAACACTTCCCCTAAGGTTGGACCTGCTACGTCTGCCACGCGTAAGAAGGTACTCCAAGGCCTCCACGCTCTTCGTCTAACTGCCTTCAGACTATCGAAAGACTCTCGAGAACTAGAGGTTTTTCGAAGGAGGCAACCAGAGCGATGGCTAGAGCAAGGAGAACATCCACCCTTAGAATCTACCATCGAAGTGGGAAATCTTCCGAAACTGGTGCAAGTCAGTATCCGTATCCTCGACCAGTACCTCTGTAACTCAAATAGCTGACTTTCTCTTATATCTGAGGAAAGAACGATCTCTTTCAGCTCCCACTATCAAGGGTTACAGAAGCATGTTGGCATCAGTCTTCCGTCACAGAGGCTTAGATCTTTCCAACAATAAAGATCTACAGGACCTCCTTAAGTCTTTTGAGACCACGAAGGAGCGTCGTTTGGTTACACCTGGTTGGAATTTAGACGTGGTTCTAAGATTCCTTATGTCAGACAGGTTCGAACCGCTTCAATCAGCCTCCCTGAAAGATCTCACCTTTAAGACTCTTTTCCTGATATGCTTTAACACAGCTAAAAGAGTCAGTGAGATTCATGCCTTCAGCAAGAACATCGGATTCTCTTCCGAAACGGCTACATGTTCTACAACTTGGTTTTCTAGCCAAACACGAGCTGCCTTCTCGGCCTTGACCAATATCGTTCGATATGCCTAACTTATCGTATGGTTGGAAATGAACTAGAAAGAGTATTATGTCCTGTAAGAGCTCTTAAGTTCTATTTTTAAAACCTTTACGAGGCCCGTCTGAAGCTTTAGGGTGTTCAGTTAAGAATCCATCTTTGCCTATGTCAGAGAATTCTTTATCCTATTTTATCAGACTGTTAATACGAGAAAGTCATTCCCTTCTGAATGAGGAAGACCAAGCTTGGCTGAAGGTAAGGACACACGAAGTTAGAGCTGTCGCAACTTCCGTGGCCTTTAAACAAAATAGATCTCTGCAAAGTATATTCGACGCAACCTATTGGAAAAGCAAATCAGTGTTCGCGTCTTTTATCTTAAGAATATCCAGTCTCTTTACGAGAACTGCTACACTCTGGGACCATTCGTAGCAACGAGTGCAGTAGTGGTGGGGGCTCCACCACTACAATTCCCTAATTCCAGAACCTTTTTAATCTTTCTCTTGAAATATTTTTGGGTTGTCCGGAAGGCTAAGAAGCCTTTCGCATCCTACTTGATTTGGCGGGTGGTCAAAGTCATTTCTTGAGAAGCGCCTAGATTAGAGGTTTTGATGAGGACCTTTAGTATGGGTTGCAACCCTTCATACTTCAGCTCCTAGGAGTCGCTCAGCATCCTATGAGGATCGCGAGGCTCAGTAAGGAAGACGTACTTGAAAAGGCAGAGTAATTGTTCAAGTCGTCTTCCTTACCAGGTACTTATTTATTTTATGCTTGTTATTTTGAATAACTGCTAAAATGAAATACGGAATACTTAGCTCATAATAATGTCAACATGTAATGCTGGTCTCTACCCACCCCCCTGGGTGTGAATCAGCTATATGATCATCGGGTAAGTTTAATATTGAAAATTGTTATTTTCCTTAGTAAAATAAATTTTTGAATATACTTACCCGATGATCATAAATTAAAGGACCCACCCTTCCTCCCCAATAGAGACCCAGTGAACAGAGGAGAAAATTGGTTCTATGTTGACATTGAGTACTTGAGTACCTACTTGACAGATGGCGCTGTTGATGTACACCCCCACCTGTATAGCGATCGCTGGCGTATTCCGCCCGTAGGTTTTTTCTGTCGGGCAGCAGAGCTGACAGCTATATGATCATCGGGTAAGTATATTCAAAAATTTATTTTACTAAGGAAAATAACATTTTACGCCTCTTCTTGTTGGTTCTAAGAGTGCCGCTGTTTCTTCCCTCTTTCTGTGTTTTCATCATAACTTCCAGGAATAATATTTAGAAACATAGACAAGTCTAAGAGACCAATCGATAGGAATAGCATCATTTCCTTTGTAACGTTTTATCCCCCTTTGAAAGACAGTATCCTATCTGAAACTCAGGGGTGTGCGAGTGCTTTACGCCAATACATGTCAGTTTGAAGGGTGCTTCTGTTTCTTCCCATTTTTGAGTTTTCAATACTACTTTAAAGAATAGAAGCTAGAAACATTGACAATTTGAAGAGACCAATTACCATGAGTAGCATTGTTTCAGTTGTTGTGTTTTTCTCCGCGTGGGAGAGGCAGTACTGTATCAGAAACACTTGTCAGTTTGAAGGCTGCCACTGTTTATTCCTACTTTCTGTGTTTTCATTTTTACTTCCAGGAATAGTATTTAGAAACATTCTCTCCGTGGTAGAGACAGTTATGAACCAAAAACCGAGTGGTATGTGGGTTCTCTACGCCACTACTTGACAGTTTTAAGGGTGCCGCTGTTTCTTCCTTCTTTCTCTCTATGATCATTGCCATTAACCTACAGAAAGTCTTCCCATCCGAAGACAGGATACAGATGCTGAGGAAGGTAGCGAGACTGTTCTTCAGAAGAAATAGCAATGGTTTTCTCACTAGTCACCTGTCATCCCTGTCGTGTCTAATGCCCAACGGCTGCCTTAGGATTCGATTTCTCCAATGGCGGCTCAAGTCCATGTGGAATCAAATGATTCACAGACGAACTTCACCGCCCAGTACCTGCAAGACGTGACCCGTAGGAGCATGGAGATGTTCTTCACTGATCCTGTGGTGGCTGCACAGCAAGTGGTTTAAATACCTCGGGCTCCTTGATGGACAAGTAGCGAATGGTTGAGGGCTAAGATTACCCGGGATTAGGATGAATGTTTAAAAGTGATTGGCTCCTTTTTTCCTTCATCTTTCCCTCTCTTGGGGTATTGGCACCCAGGGTCCTTGGTAAACTGGCCTCGCCTATCTGCAGGTAAAACCATTTTCCTTGTGTAACCTGATATAGAAATAATACTTGTTGCGTCCCAAATACCTCTAGCGATGGGGATATTGGGTAATGTCTATGGTTCTTTCAGAAGATTCCTACGAGTCTGAGAACTCTTACCTAGACAGTCACATCAGATTGCTAGTATCACAAGCACACAACTTGTGTAGGCCACTAGCTGTGCATAGCACGGTGTTTAAGCAGGTGTAAGGCTTTTTCAACAGTTTTGGACGAATCGCTTACGAAAAAAACCCCAAGTCAGTGCCAAGAAGACAGTAGGTATGGACTTCCACCATCTTAAGGGTTAAGTCATCCCTTTAAGTAGCGGATGGTTTGTATTAGCGTTGTAACAATTGATAAATTCGAAAGGAATTTGTATTCTTCCTAACAATACAAACCTGGAGCTATTTATACAGAGTGGCCCGCCAGCACCTGTCCCCCAAGAAAGTCCTGCCTGGAAGGAAAGTGGATGCTCAGCACAGGTGTGTGAGTGAGTAGCCAGCTAACCCCCCTCGCTAACTAGTGGGTGGATGGTTAACCCTCGCTAAAAGTCTTATGGCTCGTCTTCCAGCTTCGGCGAAAGTAATATTGCTTTAAATAGCCCCAGGTTCGTATCGTTAGGAAAAATATAAATTACTTTAAAATTTGTCATACGTATAAACATCAACAAGTCAGAGACCAATCGATAAGAGTGTAGCATAATTTAATTTGTAGTGTTTTTCTTCCCATGGGAGAGAGAGAGTTCTATACCACAAACAGAGTGGTGTGTAAGTGCTCTATGCCACTGCTTGTCAGTTTGAAGGGTGCTGCCCTTTCTTCCTTATTTCTATGTTATCATTAACTACGTCAAGGATTATAATTTAGAAACATCTTCAAGTCCAAGAGACCAATCGATGGCGTGTGACTACTCTCTGCACTGCCTGTCAGGATTCAATAGCACTGTTCTACCTTCCTCCTAATGTGTCTCTGCTACTACTAGCAAGATTAGATTGGAAATGACCAATTGATATGAATATTGTATTAATTCTGCCATTTCTCTTTGTTTTGGAGACACTGCTGTTTTGCAAGCTCTAAGGTTTCTCTAGCGATCTCTTTCGAACCTGAGGTACAAACATCAGGTAAGGCTTCAACCCTAGAGACTGTCCTCTGTTAGCTTAGCACTTATGAATTTTTTGAGAAATGTTATATCTGCACCTGTATCCTAACTCGTTTTTTGAGGGTAAAAAGATGTTAGCCTTCACCTTGTTTTTCATGAGTTTGAGGTCAGTACCTATTTGATCTTTTCCCTGCAAGAAAGTTTTAGCTCTAGATTGATGGAGAAAAGATCTTTCAACACTCAAATCTGAGAGAGCAGCTATGGTTTTATTTATAAATACAATACTAAATTATGAGTATTACATGCATTATTATCGGATACAGTAAGTATAAAATCACATTAAACAAAATCTGCTTTATTTCGAATTTTGCTGTATTTTTTACAACAGTAAATGGACATATACAACAACGTAGT
The DNA here is from genome assembly GCF_036898095.1 of Palaemon carinicauda. Taxonomy (NCBI): domain Eukaryota; kingdom Metazoa; phylum Arthropoda; class Malacostraca; order Decapoda; family Palaemonidae; genus Palaemon; species Palaemon carinicauda. The sequence continues at coordinate 13,351,205 of NC_090727.1, read as the reverse complement.
CTAGTCCAAGAGCGCAAATTTTATATCTCGTGTATGATAAAACCCCCTTGAATTTAGGTTAAAAATTAGTCTTCAAAACGAGCATACTACACCATTACATACGGTATGTTTGTATTAGACAATATATACACTGATCTGATCTGACCTAATCTAAGCTAACTTGACTAAAAATAATTTTTTTTATTGTTATTTTTCATACAAATATTTTCTGTACTTTCAGATAACTAGGTCTTCTGACTTACGAGGTTTATTCACGAAGAGACAGATTGAGAGTCCCATACCAGAATTTAAGGTAAAGTTATGTAAAAGTTTCTTTGTAGATTAATTCTATTGATACAATTAATGAATAAGTTTATTCCAGCTGTAATTTCAATGTCTTTACAACTAACCCCCCCCCCCCAAGACATTTATCAAAAATGGAAAATTTTTTAATGATTGTATGACAAGTACAATGTACTTAAGTGGGTCAACATAAATAGGCATTTTAATCTCTATTGCAAGTCGAGACACTAAGACTGGAGGGCCGTTACACTCGTTACGCGGTTACAGGGTGCCACCCTGGTGGGGGGAACTATGGGGTTCGACTGCTGGTTGTGGTCTCTTTAAACCATGACTGGTTGGGCTTCTTGCGTCCTCTATTTGTTTGTTCTTGGGAGGCCCTCGTGGGTGCCGCCCTTGCTGTTCGTGTACGTCGATGTCACTTTCTATATGCGCAGGCTTTAATCTATCCACAGTCAGTCAGTCTTCTGCTCCGTGGACCATGATTTTATATGCTTTCTTTGGTCAGTCCAGCACGCTATAGGGCCCTTTGTAAGGACGTGAGAGCGGGGGCCGGTGACTGTCCTGCCTGATGAAGTCATAGCGGCAGGTGTCCAGCGGGCAGGCCTGAAATGCATTGTCGTGTCCGGTACGTTTTGTGGCAGGGCGTGAATTTTCTTGCCCTTTTCCGTAGCTGGGCAAGGCTGACGTCTTCTGTCTGGATTGGAGGGGAAGAACTCACCAGGGACCATAAGTGTCTCCCCATAGATTATTTTTGCCGAAAAGGCATCACCATTTGCTTTCGGGGCTGTTCGAAGACTGAGGAGGATCCAGGGAAGTTGCTCTACCCAATCAATGCACGTCTGTGCATCAGGCCATTAAGGCTGCCATCATAGACCAGTGGCTGCAGGGTTGTAGGCCATCGTGCTGTGCAGGTTGGTCCCCATCAGGCGGGCGAAGGATGCCCACAGGTCCGAGATGAAAGCGGGTTCTGTATCGGTTGTCTTGGCGCCCATGACCCCGAAACAGCTAACCCAGCTGAAGAGAATTGCCTGGGCACAAGCGTCCGATGAGGCTTCGGTCATGGGAGTCGTCTCTGGCCACCTCGCTGAATGGACGATGATTTTGAGGAGGTACCTGGCGTCACCCGAGGGTGGTAAGGGCCCCACGATGTCAACGTGGATGTGTCCGAAGCGTCATTTGGGTTGAAGGAAACTGCTGACTCCTGACTTAGTGTGACGGCCGACCTTGCTGGTTTGGCAGGCCATGCATGCACGTGCCCACTCGCGTGCGTCCTTCCTGATCTCTAGCCACATGAATTTGTTGGTCATCAGCTTAGTAGTAGTCCTTGATGAGGGGTGCGGGAGGCCGTGGATGACGTCGAATACTAGCCTTTGTCACTGGATCTTTGAAAAATGTCAGGATCTTAGAAAGATGTCGGGGTGATGTCAGGATCTTTGAAAGGTGTCAGAGTGATGTCAGGATCTCTGAAAGATGTCAGTGATGCCAGAATCTCTGAAAGATGTCAGGATGTTTGAAAGATGTCAGAGTGATGTCAGGATCTTTGAAAGATGTCAGAGTGAGGTCTGGGTCTATGAAAAAATGTCAGGGTGATGTCAGGATCTTTGAAGGATGCCAGTGATGTCAGGATCTTTGAAAGATATCAGAGTGATGTCAGGATCTTTGAAAGATATCAGAGTGATGTCAGGATCCTTGAAAGATGTCAGAGTGATGTCAGGAATCTTTGGAAGATGTTAGTGATGTCAGGATGTTTGAGAGATGTCAGAGTGATGTCAAGATCTTTGAAAGATGGCAGAGCGATGTCAGGAATCTTTGCGATATGTCAAGAGTGATGTTAGAATCCTTGAAAGATGTCAGAGTGATGTCAGGATCTTTAAAAGATATCAGATTGATGCCAGGATCTTTGAAAGATGTTAGTGATGTCAGGATCTTTGAAAGATGTCAAGAGTGATGTCAGGGTCTATGAAAAAATGTCAGGGTCTATGAAAAAATGTTAGGGTCTATGAAAAAATGTTAGGGTGATGTCAGGATCTTTGAAGGATGTCAGAGTGATGTCAGGATCATTGAAGATGTCAGAGTGATGTCAGGATCTTTGAAAGATGTCCGAGTGATGTCAGGATCATTGAAAGATGTCACAGTGATGTCAGGAATCTTTGGAAGACGTTAGTGATGTCAGGATGTTTGAGAGAAGTCAGAGTGATGTCAGGATCTTTGAGAGATGTCAGAGTGATGTCAGGAATCTTTGCGAGATGTCAAGAGTGATGTCAGGATCCTTGAAAGATGTCAGAGTGATGTCAGGAATCTTTGGAAGATGTTAGTGATGTCAGGGTGTTTGAGAGACGTCAGAGTGATGTCAGGATCTTTAGAAGATGTCAGAGTGATATCAGGATCATTGGAAGATGTCAGAGTGATGTCAGGAATCTTTGGAAGATGTTAGTGATGTCAGGATGTTTGAGAGATGTCAGAGTGATGTCAAGATCTTTGAAAGATGGCAGAGTGATGTCAGGAATCTTTGCGAGATGTCAAGAGTGATGTTAGAATCCTTGAAAGATGTCAGAGTGATGTCAGGATCTTTGAAAGATATCAGATTGATGTCAGGATCTTTGAGAGATGTCAGAGTGATGTCAGGATCTTTGAGAGATGTCAGAGTGATGTCAGGAATCTTTGCGAGATGTCAAGAGTGATGTTAGAATCCTTGAAAGATGTCAGAGTGATGTCAGGATCTTTGAAAGATATCAGATTGATGTCAGGATCTTTGAAAGATGTCAGTGATGTCAGGAATCTTTGGAAGATGTCAGAGTGATGTCAGGATCATTGAAAGATGTCAGAGTGATGTCAGGAATCTTTGGAAGATGTTAGTGATGTCAGGATGTTTGAGAGATGTCAGAGTGAGGTCAGGATCTTTGAAAGATGTCAAGAGTGATGTCAGGAATCTTTGCGAGATGTCAAGAGTGATGTCAGGATCCTTGAAAGAAGTCAGAGTGATGTCAGGATCTTTGAAAGATGTCAAGAGTGATGTCAGGGTCTATGAAAAAATGTCAGGGTCTATGAAAAAATGTCAGGATCTTTGAAGGATGCCAGTGATGTCAGGATCTTTGAAAGATGTCAGAGTGATGTCAGGATCATTGAAGATGTCAGAGTGATGTCAGGATCATTGAAGATGTCAGAGTGATGTCAGGATCTTTGAAAGATGTCCGAGTGATGTCAGGATCATTGAAAGATGTCACAGTGATGTCAGGAATCTTTGGAAGACGTTAGTGATGTCAGGATGTTCGAGAGAAGTCAGAGTGATGTCAGGATCTTTGAGAGATGTCAGAGTGATGTCAGGAATCTTTGCGAGATGTCAAGAGTGATGTCAGGATCCTTGAAAGATGTCAGAGTGATGTCAGGAATCTTTGGAAGATGTTAGTGATGTCAGGGTGTTTGAGAGACGTCAGAGTGATGTCAGGATCTTTAGAAGATGTCAGAGTGATATCAGGATCATTGAAAGATGTCAGAGTGATGTCAGGAATCTTTGGAAGATGTCAGAGTGATGTCAGGAATCTTTGGAAGATGTTAGTGATGTCAGGATGTTTGAGAGATGTCAGAGTGATGTCAAGATCTTTGAAAGATGTCACAGTGATGTCAGGAATCTTTGCGAGATGTCAAGAGTGATGTTAGAATCCTTGAAAGATGTCAGAGTGATGTCAGGATCTTTGAAAGATATCAGATTGATGCCAGGATCTTTGAAAGATGTTAGTGATGTCAGGATCTTTGAAAGATGTCAGAGTGATGTCAGGACTTTTGAGAGATGTCAGGGTGATGTCAGGATCTTTAAAAGATGTCAGATTGATGTCAGTATCTTTAAAAGATGTCTGGGTGATGTCAGTATCTTTAATCTCAAATTATTTTTTTTTATTCAAGTTTCCAGCTCTAATATAAGTCTCTGCTATTTTGCTTTACAGAAACAAATTAACAAACAATCGTTAACAAATCTCAATAATAATAAACCCTTATTCAATAATTATTCATTGTGTCAGTATATTTTTTTTATTCCATACAAATTACAGTTTCATTTTTTGTGTTTTGTACAAATTATTCTTTTCCCCTTTTGTGTTTAGTACAAGTATTTTTTTATCTTTTTCGTTTTTCGTACACGATATTCTTCCTTTTTTTTTTTTTTTTGTTTCGTTCGAATTATTTTTTTTATTTCTGCAATTTACATTTAAATATATTTCATTATAGATTTTCATACATTTATCTAATTATCTAAAAGTAAAGTCTCTGTTGTTTGAAAAAGAATTTTTTTAATCTTGCAATTGCCCGAAGTAAACTCATATTTGCTGAGAGGAGGACGTGTTCGTACGACTGACATTTTGACTTCAATTCACAAAAAGTAATTATCATGATATTCAAATTTGGTATAGTAATTAACTTAGCATGAGTAGGTGTTACCTACAATTATTATAAAGTAATCTGAGATGTAGCTTCTATTATATTCGTTACAGACGTTACAAATTAAGACGAAGCCAAAGCCAAAGTCAATGAGAGATGGACGAGAAGTAAAGGCGGGAAATCTCGGTTTATGATTATTAACTTGTAAGAATAACTGGAATCGAAATCATCTAATAAAATACACGAATAAAACAGTGGAGAGAGGGAGAGAGAGAGAGAGAGAGAGAGAGAGAGAGAGAGAGAGAGAGAGAGAGAGAATCCAAATGATCTTAAAAAGTATTCTGCGAACTTACTAGTTAGACAACGTTGGTGGGTCCTGATTGCGTTGGAGAAGGGCACGAAGCGGGGCACTTCATTCCCAAAAAGCTGGAAATGACCGAGAATTCAAAAGTTAAATGCTGGTGCTGTTTATACTAAAATAGAAAGTCGATTAGGCGATATCACGCGTGCGCGCGCACACACAGGCACACACACACACACACACACACACACACACATATATATATATATATATATATATATATATATATATATATATATATATATATATATATATATATATATATATATATGTACAGTATATGTGTGTATGTAATATATGATATAAAATGGAAGTATCTTTACCTTTGTTGTGGCCATCATGTTTTTATCACAGCCATTCTGCAAAACTACCAGAATCTCCTGCCGCTATAAATCGACGAATGTAAATCATCTTTCACTACTTTTGCTGTTTCATTAACTTCTCATTCTTCGAGGATATTGAGTCTTATTTCAAAGCAAAATTTCTTCTCCACCAAGGATGCGAGTGTTTCATCATTCATCATCCTTTGTACTTTTTTCCATCTGATTTTCTTTCCGTCTCGTTACAAAATGCGCAAAACCTCTACCATTATTTATTTTATCTTTCAATATCATTCATGCGCTAAATTTATCTCCCATTTTTTGTTTCGTAGAAAACGCATCAAGTCTAAATTTGTCTTTGTTCATATTAGGTCATTGCGTTTAGTTGTCTGATATTTAATGTCTTTTGGTATCCTATTGACAACATCGGTGACTCCTAATCTTTAGATCTGGAGTTCGAAATTTGCCCATTGGGTTAGTAGTTTTAATTCAAACAATTTTGTTGTCCTTGGGTGTGAGGAGTAGGAGTTTGAGGGGGGAGGGGTCACAGTTCTGTCTGTTGTCTTATCCCTGTTCCAATCTCGGTGGAGAGGGGACGTTGGTACTGATCAAAAGCTGTATATTATATTTATAGAAGAAAGGGTAATCCCCTGCTTCTTGTCTCATGAGCGACCTTTCAACCAAAAATACACGGCCTATTCCTTTGAGATTCTTTCTTCGAATAATTTCATTTTAATCCTATCAAGATCTTAAATGACTGTAAGGATTTCCACATCTAGACCTTTGCTCTTTTAACTTTGTTCAGTACTTTTAAAATGTCTTTTAGAATATTTAATTTGTCACATTTTCATATGCCGTTACTTGATAAGCATATTCATCATCCGAAAAAAATACTCCTCCGTTGATGACGGTATAGTTTGAATATTTTTCTCATGTTTGCCTTTTCTAGTTTAAGTAAATTTATTTATTTGATTTTTCTTGCGTTTTCTCTCGTCCTAAATACAACTACACCAAACAATGTATTATCATCTACCGATCGCATCCTTTTTTCTCAGCTAGGAAAATTCTGCCCCCCATCTATTTGCTTATCTTCGTTGCAGTTCACCATATCTTCATAAAAAAGAAAGTTGCTCAAACAACACTAATATCAATTAGTAAGATCGTCTAGAAACCTTTATCGGGTTTTCTTGGCGATTTTCTTTGATATGTGTAGGGATTCTTCAACATTAAAACAAACTGGGATGTCTTATTTGCCTTTTCAGTTTGATGATAAAAAAACGTCGTGAAGATTTCTGTCTTATTTTTTATTTTGGAATAGAGATCTGGTTGAAATATTTTTTTCATTTTACTCTTAGTATGTTTTAATAAATTGTTAATTTTGAAATTTCTGAAAAGTACATAAAGAATTAATATATAATGTGTTGTGAAATTGTTCTAGACTTAAGATAACTAACGAAAGAATTACAACAAAAATCTGCTAAATGTTTTTTGTAATAAATCGCATTTGTTCGGACTGAAGCTTTGAAATTATAAAATGAATGACATTAATATTCTCTTTGATAGTGTTTGGAACGATCCGTAGATTTTATGAATGGCCGGACGCATTGCTCTGTCAGCCTATTTCACGAGATGCTTTTGTTTTTTAGGCCAGTGTAAGTTAGTAACCTTTACAAGGACGACACCAGAGGAGGAGGCATGCATGGTCAAATTCTGGCTTCATCTGAAT